>NC_090267.1:402802019-403145769 GCF_040414725.1 Anabrus simplex | reverse complement strand
AAACAACAGAAGTATGGAAATTAAGATCTAATGATAAAATATACACTAACATAGAAAACATAACAGAAACCATAAGAAAAAGCAGATTGAAATTTTTCGAACAATATACAGAATGGATTATTGCAGATTATCAAAAAGGATTTTGAAGTAACTTTGGGAGATAAATGCAACAATTAGCTGGATTCAAGAGGTACAGAATTAGAAAGAAATAATATAAGAAAAGAAGAAACTATAGACAGAGAGAAATTTTTTGAAACGGGGTAGTAAGTATGGAAGTATTCCGAGTAAGAGTGAACAACAAGCCTTTGGTGAAGCGGTCTGAGGACAGGAAGAAACAGCATAGTGCAAGGATGAAAGAATATTGAAAGGAACGCAAGAGAAAACAACAAAATATGAAGAACTTAATTAAAATTGGCACGTGGTCCTCAGTAGGCCTTTTCGGAAATTAGAAGTAGTTTGATTGGAATTGATCGTTTTGATGAAAGTTAATGTGAAGATAGTAGAGGTGCATAGTGTATTATTTCGTCATAAGCAGGGCCAGGATTTTTAAGAAGCAAAAATATTGAAGAAATGACAGCAAAAATCCAGTAAAATGATCCGAAAACTTTAAAAAGTGACACATTTTAAATGAAATTTTACAATCAGTTCCCTAATCGAGCTGGTATATCCTATACTTATGTTATAGACATTATATTATGCTTTTGCACTTTTGCCATCTCAAGAAAACAAGGTGAAACTCTTTACGTTTTGCAGAGAATTTTGCTCCCCGTCTTCAGAATAAAATCTAGACTTTTCACATAGAAGACTTCTCCAATTGGAGTGGTCTCTCCTGAAATGTAAACATTCCCAATGGTTTCGGCTCTCGAGCCAGCCAGTTCCCTGGTTGATCCTGCCAGTAGTCATACGTTTGTCTCAAAGATTAAGCCATGCATGTCTCAGTGCAAGCCAAATTAAGGTGAAACCGTGAATGGCTCATTAAATCGGTGATGTCTAGTGAAGTTTCATATAGTAGTGTCACGTTATGGCTTAAATGCAGACAAGGATAATATAAGTCTAAAATGCACCTGCAACTATAAACATTAAAAGACAACATATGGAAATGCATTTAGGCTTACCTTATCATTAATACCTATGTCAGACCCACTCTTCTTTTTTTAGCCAGCGCTCTTTTACCTCTTAGTTGCCATTGGACTTCTGAGAAATGGCTTTGTTCTATTTAATGTAGTGAAACATTTGTATGGTTACAGTATTAACAATAGGATATTCAGTAATACAAATCAGTGAACTGTGTCGCTTTCTCTCTTCCAGGAATCTACTTGTTACGCTTCACATGTGGTTTGTGACCTGGAGCTGATAAATACGATTTTGCTCTCAAACTTTAAGCTAGATTTCGCAGTTTAGAAGTAATAGCCACCTTCCTTACGAGTTTAATACCAGTATCCTCCTGTGTATAATGTATTAAGAAGTAAAAAATTAAAATTCTTCTTCTAAAGACGCGGATCAAATTTCTCTGTGAAACATGAAGTGTTTCACCTTGTTTCCTTGACACGGGTTAAGCCCGACAGCCCATATCATGTCTACAAGAACGGGCCGTGAAAGCATCAATGTAACATTAAAATATTAATGTTTATTGGGAGGGCAGGTGACCCTGTGACCTTGTGTGTTGGCCGCCACAGCTCTCTTTAGATAAATATAACGAGAAATAAACGGGTGAGATGCGCTGTGAGTCTATCCGCTTGTAATACCATGAGCGGTTTGATTGACTTAGCTATCAGCTTGCATTCGGGACATAGTGGGTTCCAAACCCAATGTCAGCAGCACTGAAGACGGTTTTCCGTAGTCTCCCATATTACACCAGGCATATGCTGGAGTTGTATATTAATTAAAGCCATGGTCACTTCCTTCCTTCCTTCCTTCCTTCCTTCCTTCCTTCCTTCCTTCCTTCCTTCCTTCCTTCTTCCTTCCTTCTTCCTTCCTTCCTTCCTTCCTTCCTTCTCCCATCGTCACCACAAGGCCCTTTTGTGTAGGTGCGAGGTAAAGGCACATTGTAAACATAAATATTTATCATGAGCGAAATTATAGGTAAAAGGGATTTACACATAAATAGCGTGGAACGTATTTCCAATTATAATCAAATTATGGAATTCCTCATTACCTCTGATCTCACTTTTGCTATAGCATCCCCTTTTACTGCGTGCCACATTAAGTTCCCATCAACTAAAATATCTCTGCCACAATTAAATGTTAATAATGCGGAAATTATCCTAAACACCATTAATGAAAATAGATGATGGATAAACCCGTAAGGACAATGACTGGCTTTGATGTGAGTGATTTGATGGCTTTTAGTCATATTTAATTAATATCTATCAAAGTATCAGCGCATAGTCAATTAAACGAAATTACTTTCCCGAAGTGCTTCCCTTAATATTTGTGACAGTCATCATGGATACAACGACGTGCACAAAAATAATCTCTCAAAAAGAAAAAAAAGGAAAGAGTGTAACTTGATTTTTCAGGGAAAACAACGCTAGTCCAAAACGTGGAATGGCACTGTAAAGTTATTCATGAGACATAATAGGCATAGAAGGGCTTTATCCGGCAAGCGTAAAATCCTCACTAGCTACCCTGTCACCAAAATGGCTTGATAAGCCTGATATTTTTTGGTCAAGTTTCCCGGCAAGTCTTCAGAGGGCCCCGGTTCGATTCCCAGACGAGTGGAAGATTTTAGTTTCATCTAGTTAATTCCTCTGACTCCGGAACTGGATGTTTCCTCTTCGTATACACATAAAAATCCACTCTAACAACAACCAAAGAAACGCACAATTGAGAATACAACCCTTCACATAGAGTTGGCTCAAGAAGGGAATCCGACCGTAGAGCACGAGTGAGGCAGTTCGCATCGGTGATTCCATCTGGCTGTGGGAAAAGTGATGGTAGAGGAAGGAGAATGAGAAGAAAAAGAAGAAAAAGAAGGAGCTTTTTGCACAACTTCAAGATGACAGCATCGTCCAAATTTCAGTTTCATATTGTCTGTCTGTTAGGTCAAAAGCCCAGAGGCTGGTTGGATCCTCAAATAGCACCACCAAAGATTATGCGGTTATAAGGAAACGCCAAAAACGAATGGCCGCACCAAAATGAGGCGTACTAGGCAAGCTGAGGAGTGAGGTAGTTTGCCATTGCTTTCCTCACTGGGTCAGAAAGTACTATTGCAGCACGACTGACCCTGTGAGCAGCACCTTTCATAATACTCAGATGTACTAGTCATACTCTGAATTACTCAGCACTACCCATACCCCAGCAGCTTCCATACTGTCACAGCAATGGATGTTGACTGGGACTTTGGTGGAAGCTACACTTTACTCTGGCCAGTACCAAGAGATGGATGCAAAAGTAATGTATTCAGAGTTTCATATTATACTACGTTAATTCATTCAAGCAGAATCCCGACAAGAAATGTTAATGAATAACTCCAATCAGAAATAGCAGGTACCTGTCCATATCCCTCAGAACTCAATAAAATTCAGTCCTTAGAACGAACTTGTTCCCTAAAGAAATAATAATATTATTATACTGTAGGTCTTACATCCTACCAACTACCCTTACGGTTTTCGGAGAGACAGAGTTGCTGGAATTTTGTCGCCAAGGAGTTATTTTTCGTAGCGCTCAATCTACTGACACTAATCAGATAGATATGAACATTTCCAAATACCACCCGACCGAGCCAGGAATCAAGAAGGGGTGTGAGGATTTACAGAAAGCAGAAATATGTAGTTAGCAGTGTGTTACGATATATGAGCATAAGGTAGAAGAAAGGAAAGCAGTACGATTTGTTCCGGATGATTTTCGACGAATGGGTATTGTTACGAAAATGTTGTGAACTTTGAGCTGGGAAGACTTGGGAGTAAGGCGAAGAGCTGCTCGACTACGTGGTATGACCGAGATCGATAGCTGCAGTCGCTCAAGTGCGGCCAGTATCCAGTATTCGGGAGATTGTGGGTTCGAACCCCACTGTAGGCAGCTCTGAAGATGGTTTTCCGTGGTATCTCATTTTCAAACAAGGCAAATGCTGGGGATGTACCTTAATTAAGGCCACAATCGCTTCCTTCCAACTCCCAGTCCTTTCCTGTCCCATCGTCACCGTAAGACCCATCTGTGTCGGTGCGACCTAAAGCAACTTGTAAAACTAAGTTGTATGTTCCGAGGTGTCAGTGGAGATATGGCGATGCATTTATTACACAAGTAACCTTGAATGGAATTTTAAAAGTAGGGAAGATAAAGCAGGAATTCAAGAATACAAATCGAGACAAATAATCGATTATAGAAAGAGGAATTAAGGATTCGAATAATTTAGCAAAGAAGATGTTCAATAGATTTTGAGCCATTCCTGTGTGGCTCACGTCTCTTTCATTGGTTTTAATTCCATCCAATTAGTTTTATTTACTATACCTGAGTCGGCGGATGCAGAGTAGGTCTCAGCCCACAAGTGGTCACGGCTGGTCTGCGTTCCGACAGCTCTGTACTCCGACTGGCCAACCGAGTAGAAGAGGGGTGTGCCCGCCTCTAACGTGATTCTACGCCTCTGTATTCGGAAGGCGGCCGGTTCCCACCATCGACTGTCGTGAGAATGGTTTTCCGTGGTTTCCCCTTCTCATGTACTACGGCGAATGCTGAGACAGTTCCTAGTATAGGCCACGACTGCCAATCCTCTCACCTTCTCCGCACATCTCCTGCTCCGATACAAATCTCCTGGCCTGAGAGACTGTGTCATCGTCTAGGAGGCGCACCTCACCCTTCAGGGTGTTACAGTACTAACACTGTGAAATGTTGTACACTCTCACGGTCGGCTGGATCCCTCGCTGCGCTCCTTATACCATCTTCACAATCGCTTGTGAGCCCAGAAAAAAGCTTTAATTACCGGGCGATTTGGCGGTGCGGTTAGAAGCGCTCAGCTTTGAGCTTTCATCCGGGAAATAGTGGGTACGAATCCCACTGTCGGCAGCCCTGAAGATGGTTTTTCGTGGTTTCCCATTTTCACACCAGGCAAATGCCGGGGCCGTACCTTAATTAAGGCCACGGACGATTCCTTCCCATTCCTAGGCCTTTCCTATCCCATCGACGCATTAAGACCTATCTGTGCTGGTGCGACGTAGAACAAATAGCAAAAAAAAAAAAAAAAAAAAAAAAAAAGCTTAAATTGGAAAGTTTCACCATAATACCGCTGGAGCGCTGGTCACCTAAGTCACTGACTTGAAGCTGTAAACCGCATTTTACTGCATTTCCAGCTTCATTTATATTGCTTTGCTGTCGTAAGTGTTGGTAATGTGTTTGTAATTAGGCGTGTGTTGGCTTGTTATTGAGAGCTGATAGTTATGCGCTAATTAGTTTTTTATTGTTCAGTGCGGTGATTTGATTTTTTTAAATTGTGTTTACAAATCTTGGAATATGTGATTTTGTTGTGCGCCTTTTTGTACAGTACTTCGGACAAAAATCTTCTACAAACAAGAACAAGTAAGTGGCTCAAAGTGATTTCTCGCCATAACTTCTTCCTAAACAAGAATTTTAATTTACGTGTAGGGTAGTGTTTTGTTTTTCTTTAACTGTGTTTGGAAATATTCGAACATGTATTGCTGTGTGCCTTCTTGTACTTCGAAGAGCTAAAAGAGCAAAAGGACACTATCATTTCACGAATTCCCTGTAGACCAGGACGAAACTAAGGAGTGGCTTAAAGCAATTTCTCGCAATGACTTTGTCCCTAGCGCTAATTCTGCTTCTTCTGGTGTCTGTAGCCTTCATTTCAAGTGCATGATTAACCATTTGTAGGCAAAAGTAAAAGAGTACTATAGAAAGGTGTTGTACCGTCAGTGTTCCCTAACTATCCTAATTTTAAGGTGATTAGTACCAAGAGACCTAGATTTTTTTATGCTAGAACCGTACCACCTTTATGCAGGAAATGCAAAAGAGTTGAAGCTGCTGCTTATTTTCAGAATCCTGATGCAAGCTGTTCAACAGCCAATAATGAAGGCACTGCAATTTTGAATCCTAAACTGATATAGGGGTAAGCCATACATTAACCCAGACTCATGTCTCAAATATTGAGGAAATGCGAAGAACGGTCCGGCTGCGTGTGAAGGTAAATCGACTAAACAGCAATTTAGAGAGAAGCAGAAAGAACTTACAAGGGTAAAAATAAAAATGAATGACATCGAAAACGATAGCTTTTTTACAAAGCATTAGAGGTCTTGAGGAAAGATGCTGCTGAGGACAACATGCATGCCAAGTTCATTTTAGAACAGCTTCTTATGTCTTATAAACGCAGGCCAAGCTGGAGTGGTGGAGTAATTGTGCTATGTGTCTAAATGCTGTGGATCATAAACGTGATTATTATTATTCCTCACAACTTAGGGACGTCAGTTGGACTACTCCGCCTCCTCGCAGTTTCATTTCACGACGTTATTTTGGCAAATATAAACGAAAGTAACCTTTAGGGCAAATCATTTTAACAATATTAACCTATATAACATTCTCTATGCCTCTAAATTACGGGGTAAATCGGAAATCAAAATCAATGTTTTCAATAGATGAGTATCCATTTCTATCGATAAACTTAAGTCGCCTGCGCCACGCGTCGAGCTATGAAACTACTCGGATTACAGTGCGTGGGCCCGATTGACAAGGCCGGTAAGGAGCTAGCTAGAGCGACGCATCAAGTCGGCCGAGACTCTCTTCAGGTAATACTACCTTGTCCCACAAGATGGCGACAGTATCACTCTTGTGACCTACGACTTTTGTTCAAGAAGTGTCTAGACTTTAGTTGGGGCTGTCTTTCTGCTCTGTAGAGCATCATATTCATACCTACACCCTACTTAGATTGGATTCGAATCTAAAATGAAAAATGTATGTTACTTACACATTTTTCCGGATATACATTTTAATCGTTACCTGTTAATACTACGCTGCCTTCTGGAATAAGTTGAGAGCCGTTAGTGAAAAGCTTGTATTAAGTTATCATCATTTTTTCGTTCTTTACGGAGAATCGAAAGAGATCAGACTAATGTTCCAATTCATAGTTGTTACACTGACTACGAGCTCTCGCTGGCCTTCGATGAGGGCCTTACTGGTTTAGACCCCAATTGGTCACTGTTCCTGCTGCTGGTTCTCTGGCGCCTTGCTTCGACTAGGGATGGGCTTAGCAGTTATTTGTGGTTAACAGTTATAACTGGACCAGTTACCCAAAAATACTCGTCAACGTTAACGGTTAAAAATATCTTCTATTACAAGAGCGGCTCATTATTGAAGGTGTCTAACATTCACTGTGCTAGGGAAATATGGTGCCGGCCAGGTTTGCACCCTAACGTTCTTACCACCTACATTTCCCTCAAAAACCAACTGTACAAGTCCTGGGTGTCATGAGATGTGCCCTATCATTCTATCTCTTCTTCTGGTCAAATTGAGCCAAATCAATCTCCTCTCGCCAATTCGATTCAGTACCCCGTCATTCGTGATTCTATCTACCCATCCCACCTTCAGCATTCATCTGTAACATCACATTTCCAAAGCTTCTATTCTCTTTCTCACTGAGCTAGTTATCATCAGTGTTTCACTACCATACAATGCCACGCTCCAGACAAAAGTCTTCAAAACAACTTTCTAATTCCTATATTAATTTTTTCGAGGTGAACACTGCCTTAAAAGGATCCAACAAGTGATATTCGCTCTCAGCTGAAACATTTGGTTATGTCCTATTTGGAGATGGAGTGGCACTTTCAAATAACCTGAGAGCGATAAAAGGTACAACGAAGGTATGGAGCACTTCCCTTCGGGCTTCTGGGAGGGAAGCAGTGGTATTATGTCGTTTTCGGATCAGAACCCCCTCCGATGTGTACTTGCGGCGATCACCTTACGGTGGTACACATGCTTACGGAGTGCGTAGACCTGGTTGATCTGCGAGATGCAATCCTAAATTTCATCGCTGACGCGATTTTGAGGTGAAAACTTTGCGCTATTAGCGCACTGGAAGCTTGAAGTCAAGGACATCAACTAACAAGAACGTCCCGAAGTAAAGTTTGTACTGCAGTCACGAACAAGCGATATACAGTATGTGGCTCTGTTATTCGTACAGGCTTCAATTTCTTATCAAGTCTCGAACATTCATATTAACGATTGAAAAACTTAAATAAAACCTACATAACGCGTATAACATGGCTTGTCAATGATAATTCGTTAGCCAAAACCATACTTATTTACATACAGGCAGGAAGATTTTATATGAATGTGCCGGCATCGACTAACGGGTGTACCAGTTGTATTCGTACACGTGGACAGGATGATGCGCACCGTCTGTTGGCGATGCACGGAAACTCTCAGTGACGACATACGACTGGTCAAGTGCATTAGTCTTCTTCCTAGTGTATCTGTGGTGGGCATGGGTATGAGTGCAGAGTTATCTACGAAACTGAAGAATACTACACGTAAACTGGCACTTTAAGGATTTTCGTTACGAATGATTAGGCAGCAGATCAATAGAGCACATTCTAAGGTGCAATATGTGGTTGATAAATGTAAATACGAAGGCACTATTAATAACACGCCAAGGAAACCCAGGAGAAAGTGTTTAACTGAAATTAAATGCAAATTAAATGCACGCGTATTGAGGCAACTCACGGAGGAACGAACTGGAAAGAAGATCAGCAACACCACCATCCGTCGGATCTCGACAAGAAACAGACGGCTTAGACTGACATTCGCTAAGGAGCATATAAATAAGGAGAATAAATTCTGGAATGATGTTAGCTGGTCCGATGAGACAAAATTAACCTTTTCGGGTCAGATGGCATCAACAGAATATGGAGAAACATTGGTACGGACAGTGATGTGGCAAATACACTCCCACCTATAAAATACCGTGGTGGGTCTGTAATGCTTTTGGGCTGTATGTCAGCCATAGGTGTGGGTAATAATACATTTCATTGACGAAATAATGAACAAGGAGAGCTATAATGGAATCCTGAGGGCAAACTTGAAGCAGAATGCCGAAAAAAATGGGGATGCCACCTGTTTATATGTTCCAGCATAAGAATGACTCAAAACACGCTGCTGACAATAAGACATGGCTGATCTGGAACATTCCTAAGCAGCTTAGAACACCTCCCAGTCTCCATGGCTAAATGGTTAACATGCTGGCTTTTGGTCACAGGGGTCCCGGGTTCGATTCTCGGCAGTGTCGGGAATTTTAACCTTAATTGGTTAATTTCTCTGACACGGGGACTGGGTGTGTGTGTCGTCTTCATCATCATTTCATCCTCGTCACGACGCTCAGGTCGCTTACGGGTGTCAAATCAAAAGACCTGCACCTGGCGAGCCGAACATGCCCTCGGACACTCCCGGCACTAAAAGCCATACGGCAGCCCTGAAAGTGGTTTTCCGTGGTTTCCCATTTTCACACCAGGCAAATGCTGGGGCTGTACCTTAATTAAGGCCACGGACGTTTCCTTCCCACTCCTAGCCCTTTCCTGTCCCATCGTCGCCAAAAGACCTATCTGTGTCGGTGCAACGTAATGCAACTAGCAAAAAAAAAATAATAATAATAATAAGCCATACGCCATATCACTTACCTTCCCAGTCTCCGGATTTAAATCCCATCGAACATCTTTGGGCTACGTGGAAGAGGAATATCCGTAGGCAACGTGTGCGTGCAAAGGAGGAACTTAAAAGAGTGATTCTTCAGGAATTGCAGAAAATCAGCCCGGGTATGTGCAAGCAATTAGTGTATTCTACGCGGTGACGATGTCCGGCAGTTATGAAGGCTAGAGGACATTCCACTAGATACTGACGTGTTTCAGGAACTCTTTATTTTGTGTTTACTTCAAGTGTTCAATTTGTTTGTACGAGTAGGAAAGATACAAGATCATGGGCGAGCTTTTCTTTATTAGAAGCTGTATGTTTTGTAAATAAGGTTGTAAACAGACATAGTAGATATATGTTTTCTGAAGACTTCGTTGAATATATGCTCAGTGAATTAAATCCTTTTCAGTTCATTATTTTCTGGCAGTGCGTTGAGGTACTAACGCAAACAGCCCGTACGAATAGAAAAGGTACATACTGTAAAAAACACTTGTCCTTTATAGAAACTGCAGAGAAACGGGACCTCGGGGAATACCACGTACAGTGTACAGATACAAGAAAAAGAACCCGACAACTTACCTCACTATCTTAGCTAAGGAAGTTTCAATAATTTTAGTATGCCTAGCAGAGTGATAAAGTGACTAAGTAGTTTAAACAATCTAGTTGGATCAAACTGTACACTAAGTAAGACAATTCAAACTACAATATTTACAATTCACAAGGGTCAGATTAAAAAAAAAAATGCTATTTGCTTTACATCGCACCGACACAGATAGGTCTTGGCGACGATGGGATAGGAAAGGCCTAGGAATTGAAAGGAAGCGGCCGTGGCCTTAATTAAGGTACAGCCCCGGTATTTGCCTGGTGTGAAAATGGGAAACCACGGAAAACCATCTTCAGGGCTGCTGACAGTAGGGCTCGAACCAACTATCCCCCGATTACTAGGATCAGATTTAAGCCGAAGGACGTTTATCGCAATCAGTCTCATTAGTTACGATATGAGTGGCAGGGAGAGTCTGGGAGAAAAATGGATATTTCCAATATATCACTAACGAGCGAACTGGAAGTGCAGTTCAGGGCACGCAGCTATGAGCTTGCATTCGGGAGATAGTGAGTTCGAACCACAATGTCGGCAACCCTGAAAACGGTTTACCGTGTTTTCCCATTTTCACACAGGGCAAATGCTGGGGGCTGTGCCATAATTATTGCCACAGATGCTTCCTTCCTAGCCGGTCTGAGTGGCCCAGACGGTTGAGGTGCTGGCCTTCTGACCCCAACTTGGCAGGTTCGATTCTGGCTCAGTACGGCGGTATTTGAAGGTGCTCAAATACGTCAGTTTCGTGTCGGTAGTTTTTACTGACACGTAAAAGAACTCCCATGGGCAAAATTCCGGCACCTCGGCGTCTTCGAAAACCGTAACAGTAGTTAGTGGGACGTAAAGCAATTATTATTATTATTATTATTATTATTATTATTATTATTATTATTATTATTATTATTATTGTTACAGTGTTTTAGCGGTAGGTAGAGGTGAAAGAAGGTGCGGGCGTGAACGGGTCTCAAACTACGGAATCAGAGTTAATGTAAAATTTAACAAGGTTATATTTTCTTTTTAAAATGAAGAAATAACAAACATGGCAGGTACAGAGTAGCAAGTCAAAAGGGTAGTTACAATATTTACAGAATTTGGGCTTCGAGCCCTGACTTCACAATGCCTGGGCAATCAGCCCAACCTTACTTCAAAATAAGTATTAACAGAGGGGTAGAAAACCCCATTCATGTTCAGGAACATTTGCTCCAAATTACACTGAAAAGCCTCCACGGGGCATACAACACTCAATTTTCAAAAAAAAAGAGCCACTCGCTCTCAACTCTAAGCCTCTCAAAGGCCGCACCAAACTCCACCTTCAAGTTGTCCTCACTGGACATAGACACAGGGGTAAAATACCCAACCTACTGAGGTCTATTAAATGAAAAGGGGTAATTACATGACCTCCAAAATAACAATTTGAGAGGAGGCGATCTGCACTCCTAATACACTTTGTTTTTAAAACCTAATTTGGCTCTAGGCCACTGATGCAAGGGCTAATCCCATACTACGGAGGTGACTTTAGAAAAGAAACAAATTTACATAATGTTAAGGAAGAATAGGTTGAGAAAGTAAGTTCACCTCAAAACAATATGAGTGGGAGCTCGAGAGGGTTAAGCACTCTCTATCCCAATACGTAGTTTAAAAGATAGAATAGATACCAGTTTCTTTACATTTTTAAGGAAGGTTACATAATGGAAAAACTTCGGACCCGCCCCGAGAGTTAAACTGCTAAGCAAGCAAGAAAGAAGTAATTAATCGGCCATTACCTGGTTGACGACCGCTGCCGGAGAAAGAGGCGCTACCCGCCCCCTGCTATGTACTTTACACACTGAAAGATGGAACAGAAGTGGCCCGGAGACCCTAAAATCAGCAGTTTACATCCTCTCGTGGAAGGTTCGAGACGTTAGGGGAATGAAAACACCCTCCCACAA
Organism: Anabrus simplex; assembly: GCF_040414725.1. NCBI lineage: Eukaryota > Metazoa > Arthropoda > Insecta > Orthoptera > Tettigoniidae > Anabrus > Anabrus simplex. The sequence continues at coordinate 403,133,622 of NC_090267.1, read as the reverse complement.
ACACTTTATTGGGTAGGATACAGCAACCTATTCAAGTTGGGGGAAGATACCTCGGATTGGTCAGAAATTAATAAAAGAAATTCGGGATTGGTTGAATACAAAACAAGGAGAAAGAGAGGGGTATACAGCCAACTTAAACAATAACAGAAGGAAATTTAACAAGAAACAAACTTTTGAAATAAAAATTTCTCCAAAAAAAAAACAGTTCTTTCACTCCGCACTAGGGTGCACTATTGTTGATCTTCAGTAGTGTCCTCTAGAAGAGAAAGTTCACACTTCTTACTACAAGCAAAACAAAAATACGTCGAAAATGACACAGTTCAAAAACTCTAAAATTTCCAGGTAGTGACATCTTCTGAGAAACTTGAAAATTAATACCGTCAATAAAGTTCAGACTTCCTCCAGCAGAGGAGTTTCAATTGGCGCACATTTTAAATAAGCGGCGTGGAGGTGTACCGTCCGGTACAGACCTCCCCCCCAAAAGTTTCTCCAGGGGTGACACATGAAATTTGTTTGAAAACAAGGTCCAAGTTTTGATGTAGATATGGAGATTAATTGCCGAAAAATTTATAAGATTTTCTTAATGTGGTTTGATTCAGTTTCAAAATTTTTGTTGTTGCCGGTGAAGTAAAGTTTTTATGTTGGTAGAAGTTGAATTGAGAAGGAAAACTTTAGTTTTAAAATCGAGGAAAAATTTTCTAAGTCCACCAGATTTTGTTGTTGAATTCCCAAGTGTAGTCATCGCTTATAGTAACTGTCCATGTAGTTGATGTTGATTAAGTTGGATGGCCAGACCGGCCGTTGCAGCTTGCGTCCAAAGGAGGCCGCTCGGACCCCTCAAGTACCCTGAGATACCGCTCGCCCGCACTATGAGGGGAGCAGTGGTGTTGAAACACGCCGCGCCCGCGGTGAACATATACAGGCTGCGGGCAAGTAGCAGGTCGTGCGCCGCACATCAGCCTTGGCCGGGAGGAGAGCTCCGGCTCGCCGTGCACATGTCGTCCTCGCTGGGGTCGAGGGGGCCCTTCCTCAAGCCCAGTCGCGGCACGGCGCCACGCGGCTGCGGGGGCACTGAAACATTAAAACTAGGCGGCAGAATTGTTGGACCATCATCATTTTTTGAGGGCACAGGTTTGGTGGAGAGGTTGAGGGGCCAGCGGCGTGCAGATATCCATGGCATTTAATATAAGCAAGCCACAGTGTGTATAGCAGGAGACGGGAGCGTGGTAATGGCCGTGGTAAGGACAGAATGGCAGTTTAACGGTGCGGGGAGGGTTTACAAAAATACTTACATATGAAACTAAATTTTATAGAAGGGGAAGAAAGCCTTAAAAGTGAAAACTCAAAAAAAAAGTAACCTTCATATTCCTTTCACGATTATATGAAGCAAGTTGACACAAAATTTACACTGGTTTCACCTGTGACAGGTGAACCCTAAATATCCTCTCGGTGGCTGGATTACTTAATAACAACGTAACCGGCGTAAGAAAATCGAGAATGATACAAGGCCCATGAAATCTGGGGGCAAGCTTGCCCGCGGGAACAATGTTCTTGACCGTAACTTGGTCACCTACCTTCAAAGGGGTGGGTCTCCGTCCACGATCATACCTTTCCCTAACCTTTTCATGAGACACTTTAAGATTGGCTTTAGCCTTCTTCCAAAGATCTTTAATGTTGTCCGGATCTATTGTCTCGGGTAGAATGTCACTCAGAGACCAGAGGTTAGTGAGCGGCGTGTTGGGAACAAACTTGAACATCAAAGAGGCTGGAGTAAATTTATGTGATACATGAACCGCCGAATTCAAAGAAAAAGCTAACCAATGCAGGGACGTATCCCACCTGGAATGATCTTCATGATGATAGGCAATAAGCGCGGACCTGAGATTACGGTTCACCCGTTCAGCCAGGGATGGTTGAGGGTAATAAGCAGAAGTAGTTACATGAGAGATGGACAAGTCAAAACAGAATTTACGAAAAAGATTAGATGTGAACGCCTTAGCATTATCAGACACAATATATTGGCGCGGACCAAAAGAGGCAAACATAGAATTTAAGCAAGTAATGGTAGACTGAGCGGTAGCCAGCTTAGTCGGAAATAACCAGGAAAATCTAGTAAAGCCATCTACGCATACAAAGATAAACTTGTTAGCATTTCCCTTAGACTGGGGGAAGGGTCCTACATAATCAATATACAGGCGTTCCATGGGGCGCGACGCTTGATGAGAAGAAAAAAGGCCTACCTTGGTGGACATGGTTGGTTTACTAAGCAAACAGGGTTTGCAAGCCTTCACTAGTTCACGGATTTCACCGTCCATACCTTTCCAGATGAACATCTCACGAATCTTTTCACGAGTTTTAAAGATACCAAGATGCCCTCCTAATGGGGTCTCATGATAATACTTGAAGATCATAGGTACAAGAACAGCTGGAACGACAACTTTCATCACCTTATCATGCCTCGATGGGCAACATAGAACACCATTCCTCAGGACATAAGGGACGACATGTTCCCCAGAAGAAAGGGTTTCCATTATCGGAGCCAGCGTCGGATCTTCACGTTGGTATTTCTCGATATCCCTAAAGAGCATGGGAGCATCTGTTAAGATGGCATTAACATCAGATAGTATGGACTCGGAAGGGGATGAACTGCCGACCGGTTCATGGGTCTCGACGTCGTTAGAAAACATACGGCTGAGTCCATCAGCAACAATATTTTCGGTACCTCTGATATGCCTAACATCGAATTGGAAGGCAGAAATACGGATGGCCCAACGGGCTATACGACCAGTACGACGCGGCCTACCTAAGACCCAGCTTAAGGCTTGATTATCTGTCTCCAGGTCGAATTTAACATGTTCCAGATAGAGACGGAACTTCTCTAAGGCAAATAAGACTGCCAACCCTTCGAGCTCATAGATGGAATACTTGGCTTCTTGAGCCGACAAGGTCCTAGATGCATAGGCGATGGGTCGCCTCCCTAGTTCAGTCTCTTGAAGAAGGACTGCAGCTACTGCTGACGACGACGCGTCGGTTTGGATGATGAATTTCTTCGAGAAATCAGGCATAGCAAGTACAGGGGCATTACAGAGAGCTAATTTAAGATCTTCAAAAGCGGCTTGTTGAGAAGGTCCCCACTCAAATTTGATGCCTTTCCTACGAAGAAGGTTTAAGGGCGCCGCTCTATTAGCGAAGTTAGCAATAAACTTCGTGAAGAAATTCACCATACCTATGAACCTGGCGATACCTTTAATGTCCTTGGGAGGTTTAAAATCACGGATGGCCTGTGTTCTAGAATGATCGACTGCTACACCATCAGGTGACACAATATGCCGTAGGAATGACATAGAGGGCTTAGGAAAGGCAACCTTGGACAACTTGACAGTTAACCCAGCCTTACGAAGGCGATCGAGGACTTCTCGCAGATGATCTAGATGTTCTTCAAAAGTCTCTGAAAATACGACGACATCATCCAAGTAGTGATATAAATACTCAAATTTGATGTCGGAGAAGACCCTATCTAGTAGCCTAGTGAGTACAGCTGCTCCCGTGGGGAGCCCGAAAGGCACGCGGTTGTATTCGTATAAATTCCAGTCCGTGGCAAACGCTGTAAGATGTTTAGACTCTTCGGCTAGAGGAATTTGATTATAGGCCTGATTCAAGTCCAAGATAGTAAAGAACTTGGCCTTACGAAACCATGAAAAACAAGAATGAAGGTCAGGAAGTGGCACAGATTGTAACACCACCTTCCGATTGAGAGCCCTATAATCAATGACAGGCCTGAAGCCTCCTTGGGGTTTCGGGACTAGAAAAATAGGCGAAGAATACGCCGACTTAGAGGGCCTAATAATACCATCCTTCAACATTTGATCAATGATTTCTTTCAATGCCTTCATTTTAGGTGGAGATAGCCTATATGGTGGAAAACGGACAGGAATCGAATCCGTGACCTCAATTTTGTATTCAATAAGGTCAGTAACACCAAGAGTATCAGAGAACACCTCTGGAAATGACTGACATAATTTACGAATACTATCAGCCTGCTCCTCAGGTAGATGTCTAAGGTCTAACAACATCTCATCCTGGGTAGGCGAAATAGAAGAACATGATACAGAATTACACTTTAGCAAGGGAATTTTATAATTGGACGCAAACTTGAATGTGCACGACTTACTCTGGAGATCGAGCACAAGACCAGTGTGAGAAATGAAGTCCGCTCCCAGTATGATGGGGCAAGACAAGTGCTTAGCCACAAACAGTTTGATTTTCCATGTAAATTTAAAAATACGAATTTTGGCATTTACAGAACCTAGAATTTCTAATGGGGATGAATTAGCCGAAACATATTGCACAGGAGATGAAACATAATCGGGTAGTTTACAAACAGATTTCAATTTAGAATACCATTCAGCCGAAATAATCGAACAAACACTGCCTGAATCTAAGAGAGCAGTTATAGGCTCGTTATTTAACTCAACCTTAAGAAAAGGAACAGGTGCGGGGGTATCCGCCGCAATCCTAAGACATTCTTTGGGGCATTCAAAAGACGAATTTGAAGACTGATCGTTCCCTGAATTCACAACCTTTTTGCCAGGGGCTGAGCCTTGGGAAGCAGAATTAGTCGACTCAGCCGAAGCCGCTAGTCACATTTTATTATTGGCATTGGTGGAATTTGCACCAGAAGTTGAGCAGGAGGGGGTGCTATTTGAGTTTGGGCAATTCTTGGCGATATGTGAGAAAGCCCCACATTTAAAACAGCCTTGTGATGAACCAGCCCCATTCCTTGTCCCACTCGACTTGGTCAGTGGACACTTATTGCGAAGATGGTCAGGCGACCCGCAAGCATAACATTTACGGGAATTGACAGGTCGGCGAGGTGGAGGCCGAGTATTACTAAAAGAAGGTGGAGGTTCTTTCGCGACACGCAAGGAATCGGCATATCTCACTCCTTCCGCTGAGACGGCCAATGCTTCAAGTTCAGAGAAAGTTTGCGGGCACGCCGCGAAACACAAATATGACCTATAGGGAGGTGAAATTCCCTCTACAATAGCCTGTACAATCTGGTCTTCAGGAAAATGAAGAGCAAACACCCTAGTATAGAATTTAATATCTTGGATAAAGTCTGCCAAGTTTTCATCCAAACGCTGTACACGATAATAGTACTTCTGAATCAGAGATGACCTCGCGCGGGCAGGAATAAAATTTGCAAGCAAGTGTGCATGAAAATCTTCAATAGATGACTGTTCAGCTATGGCTCTTACTATTTTGTCAGAGAGAATACCAATTGCATAAGGATAGATAATTTGCAAAATTTGACATGGAGAAAGAGAAAACACAAGGGCATGATCCTGAAATTCAACTAGAAATCTTAAAAATGAAATTACGTCACTGGTGGTATTAACGGAAAACTTAGAGATACCTCTGAGCAACATTGCCAATGGATGAGGCAAGCTACTAAACCCGGGTGACATAGTAGGTAAAGGTTTCAATGGCAAGGAAGTTAATTCAGAACGTACATTATTCAGTGATGCACGGCGTTCAGACTCGTTGTCCAATGGGGCAGAGATTGTTTGAGCAGCAATGGTTTTCCTATTTGCTTCTCCCTTAGGAGGCTCTTCCTCGCTACCAACATTCATCGTGGTGGGTTGATCAATTTTGGGAGGAACTTCCCCAGTTAACAATTGAGTGACCTTGCTAGACAATTCAGAAATATTTTCAAGTAGTGTACTAGCTTCCTTCTTCTGAACGTCATTCAACTTCAGAGACAACAGATCGTTAACTCTATTTGAAAAGTGATATAGCCTGGCTTGCACCCGCTTAATTTGATTAGGAGAAGGATCATTTTCATAAAAAAAACTAACTACAGAAGCTAGCACAGTAATATTCTCGACGATCGTGGAAAGAGAGTCGTCAACTTCCTTCTCTCCCAAGGTGGGGATGGAAATAGGCAACTCAAGGGACTCTCTAAGCTTATTTGTGTTTACTGCAACCGTGCCTCCAGATTGCACATTTCTAATAGTTAATTCATAGATTAACTCCTCTTTGCGCAAATAGTTAAGATGGAGAACATCGCGAGGGCCGGGCATGATAACAGAACAATTTTGAAAAATCAAAAAAATTCCAGCAACTGAGAAAATTGTTAGAGTTCGGAACAAAACAATGTTTAGCCGTCAAAAGGGGCTAAATTGAGACCCATTCAACCACGCTCTGCTACCACTTGTTACCGTGTTTTAGCGGTAGGTAGAGGTGAAAGAAGGTGCGGGCGTGAACGGGTCTCAAACTACGGAATCAGAGTTAATGTAAAATTTAACAAGGTTATATTTTCTTTTTAAAATGAAGAAATAACAAACATGGCAGGTACAGAGTAGCAAGTCAAAAGGGTAGTTACAATATTTACAGAATTTGGGCTTCGAGCCCTGACTTCACAATGCCTGGGCAATCAGCCCAACCTTACTTCAAAATAAGTATTAACAGAGGGGTAGAAAACCCCATTCATGTTCAGGAACATTTGCTCCAAATTACACTGAAAAGCCTCCACGGGGCATACAACACTCAATTTTCAAAAAAAAAAAGAGCCACTCGCTCTCAACTCTAAGCCTCTCAAAGGCCACACCAAACTCCACCTTCAAGTTGTCCTCACTGGACATAGACACAGGGGTAAAATACCCAACCTACTGAGGTCTATTAAATGAAAAGGGGTAATTACATGACCTCCAAAATAACAATTTGAGAGGAGGCGATCTGCACTCCTAATACACTTTGTTTTTAAAACCTAATTTGGCTCTAGGCCACTGATGCAAGGGCTAATCCCATACTACGGAGGTGACTTTAGAAAAGAAACAAATTTACATAATGTTAAGGAAGAATAGGTTGAGAAAGTAAGTTCACCTCAAAACAATATGAGTGGGAGCTCGAGAGGGTTAAGCATTCTCTATCCCAATACGTAGTTTAAAAGATAGAATAGATACCAGTTTCTTTACATTTTTAAGGAAGGTTACATAATGGAAAAACTTCGGACCCGCCCCGAGAGTTAAACTGCTAAGCAAGCAAGAAAGAAGTAATTAATCGGCCATTACCTGGTTGACGACCGCTGCCGGAGAAAGAGGCGCTACCCGCCCCCTGCTATGTACTTTACACACTGAAAGATGGAACAGAAGTGGCCCGGAGACCCTAACATCAGCAGTTTATATCCTCTCGTGGAAGGTTCGAGGCGTTAGGGGAATGAAAACACCCTCCCACAAACACTTTATTGGGTAGGATACAGCAACCTATTCAAGTTGGGGGAAGATACCTCGGATTGGTCAGAAATTAATAAAAGAAATTCGGGATTGGTTGAATACAAAACAAGGAGAAAGAGAGGGGTATACAGCCAACTTAAACAATAACAGAAGGAAATTTAACAAGAAACAAACTTTTGAAATAAAAATTTCTCCAAAAAAACAGTTCTTTCACTCCGCACTAGGGTGCACTATTGTTGATCTTCAGTAGTGTCCTCTAGAAGAGAAAGTTCACACTTCTTACTACAAGCAAAACAAAAATACGTCGAAAATGACACAGTTCAAAAACTCTAAAATTTCCAGGTAGTGACATCTTCTGAGAAACTTGAAAATTAATACCGTCAATAAAGTTCAGACTTCCTCCAGCAGAGGAGTTTCAATTGGCGCACATTTTAAATAAGCGGCGTGGAGGTGTACCGCCCGGTACAATTATTATTATTATTGCTTCCTTCCCACTCCTAGCTCTTTCCTGTCCTATCGTCGCTATTAGAGCTATATGTACTGGTGCAACGTAAAGCCAGTTGTAAGAAAAAAGGAAATCATTGAAAATAAATGTTTCTAAACGTTTTAGGTAACAAATCAGCAGAGAAAACTACTTCTAACTTTGTTTTTCTCCCAATTTCCAGTTCTGCGTACTGAATTTCATTTAGTATAATACTGCGTTTCATATGGTATTGCGATTTATTTTATAAAACTTGTATATTATAATACAGCTTATTACCAAAACTGTATACTGAACTTTTCTTTGCAGGATTCTTTTCAGATCCTAAAAGTGTCACCCTTTTAAATGCAATAAATCTCGGATTATAAATTACATGGAACTTTACGAAGAAAATTTACTTCAAATTTTGGAAAGAACTCATTTTTCAAGGACTGTTGAAAATTATTTCTACAATAGGTTTTAACAAAATAGTTCCTATTATGTAGCAGATATTCCCTAACAATTTCATGAAAGTTAATTCTATAAGTAGAAATAATTGCATAACTCCAGACTATTCCCTTAAGGGAAGGCTAATTGTTGTGTGTGTCCTCCGCGCCTAAAACCTCCGCAGCCCGCCCGACACAAGGATGTTTCTAGAGACCACGTGGCAGACAGAAGTGCGCTGACGTGATCGTCTGTGACGTCAGCCAGCGCTATAAAAGGAGCAACGTTTCTCGTCTCTCCAGGACTCCTACAGTGTCCAACGACCAGACTACACCGCAAGTCAGATACAAAGGTACCCTCTTAAAAATGTGTTCTGAATAGGTGGACTGATTCTTGGCCGTGAGGTTTCACCTCTGGACATTGCCTCATTCACCCTGCATCCCGTAGCCACGTCGAGCACCCATCCTAGCATTCTGCTTCTCACGCAAGTCCCCTACAGTGCTCCGACTCCAATCATAGCATTCTGCTATATATGAACACTAGACGCAAGTTCCTTGCAAGTTATACGCCTCCTGTTAGCATTCTGCTAATACGAACTCTCTCTACATGTTCCACTTGTTATTATACATGACCGATAGTTTTCGACTATCAAGAACATTCTCTGATTTGAACAGACTGTCTCATGAAGACTAGATTGAATGTATATAGGGATCTCAAATTGTATCTATGTAAACATTATTCAGGCCCTCAGCCTACTACCTTATATTAACATTAAACGTCTGCAACTCAACAAGCTTCAGGAAAAGTTTCGTTCTATTTCATGTACATATTGTATAAAAATGTTGAAGCAATACACTTTTATGTTGTGCCTTGTATACCAAGTTCCTTGTATACAACACTAATGAAGTACAGTGAGCTTAAATAACACATGCTCAAGTAAGGGTATTGCTTATACATACCGTACGCGCACCGTTTAGCAATACATGGACACCCTCGTGCTGAATAGGGCGACCTCGGGTATATTCGAGATTCGTATTGGTAACCTTTGAAACACAAACTATGAATCGCTTATGCATCGCTGTGTGACATCTGGCGTACACTTTACGTACTAGTACTGTTGTTGTTTACACAGCAAAGCCAAACTATAGAATTCATGGTGGGAACAAGATTCGCATCGAGAAATGTTATTTCATGTTATATAAAGTGTGTATGACACAGTTGTTGGCTTAAGATAATAGAGGTTTAGAAAATTCATATCGATCGATCATATTATCGATCCGATTCAGATTTCATTTTCATTCAGTTGGCAGTATTACCGGAACCATGAGACCTCCCTCTTTACTCCACCCCCTGTACAAAGAAATATCGCTAAAAGGTGCGCGGACTATTGTGCCGGGCGTGCTGACTTCGGGAACCTCGATCTCTCTCGAACCACCTTGGGAGCTAAATTTTAATTCGAGTTATCGAAATTTCGAGAGATAAAAAAAAACCTTTTTGAGAATATACAGCGCATAATTAAATCATATGTATCTACAGGCTTAAACTGAATACAGTATATTTTACATTATTTAAAAGCATACTAATGAACTCATATTTTACGGCATGGCTTTAGTTTTGCCCCCTATTGACCCTTTAATTTAATTTTTAGAAGACAGAATACAGTACACACAGTAGTGAAACAAGAAACATACCTCCATTAACACCTTTGGCAAAAATTCTAGTCTCTTCTATTTTTTTCTATATTTTTACTGTTAACCTTCTTTTCTTCCACATACTTTTCAACAAAACTTATTGCTGTGAGAAACAATGTTATTTATATTCCACTGATTCTGTATGTATGTTCGAAACCACGTAGCCAAGATTCGAAAATGGAGCTTGTCATCCACGAATTCCGCCTTTGCTTTCGTACGTGAGCGGTAACTAATTTACAAACGACGAGTCTTCGCCGATTTCCCGATCACTAGAAGTTTTTTCGGTTCCCATCATAGTAGCTCCCATCATCACTGTAACCCTTTATTTACTTTTTAAATGTTCCTCACAAACTACAAATGCTGTGATGCACTGTCAATGTTGTGCCAAATCCGAGTTATAAAGTCGTTTGCTTCGAGAAATCGAGAAATTTGGGCAACCGAACTTCGAGTAATAGGGAAATTAGTACACGTGAATAATAGGACAAACGGCCGGGAAATTCAAGTTACTTCGAGATAATGAAAATTCGAGTAATGGAGGTTCGAGATATCGATGTTCGACTGTATTGGGGTGGGGCGGCATGATTAAATCAAGATATGCATACGAATGATGAAAAACTATCAATGCAAACATTTCTATAAATTACCAGTATTCACAAACAGAAAAACAGAACAATAATAGATCTTGTTTCTCAACAACATTTTTGAACGAGTTTTATGTACGGTTCTTGCTATAATATTCACAAGTAAACAGAAAAATAGCACTTGATTCGTAAATATTTTGGAAGAATGTTTTAGGTACGAAGTCACCAAAGTAATCACAAGTAAAAAACTAGAATTTGATTAATAAAACATTCTGAATAAATGTCCTATTACGGTGTATTATGTTGCTAGTTGCTTTACGTCGCACCGCTACAGATAGGTCTTATGGTGACGATGGGACAGGGACGGGCTAGAAGTGGGAAGGAAGCGGCCGTGGCCTTAATTAAGGTACAGCCCCCGCATTTCCCTGGTTTGAAAATGGGAAACAACGGAAAACCATCTTCAGGGCTGCCAACAGTGGGGTTAGAACATACTGTCTCCCGAATACTGGATACTGGCCGCACGTAAGCGACTGCAGCTATCGAGCTCGGTGGACTTTACATCTGGGATGAGCACTTTTTGGGGGCAAAATGGTATTTTGCCCCCTAAGGGGGGCAGAAAACACCTTGCCCCCCCAAAGTCGGCGCCGCTGCATAGCACCATGTATTTGAATGACATATGATCGTCAAATTTATTTGAAAATAATCGAACACTACAATATCACGACGAATAAGGAGACTGTATATCCAAATTATTCGTTGTCTTCTTCTTTTCTTCTTCTTCTTCCTCTTCAAATGTCATATTCGGCCCCCCAGACTTGGCGGTCACCCTGAAGGAAGAACCCCCTTTCTTTAACTAACTTGGGTGTTGCTGATGCAAGTTCAGTCTTTGATGCTTTGGAGCCATGACATAGGTGGGCTACCAGTTGCTTTCTATCTTCCCTTGTCAGATAAGGTGTACAAGACCGTACTTTCTACCGCGTAGAACATGGCCTGAATAAGCTCTACTCCTGACTTTCATGATAATTTTCAGCTCACGTTGAACTTTAGCTCTCCTTAACACTCCATTAGTGGTTACAAAATCTGTGCAAGCTATTTTGAGCATTCTCCTACATAACCACGTTTCATATGCCTCAAATCTGCCCATGGAGGAAGCTTTGACAGTCCAGGTCTCTACTTCATACAGCAGTGTTGACCAGACGTACCATCCCGACAGTCATTGTTTGAGTGTGAGGTTTATATTACCATCACAAAAGAACGACCTCATCTTTTGGAAAAATGACGTAACATATCATTACGGCGTCTGATCTCTTTTTCTCATTCGCAGGAAGAGGAATAGGGACTGGAATAATTTACCAAGGGAGATTATCATTAAACTTCCAACTTCTATGAAATCACTTAGGAAAAGTCGAGTTAAACAACTTATAGGGAATATGCCACCTGGGCGACAGATCTACTTCAAGATCAGTAGTTACTGATTGATGATCGTATTTATGAAGAAATCCTGTGGCTCTCCGAAGACCGATCAACACGTTGAGCTGACATCACACTGATCGACCAAACTAAAGGAACGGATGTGATGATGATGATGATGATGATGATTATGCTAGTTGCTTAAAGGGGCCTAACATCTAGGTTATCGGCCCCTAATGATACGAAATTAGAAATTATAAGTCTAAAACTGGTCCACTGACCAGAATTCAAGGCTAACTTCGTGGAGATCCAGAAACCTTCATCTCAATGGATGGACGGATCCATCTGAAACACTTCCAGCCGGTTATGAAGAGTCGTGGTCTACTTGGAAGAGTCTGAACAGGTTGCGGTTTGGGGTCGGTCGATCTAAGAACAACATGAAGAAGTGGGGTCTACCGAAGAGTCAACCCTCCGTGCCTGCGGAGAAGAACAAACCATGGCCCACCTCCTTAATTGCAACTCCTGCCCTCTCGTTTGCACCATGCAAGAATTAGTGAAGGCCACACCAAATGGTCGAGATCTCGCCAAATTCTGGTCCGGTGCGATATAATTGTTACTTTGAATGTACCTCTAGTTTTTCTCATTCTTAACTAATAATTTATATGATGCATTGCTTCTGATACGAATAAATAAATAAATCGGATCCAACTCGCAATATTGAAAATTAAAACAAATTCCAAAATTAATCCACTGAGTAGAATTAATAAAAAGACGATGGACAATGACTGTGAACTAAAACAATCAGTGGATTCGACCCGCAATGCCCCACCTTCCCAGAAACTATCTTAAAACAATAGTATATACTGACCAGGAGGCTGCTTCCAAAGCACAATCCCGAATCTATTATGCTTGTTGTCTAAAGAGGTCCCAAATCCACGCCAACGGCCCCTCATATCGGTACTTACCGCTAGGAAAGTAAGAACCATGGTATTTCTCATGTAGCGGTACTAATCACAAGTAACGTAGACTTACGTTGTTCCACACATTATGGTACTAATCACTGGTAATATAGTACGCACAGGTAACGCAGACCTATGGTGTTTCTCACATTGCGGCGCCACTCAGAGGCAACGCAAACCCGTGGTATACCTGACATAGTGTACCAGTAAAACAGCCCGACTTTATGAATGAATTTAAAGTTAGCACGAAGTAGGTTTCGGGGCAATTCTGGGTGGTTTCTAGCTAGGGCTTGGTACAGGAGGCAGGGTCCTATCTACAAGAATTTTTTTAAATAGATTGAATAATGGTTTGTATTCAGAAAATGCATTTAAAAGTGCACATCACCTTGCTGTTGATAGTCGCTGTCTTCAACATCGCCTTTTGATGACCCGTGCTCCCAGTTCACCAGGCTGAACGGGGCTGGAACACGTTCTGGAAGTTGCCAATATTTCGTTGAGATAAGGCCGGAACACCCAGGTTGGTTGGATATGGGTTTGAGTCTCTAACTTTCGACGTTCTGGACGATCTCCGACGATGTTGCGGGGTAATTACTTGTCACATAACTTATACGAGTGTCCAGAATTACACAGACCCCCGACCCTTTGGTTTAACAGCACAGTTTCACATAATATGGTTGTGATATGCAGTCGAATTCACCCTTAATCTTGTAGACAGAATTTTTAAATTCACTAAAGGTGAAGATGCGGGTAGCATCGAGATTGGAAGAAAATAAAGCACAGTTCATGAATAGAAATAATGAAACTGAAAATTGTTCACGCACTTGGTACAGTTCGTGGTGATTTTCCACTAAATAAAGTAGCGCTTAACATTGAAATAAATGTATGACTGCTCTAGAGTTTATCAAAGACACTGCTGTCAGTCATGAAACAACACTAAACACTTTGACGGAGAAATAAGGTTGAAATGAAAAGCTTAGTTCGTTGTTAGGCGCACTTGACATTAAATAACATATGTGACTGTTCGAGAGTTTATCAAAGACACTGCTGTCAGTCACACACAAATAATTTACACACTGTTCAGAAGAAATAATACACAATTTTCTTTGAATTGGATAAAGAACACAGTTTGAGTTCGGAGTGAAACCTTGGTGTCGTAGCACACGATTATGGTAATCACTTGCATTAACATTCTTGTGAAAGTTCGAACACTTTCATAAACTTTCTAAATCCCAATGAAATGATGCTGACTGAGATTTAACAAAATGTCACAGTTAATAGTATAACGTAGTAGTGTCACGTTTAAATTCATTATGTTTGTTCAGAGATTATGTTCTGCAGTAGTGTCACATTTAAATTAATATTGATTCAGAGACTAATTTTCACACAGATAACGAGGTAATAAACTCAGTTCCACAAGAACAAAAATAAGTTATTTTGAGAAGTTTGTACAAGCGCACAGAATATAAGTTATACTTTACTGTTGTCACCTAAGTCCAATACATGATTTTGTCATAATCAGAGTTCCAACACACGCAAAATGTGCAAGTTCAACACGCCTGTCAGAGTTTAAGTCCCACATGAAGACTTTAAATATTCGAAGATAGCCTCTGTCAGCACTTCGACGAACACTGCAGCGTGGAGAGTCAGGCTGAACACTCAGCTATGACTGACTGATCTGGGTAAAGTGAGCTCTCCTTATATGCGGTTTGGGGCTACTACGTCATCATATAACGTGATCTCTTTGATGCTGATTATCTCGCGAATCCCTCGACGGATTTACTTGAGATTCACAATTTGAGACGTTTATGTTATCCTCTTCAAAATGATGTATCGCTCAAGTCGCTGCGATAATTATTAGAGAAGTTTTAAAATTTTTCAATCGAATGTTCGCGAAGGCGTGACGTTCATATCCAGAACATACTAGGGCATGCAGGCTACACGTGGTGTCAGGCGGGTAGTCTATATTGTCCCTGCAGCTACGTCACACACACAGCTGTCGGCAGCTAGCCTGCTCGCTCTTCCGAACGTAAACAAACCAAGTTAGCTCTGAACGTCTTGCGTAATGCTTGAATACAATATTAATCATTACAAATACGGCATGTACAGGTCGTAACCGGTACAATAGATGTACTAATCCCGTGGTGTTCCTCGCAACGCAGTCCCACGCCGTCGCTCATATAGTGGTACTAATCAGAGGCAACGCCCAGACTCGTGGTGTTTCTCGCAATAGTACTAATCGCAGGCAACGGAATCCCGTGGTGTTCCGTATATTGTGGTAATAATCACGAGTACTGTAAAACCCATATTGATTCGCCCTGTGTTGCTACTAATCACAAACCTATTTTGCACCTAACATACAGATACTACTCGCAAGTAAAGTTGGCCCATCGTGTTCCTCGCGTGATTGTACTAATTACCAGAATTCTCATGTATCTAATTCAATCATCCCTTCGTCGCCCCTTTTAGTCGCCTCTTACGACAGGAAGGGCAAACCATGGGTGTATTCTTCGTGTACTTCCTCCCCCTACAGGGGTTGACAGACCTAATTAAAGATCAGTAGTTACTGATTTATGATCGAATCTATGAAGTAGTCTGATGCCTCTCCGAATACCGATCAACTCGTCGAGCTGACAACACAGTGATCGACCGAGCTAAAGTAACGGATGTGGTGATCGACCCGACTGTAAGATTTGAGGACAACCAGCACCAGTCAAAAGCCATCTGTGATGAGTTGCGGCCATCTGTGAACAATGCTGTGAAGACCTTAAAAACATAAGCAGAGTACAAAAATTAGGATGTGGCTGGTGTAATGATTATAGGCGCCAGAGAGACCAGACCTAAGGAAACTCGGGACTTTTTGACAAACACGTCATCCAGGATGTAGCAGACTCGGTACTAAAATAGTCGTTATCGGGTACATGAACGCATCGTACTGGTGTCCATTAAATTTCATTGTAAGTTTTGTCCTAAAAGGAAAATAATAATTGCTTTTACGCAAATTAAGAGTAAAATCAGCAGTAAATTCTAAATACCACTATTAGTAGAGAAATATATGCATCCATACTCTCCTACATTACGACTATGAATTCAACTTCGTCACAGCGCTTCAGTATGTCTTTTGTTCATGAAACACTTTTGTGTGTAAAGTAATTGCTCACTTAACTTCTTTGAATTTCTTTGCTTTGCTTCATGTTATCTGGTGGGGAGAGTTGTTAACTTGTGCACATGACAGAGATCTTGCTATTCTTCTTTCAATAAAAATCATTTTTGTATTATTTACCATATACTTTTCACCTCGATTTTCCCGTTTGAACTGCCTGTGCTAGTCATGATGATCAGAAATATTGAAAACTCATAGACATAGCACTTCCATTCGTTGATGCTAGTCCTGGACCTCAGGAAGAAAACAAAAGATGGCACGATGAAGCGGAATGCCGCATAAGAGTGGTAGTGGTGGTGGTAGTGATTATTGTTTTAAGAGGAAGTACATCTAGACAACCGTCATTTTTATAACACTAATCAGAAAGAAAAAATAAAGGGATCCGACACTTCGAAAAATGAAGGTATCGGTCAAAAGAAGACAAGGGCCAGACTAGGGAAGCAGTGACAGTTCAACTCCACCTCGTTAGCATTTTTTCTGCTGCGTCAGCACCCGAGGTCATTGACCCCGGCCAAGGTCATCGACCCGTGACGCCATGACCACGTGCTCTTGTTTGGAAACAAAGCCACGTGCTCTTGTTTGGAAACAAAGCCACGTGCTTTTTTGACAGCTGTCAAGCTGCCATATTGCATCGCTAACCTCAGTGTTGCCATCTTTACGGCACTAAACCTCACCCTTATGCACGTAGTGGCGAGTAATTTGAAATTTCACGTGCCTTTTTGACAACTATGTGCTTTTTTGACAGCTGTCATCGGCCATCTTGCATCGCTAACCCCAGTGCAGCCACCTTGGCGGCACTAAACTTCATAGTTGCCACCTTAGCTACGTATTAGCGGCCAGTTTGAAATTCATGTGCTTTTTTGACAGCTGTCAAGCTGCCATCATGCATCGCTAAATTCAGTCCTGACACCTTTACGGCACTAAACTTCATAGCTACCACCTTAGTCATGTAGTAGCGGGCAATTTGAAATACCACGCACTTTTTTGACAGCTGTCAGCTGTAGTAAACAAAGCCGCGTGTTTTTTTGACAGCCCCATCTTTAAACAAGACAGCATCGTGCTCTTATCTTTATGACACTACCTTAGCCACGTGCTCTTTAAAGCTACGCGCTTTTTGACAGCGGTCAGCAGCCATTTTTAACTACATGCACATGGCCTACTGCTATCTTGGTATGGAATTTAACGGGACAAGCAAGCAAGCTGCTTCTTGTCGACACACCGCCAACAAGATGTCCTTCTCAACATACTATTATCTCAGTGAACGACCGGATGCCCTTCCTGACGGTCCTCATCCGACGGAAAAATCTCTGACCTGGTCAGGCTTCGAACTTAGTGTCAAAGTAGGCACCGTACAGGACGAGGGAAGCAAGCAGAAAACTAAACCTCTACAGCCTCGGTCTACGATGCGACTGCTACTCAGCACGATTTAGGCTTCTTGGATCTTCGAACGCAAGGACGAGAAGCAAACAACAACATGCTTTAACTTAAAACTATCCTTGTGCAGCAACTGTAAGACCGACTGCGAAATTTTCAGACCTAGTAAGGAAACGAACTCAGTTTCAAAGCATGCACTCTACACGACGGGAGAGGCAAGCATGCAGAGGAAAAAGAATAAACCATATGTAGTCTGCTCTGCGAGTTTTTGCTACTGTGACTTAGCAAAAATGCACATTACCTTGTTCGTGAAGTAAGATACCGGATACACTCAGTAACTTAATGTCCTGTTACTTGATAGAAGGGCATCCGACAGATTCTTGTGTTAGGCTATGTGTGCCTCTTACTCGAAAGCGCCGAGTACTCAGGGCCTCGTGTTATTCTACTTACAGGGAATGTGTTTAAAAAGAACAAGAGCTGACCAATGATAAGTTAGAAGCAATGTCAATACACAACTCAGAGCCCGAGGGTTGCTCCTGAGTCTGACTCCCTCTCTTATTCACCACAGACAGGGGATACTGTCAGTGTTATTGTACCGCTCTTGACCAAGGGGTAGTTAGATAGGTTAGAAGCAATGCTAGGACACAGCTCAGCGCCCGAAGGTTGCTGCTGAGTTAGACCCTCTTACTCACCGCACACACAGGTACGAAAATTATTCATAGCCCCACCTGGTAGCTAAGGCGTTGACACCGACGTTAGGCGGTTCGAGTCTCGTTGGTCGAAACATTAGAATGTTAGCTTGAGTCTAGCTAGGACATAGCTCAGGGACCTGATGGTTGCTGCTTGAGGTAAACCACTCTCTCAGTCATAGCAGACACCATGGGTGTTATTCTACAGCTCTTACCAATGAAAGTAAGGAGTTTAGCCAGGACTCAGCTCAGGACCTGCTAGTGTTCTAGCAACAACTTGTAAGAATTTATAATTTCTAAAATGCGTGTGAAAAGCATGCATTAAATTCCAGCGACGTTAAGCCTTGAGCAAAACCTTTGGTGCTGGAGTAGGCTATGTGCCGGCAGTGGGCTGTGGTTTTACACAGGCTAAATGCTGGGAAGCTGTAAGGGTATATTACGCTGTGGATCTGTCGAATAGGGGGCGTTAAGCCTTGTGCAGACCCCTTGGTGCTGGAGTAGGCTATGTGCCAGCACCGGGTTTCGAATAATGACTTTAAGCTTTGAGCAGACCCCCTTGATGCTTGAGTAGGCTATGTTCCGGCACCGGGTTTGAGTTGCATGAGTCTCGGACAAGAAATACCGTGGGTGTTATTCTTTATTTCCTACAGGGGATGTGTTTGTAATCGCTTACAAAAACGTTGTTGTTCGATGTCATATTTCCTGGGAGAAGAGAGTGTAATTCAAGCTGGTGTAAGACTCGGCCAGCGCACATTCGCTTATCAATTGTAATGTCGCGCACAGCACTTTTCGCTGAGTTCGAAGTCCATCGCTCGCTCGCAACTGTATCATAAGAAATTACACAACAGTAGCTCACTCAGTTGTTATTACTTCAGTCGGTAAAACCCTAGAGACTTATACTAGCTCAGGGCCCCAATGTCGCTAGGCAGTAAATACCGTAAGTGTTGTTATAAATCGTCGCCCCATCCAAGGCCTCGAGGGGTCACTCCTAAGTTAACAGGCATGGGATACCGTCAACCGCGCCCAGCTCAGGGCCCGAGGATCGCTCCCCAACTACGGCTCGACACAAGCAATGCATAGACTCAGCTCACGGCCCGTTGTTGTCAACTTAGAATGTTTCTTTCGCTGAAACTTAGCTCAGGGTCCCAAGACGCTCCCTGTTAAGAGCCCTTCTCTTAGACCAGTCAGGGGATACCGACACGGGAAGGAAGAGCTAGGAAAAGGGCCTTAGTCTACTGCTTACCCTAAAGGCCTGTGCTCTTGTAGTTTTTAACTATACCGACCGCTTCTTTGAGGAAGAAAGTCAGTGCGTAAACTTTTGTTACAACTGTACTGCAGACGTACGCTTTTTTGCTTTGCTGCCTAGTAAAAAGTTGCAGTCCACCGGATATAGTCTGTGTATAAGAAGCATAACAGTTGCAGTGCCCGTGTGTGTAAAATGGTGTTGATATGAAATCGTGTGTGCATATAAAACGAATAGGCAATCTACTGTACTCCCTCACTTTCAACGAAGCTGACCATCATAACTGAAAAAAGTAAGTTTAATTATTTGACTATTATTATTATTATTATTATTATTATCGATTTTTACGACTTATTTTTCTTTGTTTTTTTTTAGAAAATCATCGTCTGCTGTCAACATTTTTCCAGTGAGCATTCTTCAGTTTTGCACGTGCACATCTTAAGGTAAGTCTACTGTAAAACTGTTGGTTAGTGGTTGCATTTTTGGAAAGCAATTTTACTTCTACGCTAGCTGATGAAGATCTGCGAGTTGCATGTATTTTAGCTCAGTAAAGAAGGTTAGGCTAGCTGTTGACGATTCGACTAAACTTCGAGCCCTTTCCTATCCTATCATCACTATGTGCAACGCAAGTCCTGTGTATGATGGTGTAAACAAGTTCTTTTACGATGAGTATGTGCTAACGCTACCCTCAGGCAGTTACTCAGTAGACGACATTCATGACAAGCTAACCTTCAAGCCCTCTCCTATCCTATCATCACTATGTGCGACGGAAGTCATGTATTTTAGCACAGCTACTTTACTTTTAGACTAGCTGTTGACGAACTGAATAACCTTCGAGCCCTTTCTTATCCTATCATCAGTATGTGCGACGCAAGTGCTAACTTTGCTTTAGGTTGCTTCACCTTTCTTTGTACACCTTGGCTATCTTTCAAGCTATAGGCATACATTAATATTTTTTTCTAGGTACAACAAGAATTAGGGGCTGCCTGGCCGAGGCTGTAAAGGCGTGCTCGGTTCGCTCGGAAGGGCGTGGGTTCGAATCCCCGTCAGGAAGTCGTAAAATTTAAGAAACGAGATTTCCACTTCCGGAGGTGCATATGGCCCTGAGGTTCACTCAGCCTACCCCAAAAATGAGTACCAGGTTAATTCCCGGGCACAAAGGCGGCCGGGCGTAGAGCTAACCACTCTACCCCATCACGTGCCGAGGTTAACAATGGTGGAAGCCTTTACCTTCCACTACTCCAAGGGCCTTCATGGCCTGTACGGAGGTGACTTTGCTTACAACAAGAATTATCGTCGTCATCGTCATTCACCCGAGTCGCAGTTTGCAGTCTTCAACGTGCACATCTTAAGGTATGTTACAATCTTTTTATCAATATCGTATGTTTACATTGTTTTTTAGAAATGCTAAAAAATAGTATTTCGCTTCTTTTTAGAAAAACAATGGAGATCAACCAGATAGGACATATTTCAACTCCTACCACCAGGCAACTGACGAGTCTACCGCTAAATCAACAATTTAAAGTGATTTCGCTACGAAAATTTTAAACAAAATTTGGGGAAAGAATTGTATGCGTCTGTGAGGGCTACCAAGTTTTTCTACCTAATGGTTTCAGTGTGCTAACTGATTTAGAAGTAGAAGAACTAAATCAACGTTCTATTTGCATTATATACCGAGGAATAGAGAACAAATCTTGTGTCATTAGCTTTGTTGATGCGTAATTATGACAATGAATTCGGAAACTATACATACACGTTTTTCATCGCGTATTATACAGATTTCATCAAATGTGTTAGATCCAAATTTTTCTTACTCTCTTGCTACAATGTTCTCGAAGAAAAAGTCCGTTCATTGCTGTCTATGCATAGGGCGCTTAAACTAAACCCTAGTCTTGCAACAAATAACAGATTAAATTTTTATCAGTCGGTTTTTGATTGCAGCTTCAAGGTAAGTTTTTCTTGTCGGTCGGTTTCTTGGATATAGCTTTGTTGACTGCACAGAAACAAAAGAATTGGTGAAAGAATTTTGTGCGTCTGTCAGGACTTCGAAGTATTTCTACCCAGTGTGTTATCACTTAACAAAATTCAGCTTTCTTATCAGTCGGTTTCTTAGTGGTTGATTTGTTGTCTGCAGATTCAAATTAAGATTTTTTAACAGCAGGTTTCTTTGTGTTAGATAACGAACTGAATGTTGAAGCACACATGTTGTATTACGAAACAGCGATGTTTACTCTAGTAGTACACGGACAAGAGCGCGCACTGTATAAATTTTCTAAGAAGATATAACACTCAGCGATCTTTTTCTTATCGGTCGGTTTCTTAGAGAAAGAGCGTAGCACAAGTAAGTAGGAGCAATGCTGAGATTCAGCTCAGCGCCCCGCCTAAACTCCCAAGTTCAGAGCTCCTTGGGCCCCTTTAGTACCTTTTCAAGATGCTGCAGCTTCAAAGCCGTCACTGAGCAAGGAAAGTCGGATAGGGTAGATAACAGTGAACAGCGTAGCACAAGTAGCAGCAATGCTAAGACTCAGCTCAGCGTCCGTTGTTGCTAACCTACGCTCCCAAGTTCGGAGCCCCTAGAGCTCCTTTAGTAGCCTCTAACGATGCTGCAGCTTCAAAGTATTGTAGTGCTGGAATTTGGTCCTGCAAGAGTTGTTCTCAATACTCGCTATGAAACATTCTACATCTCAAAAAATTTCTTATCAGTCAGTTTCTTGAATATTTTTTCTCAGAAAGCATGCGTTTTTGCTGTCGGTCGGTTTTTGATATAGCTGTGTTCGCTGCAGCTTCAAAGTATTGTAGTGCCGGAATTTTATCCTACAAGTGTTGTTTTCAATACTGGCTATGAAACATTCTACATCTCAAAAAATTTCTTATCAGTCGGTCTCTTGAATATTTTTTTAGAAAGCATGCGTTTTTGCTGTCGGTTTTTTGGATATGGCTTTGTTCGCTACAGCTTCAAAGTATTGTAGTGCCGGAATTTTGCCCTGCATGTGTTCGATAAAAGCATTAAGTATGTGTCCTAGAGTTTTTAATTTTTGCAATAAGACATTCAACAGCTTGGACTTATCTGAGAAAGCATGCGTTTTGTTGCTCTTCTTTAGAAAGTGCACATTATTAGTTTAGATCATAAGAATACGTTTTTATATTAGCACGTTCTGCTCGGTTAGTCTCTTGACTATTGCATATTGTATGCCTATGACACTCAAAAGTCACAATCTGTTAAAAGAGCAAAAGGCGTACGTTCAAGCGTCGTTAGCCGTTTACAACTTCAAACACTATAGCGGTGTACTCACTCCTAGAAATGCCGCTTTCTGTATGCAAAAAAGTGTTCCATTGGGGTACAACATCAACTAAAACTTGTACATACAAGAATTGCATTGTTAATTAAGAAGGGGAAAAGTACAAGAACATTGTAAGATAAAACTTTACATACAAGAATTGCATTATCAATTAAGAAGGGGAGAAGTACACGAATATCAAGCAGAAATCACTACGGCAAACGATTCAAGATAAAATTTATACATACAAGATGTAATAAATAATGTAGAATTGTCATATTCTTTTATTTTAAGATTAGGTATTCCTTTGATGTGTATTACGTCCTCCTCCTCCTCCCGTTCCCTCTTCTTCTTTGCAAGATAAAGTTTGCTTAAATACTACATCACTCGAGGAAGAAGAGTAAGTATGTCAGAAAGGAGGTGTTCAAAACAGCAGATTCGTACGTATGTCATCGTCTCAGCTTGCTTTAAAAACTAAGAGCAGGTCAGTAAGTATGTTAAGAAGTATTTTTGCAAGAACAGTGTTCTGTTGTTCTATTCTAGTTTTTTCTACAAAAGTATCTCTTGCAATGCAGTAAACAGTGTTCTGAACACTTGTTGTAGGTAACGATGTGGATTATAGTACGCGATTCTAGTCTTGATCACTTATTTAGTGTCCTGAACACTTGCTGTTGGTAACGACATGCGATTCTAGACATGATATTTTCTAAACACAGCAATATATGTTCTTAACAGCAGCTTCGTAAGTATGTGATGTCTAAACATGCACAACTATGATGATGTCATCCCTGCAGGATAAAAACAGAATAATAGCACGTGCTCACTCTAGCCTTCGTGATGCATGTTTAAACTTGTTCGACAAAGAAATGTCTTGACAGAGGAGGAGGAGGAGGAGGTCATAACAGCCTATGTATAGCCGCCATCTTGTGCAGTAGCCTCTAGGCTAGCTTTCTCCGGAAGAGCTCATGTATAGCTGCCATCTTGTGCAATCGCACATGGCCAGCATCTCTAACAGCATCTTGCTTTAAAAACTACGATAATAGAATGTTGAGAAGGGTAGCTTGGTAAGTATGTTGAGAAGGGCAGCTTGCTTTATAACTATGATCATAGTAAGTTGAGACTGGCAGCTTGCTTGCTTGCGGCGTGGCTAAGTCCCATTAAGATTAATTTAAATTCCGCGCTATAAAGTTTACTTCTGTCAAGATAGCAGCACTCAAGTAAGCGATCTGCATGTAGTTAAAGATAGCGGCTGGCAGCTGTCAAAAAGCACGTGGATTTTTTCAAATTGCCCGCCACCACGTGCCTTAGGTGTCATCCATGAAGATTTAGCCCCGTCATGATGGCAGCATGATGCTATCTTGTTTAAAGGTGGCCGCTGTCAAAAAGCACGTGGCTTTGTTTTCAAACAAGAGCACGTGGCTTGGTTTAAAGATGGCCGTTGACAGCTGTCAAAAAGCACATGGAATTTCAAATTGTCCCCCACCACGTGCCTAAGGTGGTAGTTATAAGGTTTAGTGCCATCAAGAGGGCAGAACTGAAGTTAGCGATGCCTTGTTGTTTAAAGATGGCAGATGACAGCTGTCAAAAAGCACGTGGCTTTGTTTACAAACAAGAGTACGTGGCTTTGTTTACAAACAAGAGCACGGGGTGATGACGTCACGGTCACGTTGTCATGACGTCTCGGGGTCAATGACCTTGGCCGGAGTCAACGACCTCGGGTGCTGACGCAGCAGAAAAAATGCTGACGAGGTGGAGTTGAACTGTCACTGCTCCCCTGCTGGCCACGAATGGCATGAAAATGAAAGACACCCTAGGCCTATAACATCTAATCCCGTCGGGATCGCAAAAGAATGAGATTTGACAAGGGAAGTCGGATAGGATAGATGGAAGTGAGGAGCCTGGCACAAGTAAGTGGAAGCAACACAAAGACTCAGCTAAGAGCCCCGTGGTCGCCAACCCACGCTCCCAGGTTGGGAGATAGTTTTAGTCGCTTCTTACGTCGGGAAGGGAATACGTGGGTGGTATTCAACTGCCTCAACCATCAGAGAGTCATGTCTACAGCGAAATAGTCGCCGTAGTTACGTGTCTATATTTTTTTAGTAATAATGATATTTATTAATTTACCGCTAATCTTACTGTTGATTTGTATGAAAGCAATTTTAGGACAAAAGTTACAATGAATTTTCGTGGATACGTTTCGTTCACGTAACCGTCGTTATCAATTATCAGACGTGACTCTTATTTCACGCCATGACTGTTTGTGTAAAGAGGTCAAAATTTCAATTAAGTAGAGGAAAGAAAGTCCAACAAAAACCCTCATGATCCATAACAGATATAAACCTGCTTGCTAGTTAAAACAAATATCAATTAAATTTGTTGCCCTAATTATTGTTCTGTGTAAACTGATTAGGAGGCCCATAATAAGGCTGCCTATTTCTCTCTCTAAACTGCAAAACATCATTATCGAGGAATTTGTTGTCGAATATGAGGAGCTTAAACTTTTCAAGAATTGGAATTGAACGAAAGTATAACACGTAGTAACTCACACACCGATATTAGTTACAATACATCATGCGTTTCAAAGAAATCAACTGTATGAATTACTATCGTTTCTCAGAAGTCATACTGGTACTCCAACTAAGATAAGATAAAGGAAAAGGTAACGAGACTGGAATAAAAAGAATTCGTTATCTGATTACGGCATGCGAATATTCAAGGGCAGGTGCATTAAGTGAATGTGTGGAACAACGGAATCACTGGAAGTCGGGATGAACAAATTCGCCATTTTGTTCATATGTACCGAAATTTTACAATTTGCTTTACGTCGGACCGATGCCGACAGGTCTTAGAGCGATGGTGCCATAGGAAAGGGCTAGGAAGGGGAAGGAAGCAGCCGGGGCCTTAATTAGGGCACAGCCACAGCTTTTGCCCGGTATGGAAATGGTAAACCACAGAAAACCATGTTCATGGCTGCCAAAAGTGAGGTTCAGTCCCACTATCTCTCCCGCATGCAAGTTGACAACTACGTGGTGTACTGGTTTTACTGTACTCGGCCTTTGCTAGGTAAGCTGGGAGTCAATATTTGATTCGTGAACCGATATTAAATAAACTTCTCAATTTTGTTCGGGTGAACTTATGGATGCTGCTCACTGATCTTTCTTATTAAGGGAAGGTAATAACACATTGAAATAGTTGTTAGTATATCTGAACTAAGAAAAGCCTCCGTGGCTCAGGAGGCAGCGCGCCGGCTTCTCACCGCTGGGTTCAATGGTTCAAATTCCGGTCACACCATCTCAAATTTGTGCTGGACAAAGCACAGGCGGGGCAGGTTTCTATCCGGGTACTCCAGTTTTTCCTGTCATATTTCATTCCAGCAACATTCTCCAATATCATTTCATTTCACGTGTCATTCATTAATCATTGCCCCAGATGAGTGCTAAAGGCTTCGGCAACCGGCACAATTCCTATCCTCGCCGCTAGATGGGGGCTTTATTCATTCCATTACTGACCCGGTCGAATGACTGGAAACAAGCTGTGGATTTTCATTCAAATATTGTGGATTCCAAGATCACGGGTTCACACTTTGCAGAGTTAGTAGGAATTCTGGAAGGTTGGAAAAGTTCCATTCCACAATCTACGTCGCAATATGTCAGCATGTAATGTTTCAATCAATCAATCAATCAATCAATCAATCAATCAATCAATCAATCAATCAATCAATCAATCAATCAATCAATCAATCAATCAATCAATCAATCAATCAATCAATCAATCAATCAATCAATCAATCAATCAATCAATCAATCAATCAATCAATCAATCAATCAATCAATCAATCAATCAATCAATCAATCAATCAATCAATCAATCAATCAATCAATCAATCAATCAATCAATCAATCAATCAATCAATCAATCAATCAATCAATCAATCAATCCTGATCTGCATTTAGGGCAGTCGCACAGGTGGCAAATTCCCTATCTGTAGTTCTCCTAGCCTTTCCTTATATGACTTCAAAGAAATTGGAATTTTATTGAATGTCTACCTTGGTAAGTTGTTCCAGTCCCCAACCCTATAAACGAATATTTGCCCTAATTTGTCCTCTTGAATTCCGACATTTTCTTCATATTGTGATCTTTCCTATTTTTAAAGACACCGCTCAACCTATCGTCTGCTAATGTCGTTCCACGCTATTCTCCACTGACAGCTCGGAACATAACACTTAGTCGAGCAGCTCGTCTCCTTTCTTGCAAGTCTTCCCACCCCAAATTTTGCAACATTTTTGTAACGCTACATTTGTTTCGATTCTTTCCGTTCTCGAATCAAGTAATCCTGGTGAGGGTCCCATACACTGGAAACATACTCTTGTTGGGGTCTTACAAGACTCTTATGTGCTCTCTCTTTTACATCCTTACTTCAACCTCTAAACAGCCTGATTGTCGTAAGCATGTGCAGAGATTTGAACTCTTTATTTACAATGCCATTTATGTGTTTACCCAAATGACGATCTTTCCTTATATTAACACACAGGTACATACAATGATTCCCATAAGGAACTTTCACTCCATCAACGCAGTAATTAAAACTGTGAGGACTTTTCCTATTTGTGAAACTCACTACCCGACTCTTAACCCCAGTTTTCATCATACCATCGCCTGCTGTCCATCTCACAACATTATCGACGTCATGCAGTTGCACACAATCTTTTAACTTATTTATTACTATATACACAAACACATCATCCGCAAAAAGCCTGATCTCTGATTCCTCTTCTTTACTTTTATCATTTATATATATAAGAAAACATAAATTTCCAATACTATTGCCTTGAGGAATTCTCCTCTTAATTATTACTGGGTCAATAAAACTTCGCCTACTCTAATCCTCTGAGATCTATTTTCTAGAAATATAGTCATCCATTCTGTGGTCAGCGTAGGGCCTACTGGCCTTGGGTTCAGATGGTCCCGAGTTGGATTCCCGGGAGGTTCGGGGACTGTAATCGCTCCTGATTAATTCTTCTGGCTCGGGGACTGGATGTTTGTTTCCGTCCCAACACTCTCTTCATCATATTCAGACAACATACCACACTACCAACCACCGCAGGAAACACACAATAGTGATTAAAATCCTCCGTATAGGGTTGGTGGCGAGAAGGGCATCCGGCCGTGAAACAGGGCTAAATCCACGTGTGCCAGGCAGTTCGCACCCGCAACCCCACAGGAAAAGAGGAAGAAGATAGCCACCCATTCAGTCACTCATTTTTCTAGTCCTATTGTACTCATTTTTGCCAGTTGTCTTCCATGGTCCACCCTATCAAATACCTTGGACAGATCAATCGCGATATAGTCCATTTTATCTCCTGAATCCCAGATGACTGCTATATCATGCTGGAATCCTACAAGTTAAGCAGAAGTTATATTACGAAAAGTAAATTTACCGGCAGAATGATGATGTATTTGAACACCTTCCAATACCTCCGTGTTAAGCCACGATCGAATATGCCACACTGGGCTCAGAAGGCCAACGCCTCAACCGTCTGAGCCACTCTGCCGGGTATTATCACACATCACAGAGAAACTCACTTCGTTGTGTTTATGAGAAGGAATGCACGATGTGTACCCAAAGTCAAGGTGTTAAGAACCCATCCGCGTTTAACGAAGTGCATTCCTTTCAAACCTGAACCTTCTTAAGGAAATGTACACAATTCACATATAGCCTAAGCGGAAAGAGAGGGGGAATCCAGAGAGAAGGAAGGAGCTGTCTTCAAGGTTACCCATACAGTTTAGCGCTGATATATTTCTAGGGATTAGACGAGAGAGATTCATTCTCATTGGCGAGAACCTCCAGGGAAGAAGTAAATCATACATAATATTTTCAATTGAAGTGACTCAATAATGCTGCGACTTCCGATTCTTATCAATTTACTGGGTTTCTGCTTTGGTGAGTGAATTATTTATATAAGAACTGTTGTTTATTTTAGATAGCCCGCCTAGTAGCCATGATCGTTAAGGCCTTGAAATCTAAACGGTCTGACAACGTGGTTAGCCGGTTCGAGTCCCGTCATCGAAAAAATTTTCACCATCAGAATATGGGCCGGCAGGGTAGGGGAGGTGGTGGTATATAATTTCAAATCACTACATTGCGTGCAAAATGCCTGGATTAAATTACAAATCTCTCCGCAGTGCTCATTTGGAGTGAGGGCATATGACACTGTTGATGGTGTTTGGTCCGTGGGATGGAGATGTTAAGCTTTGAGCAGATCTCTTGTTGTTATTCGACTGGAGTGGGCTCTGTTCCGGCACTGTAGTTTACCCTCTCCCTTTCTAGTGCCATATATCACGTCATTCACTTCATCTCATTAACTCCTCTGATGACTGATGTCAGGAAGGGCATCCGGTCATAAAACTCGCAACGACAGATTAATCTGACCTCATACCCGAACCCGTAGAGAAACGGGACAAGTGTTGGACAAAAAAACATTTATTTCAGATTAACAGAAAATACACACTTATCGCAACACTTTAATATTGGAGAGAACTTAGCGAAGTATAGTCACTGGCATCTCGTTAAAGCGGATGGCATTCTTTTCCCGATCTATGCATCTGTTTCATTTTGAGGAGGACATAAATATTTCGCTAGTTTACATTTAGTTGAAAACGATTTTTTTTATAATTCGTTTAATACAGATGCTCCTCAATTTTAATATCGACACTTAATATGCATTCACTATCACCCATGAAGTAATTTTTACTTACATTTGACTTACTCACTTACTTACTTACTTACTTACTTACTTACTTACTTACTTACTTACTTACTTACTTACTTACTTACTTGACTTAATTCCTCTCGTTCCCACTGGAACATAGGACATCCGTGAAACGTCTCCATTGTGGTCGTCGACTTGCCAATGTTTTAATTTCATTCCAAGTCTTCCCTGCTTCAAGAGCCTCTACAGTCCTCGAGGTCTTCTCCGTGTCCCTTGCGGATTCCATTCCAATGCTGTGCGTTCTATAGATACCGCTGGCTTTCTCAATGTATGACCTATCCAATTACATTTCCTCCTCTTGATTTCCATTGTGACTTGAACTTGGTTTGTTGTTCTCCATAGCTCGTCACTGCATATAATTTCCGGCCATCTGATATTTATGATGCGTCGTAAGCAACGGTTTATAAATGTCTGCAAGAGATTAGTGATAGTTCGTGTAACCTTCCAAGTTTCACAAGCATATAAAAAGATTGATTTAACATTTGTATTGAAAATATTTATTTTCGTCTTCCTTGAAATGCTGTTATTCTTCCACACTGTATACAACTGCATGAAGGCTCCATTTGCTTTCCTTATTCTGGCCTTAAGTAGGGTACATCCCCAGCATTTTCCTGGAGTGAAAATGGGTAACCATGGAATACCATCTTTAGGGTTGCCGACAGTGGGATTCGAATCCACTATCTCCCGGATGCAAGCTCACAGCCGCGCGCCCCTAACCACACGGCCAACTCGCCCGGTGAAGTGAAGAAAGAGTTCAAGACTGGTTATGAGGATACTTACATATCAAATTCTGAAGATGCTGACATAAAAATTGGTGTTTATTGAACCCTTAACTTACCATTCCATCGTTGGTCGGCCACAGCTGCTGCAGTAGAGCAATATTGAACTCTTAAGTCTTGGGGTCGTTGCGGGAATAATTCGGTCACGATCTTAACCAAACGGTGGGGTTTAGAAGAGAGCCTAACTACTTGAAATGAGGAGCAAATATGTGCTTACTAACTTTTGTTGAATTCATTAATTGCACAAAAAATTATTTATATAAATACTTGATCAAAATTTTTTTTAAATGTTTCAAACGCAGTCACATTGCATCGCGTTATTTTTGTTGATTACAATATCGAAGAATTTTCTGCGGAGAAAGTAGGAATCTCATAAATTAGTGGACAGCAAAACTGAAAAAGTGAAAATGAAAGCCTGAAAAATCGGGCACCTATTAATCCAAACGATAACTGAGAATTAATCCACACGATCCGTGGAAAATCTTACCTTCAACAAGTAAAACGCCGGATTTCCACTTAATTAAGGTTATCCACCAGTCGAATGCCCTTTCGGATACGGAAACACCCGCCGAATGGACCCATAATCGAACCAAATTGACTATCAGTTGCTTTGGATAGGTTGCAAAATATTATTGGAAAGCATGGTGTTCACTACAAGTTAACAGCAGCATTCACAATTGAAACAAAATTCCACCATGTATTGCCATTTAATGACGCCCTTAAGTTATACAATAATCCCGATGCTAAAACGTGCAATACCTAAGCAGCTGTTCAGAAGGAACCAACAAAAACACGATCCGCGAGGATCTTACGTTACGTCGTTCTGAAGGAACAAAACTACGAAATGCAGGAAACACTTATTCATCACGCATTTAAAAGAAATGCCAAGCACTGAAATTAATTAAAAAGTGGTAAATCACTTGAAAATATTATTATAAAATCGACTTTCAGGTTATAAATGGTTACGTTATGCTTAATAAAATTAAAAGTCCACATGGTAATAAAAATAAACTACAGAATTCTTTCCTTTTTAACAATGATTACCATCACAGATCCATCTACTTATTGTTTGTCCGAACACACTACCTACAAAATTATCAATTGACCACACTCAACTACGCATAAAAATGAAAGAACGACAAAAATTGAAAAATAAAATACATTACCGGCTGACGAATCGAACCCGCATTCGTAACTCAAGTATCACACAAAAACGCTGAGTGTCAGAATGCACACTACCAAAGCAAAAAAAACGGACGTCAGAACGACAAAACAATTAAGCCCGTAAAATAAAATAAAATAATGAAGTTCATTGAACTCAAACACGCAATGCGAACTGCAGTAAATATTCAATCACCATTAACTCAGTACCCAATATTGGACAGCCCTTATATGCCGTTAGTGGTTACATAATCTTAGGTAAACACCTACCAACTGGTAAAGGACTGCACGCAAGCTTGGCATCAAACTGAGCTAACACTCTTCGCATTGCATACACTACTGCAGACACCACCATCGCTCAAGTCACTTCGCAAAAACATCTAATCTAAGACTTGTGTATGTACAGCTGACATCCCAGACCTATCGTCCGGCTTACCTAATGTATGCACACCCTAACACTAACCTCCATGTAAACACAAACCTTCCTAACCCAGTCGTTGAGCGTGAACTAGGACGTCTCATCATCAGTATACTCCTAGGATAACATGTGACGTCCTAAATCTTTTGTCGAGCGGAAATTGGGTGGTGTATGCTTCCTCTAGCATATCAGGCGAAATCGTAACTTCAAACACACTCTTAGATATTTTAGCTGTAAACCTTGTCGAAACTGATAACACACAATGAACGAATCTTGCCACAAAATGAACGCAGGTCGGGAAATGCCACTAAGTCTCTATCTTGTTATTAAAACGTGAAATTGAAAATAAATAACCCGTGGTAAGCAATCCACTACTCAAACACGATATCAGCATGCGCAATGAAGTTTGGAAAAATAATAATGACTTCCAACACATGTCTAACACTACTTAATTCTTGCCAAACAATAATCTTCACCACCGCAAAATTCCACACTGTAATTTTAGGGTGAAGCCCTCAAATCGCCTACCGTCTCATTATTCCAAATATCCATATCCATGACTATCCAGTGAAGTGAAGTTCAATAAATTTACACAGCCAAACTATCGCTTTAAAACGTCCAATATCTCATCCCACAATGTTTCCGATTTAATGATAAATTACCGTCTCGTAATTTATGAACTTTACTGATTTGAAACTTGTCATTACAGTCAAATAACACCAACCGTGTATTCAGAATGCTCTTCTATCCTTCAGGTCATATTACTATAATATTCATTATACTGACCTTACGTAACTAGTCACTTGATTTTTTACTACCAAGAGTTACCATCTTCACCAGAAATCGCTTTTCACTTGCGATCTTAAGTTGAAATTTTACTGTGCCTCACACAATAATCATATCGAACCAACCTTCTCCTAGTCTCAGTTTTCGGATTGTTAGCGGAATATACTACAGCCTGCCCCATAAATATCACATTTAATATACAGCCTGTCTCAAAAATTCTTCGCCATCAGCAAATATAGCCTGTCTCAAAATTTCATTCTCATCGCCTTCTCACGGCGGCATTACATAAAATCCAGGTCACCTTTGCATTCAACATTATCTCAACATATCAAAATTCTTCGTCATCAATCCCTTTTCTCATATTTCACGACTTTTCAAACCTCAATCCTCTCGTGACAAACAACCTTTATAAAAATGTACCTTTTCATTTATTTTTACTACAACTTCCGGACCTCAAGAATACAACAACACACCGTGATTTTCCATATCACCGACATACACGATGTCACAAAATTTTACTTCCCATGAATAAAACATAACTTTATCGGATTTCACTGGAAATTTCTAGACACACGCCAACCTTTTAGAACATACCTGTTAAATGCACTTCTAACATAGAAAAATTTTATCCCGCGGTAAAAATTATTATTATTATTATTATTATTATTTCGAGGAAAAATTTCTGAATTCAAACCAAATTTGAAGTTAAGGCAATCACCACGACTACGTTATCGTTATCACCTTCCTAAGTTTACTCAATTTGGACAATATCTCAAAGAATATTAACACAATATTTAAACTTCGCATTTTGTAGTTTCTTGACGTGAATTTTACAGCACTGAAGAGTTTCACACGACGACTAGAAATGTAATACCTTCGCCTGATCATTATTAAATATCAGCCCGACATACGCAATGAAATTGGTTGGGACAAACAATATTCTAACTACAACATTGATACAAAAATATTCACAGACCTGTAATCGTAGACATCATTCTAGATTCTGGCTGCATCTTGTCAGCAGACCTCTTTGTTTAGCATTTCATTGCTAGATTAGACGTCTTCTTATAGATACATAACTTAAATTACGCAACACTCTCGGGGTCGATTGGCACCGCGAACAACGCACTTTCAAACCGTTTAACAGGCGACGAACACTCTCCTCAAATGACCACGTCCACTGCGTTCGCAAGGCTCTGTTCTCTCTCACCCTACTAAGGGCTAGGTGTTCCAACAGATATGAAACCAGACCTCGCAGCTAACTTCCAGACTCTAACAAATATTATACGCACACACTGAATACAGAGAGAAACTCAATTACTTATTCACCCAAATATCTAAACCTTCAAAGTTACCATTAGCGGCAGTTCAGAAAATATCTGTAATCTTCAACTTTAACAGTATATTTGAACCATGGACACGAACATGTAATAAGTTACTTGGAGAACAAATTTCCGCACATTTCTGCTGACGAGTGACGTGGGCTTCGCCATTCCAACAAGCAGACAGAGAGTGTGAAATATACGAAGGGAGATTTCTTTTATGCCGTATGGGAGGACGCTACTCACACCATGAAACTTGATTGTGTAATATGCTAATTCCGCAGCCAATAGACCAATTTTCATGAAATTTGTTCCATAACTTCGAACAGACTTACGATTTATTACGATATTCATTTCATATTTTTTCCATACTCGCAACAGGCGAAATGAATTATTTCTGCCCGGGCGTTTCGCGTGTTTTCTTCATCCATTGGCCTTGGCACGTGTCGCTAGTTCGGGAGCCGGACGCAAATTCTTCTCTAGGCTTAACTGCATTTATTTTTACCCTGGGGGTTCTGTCTTCACATAGGGTTTAAGAATAATTTAGATTCTTTATTCCTGGATTTACCTTGTCGCCAAAATCTCTCGTTATGAAGAATTTCTTGAATTTTTATAAATTGTTCAATATTCGAAGTCCACCGAAGTGTCCTGGCATTTCACGAGCTTGCGGCTTTCTCAGACAATGGGAGCTCGTTCCCACGAGACAGCTAGACTTTTAAATAAAAACATGGCTGCTCTCAAAAAAAGTAGTTTGTAGCTGAAATAAATATTTGAAAAAGAAAAGTTTCTCATCGTAGAATTATGGGTTCATTATAAACTCCTTTAAGAATAAAGAAACATATATTCTTTTGTTTTCGGAAAATCCACTTAAAGGGGAAGGGTAATGATAGAATTTTTAATTGAGTTGAATTTTTACAGACATGAAAATTGGAATTTCCTTTAGAAATGAAGAAACGCCTATTTATTTTGTTTCCTGAAAAAAAACACTTAATGGGGAGGGGGATTGAAAAGAAAAAATAGGGGTTGAATTATTTTTATTATTATAATACTAGCTGAGGGAAACCCTCTTCGTTTGGTTTTTGTACATCTGCGCAGTTTTATCTCTATAATACAAAATACGCGCATTAAAAGACCACTCTCTTTCTCTTCCTTCTTTATTTTTATTACTTTTTCGGGGTACATAAATACCTTACATTCGAAGTCATTTCACAGAGATACATTCTTATACACTACATTTGATGTCTCGTTGTCTGGCGCATGCACAAGGAGATTTTCTGCTCGTCCAACACCGGAGAAAGCAACGTAGAGCTGACCACGAGTGAAACAGGAATCCTTCAAATTAACTCAGAAATTCTGGAACGTTTGACTCTGGATCTTATTGATAGTCATACTATAAGCTAAACTCACTGGAAAATGTAATCATTCAAAACAAAATGACATATAATTTGAGATCAATGGAATTCTTGGTATGAAATCCGATTTTTCTTTTTCTTAGTCGGTTACAATTTCTGCATCAATGATAATGTTAAACAGCTGTTTCAGTGAGTATTTGCTTTATATTCAAGAATTACAGAAAATACTCACAGATGTACTCAAGCAGAAAACTCTTATGGTTCTTAGATCGCCATACTCCTGCGAGATGAATCAAAGATGATATATAAAACCAAGGAGTACTTTCACAACCTTCTTGACTACATTTTCCCTCATTTCAATATATTCAATGCTAATGTCAGCCAATTTCAAGCCCCACTTCTCCCACACTACCACAGCTGCAGACACACAACCACTATAGTGCACGATGGGTGGGTAGTTGTGGCTGCAAGGTGAAATAAGCCTATACGAACTTACACGTCTATAGTTTGCCACGTTCAACCCCCACATCCCTCACACCACCAAAGCTACATACACACAACCACTATAACTCTATGATGGAAGTCTCGAGGCTACTACCATACACAAACACAAGTGGTCTGAGATGGGTAGTTGTACCTGCAAGGTGAAATATACGAACACACAGGTCTATTTTAGATATATATATATATATATATATATACTAGCTGTAGACATAAAAAGAAAGAAACAAGCGAAGCATGAACATCCGTGCAGTTTTCTCTATATAACACAGAAAACATGCAATTGTTCCTTATTTCGTTTTTATTCACTGTCGGAGTACATAATTAATATGCTAATTTCTAAGTAATTTCATGATAATATATTCCTTCTTGTACAATGCACTTGATTTCCTGTAGTCTGGCACATGCATAATCTCACTGTTTGTCCGACACGGGAGAAAGTAACGTTAAGCTGACCATGTGAAAAATATCCATCACACGTTTGACGCTGAGTCATACTCATAGTCATATTACAAGCTAATCTCACCGGAAATAGTAATCGTTCGAAAGAAAATGACCAATCATTTCAGATCAATGGAATTTTTTGTATGAAAACCGATATTCCTCTTTCTCTGCCGGTTATGGTTACTGCTCAATGATATTGTTAAGAAGCTGTTTCAGTAAGTATCTGCTTCATATACATGAAGTACAGAAAATACTCGCAGATGTACTCAGGTAGAAAACTGCTATGGTATTGAGATCGCCATACTCCTGCGAGAAAACCAAGCATTACACATCAAGCCTGCTAGAGTATACTCACTCCGATCCTCCCAGCACATTCTCACTCATTGTAACACATTCAGTGACGAAGTCAGCCACTCGCAAGCCACAGATCTCACACACCACCACAGCTACAGACACGGAACGCCTATAGTGTACGATTGAAGACTGGAGGCTACTACCACACACAATCGCCATTGGCCTACGGAGGGTATTTGTGGCTGCAAAGTAAAGGATACAAATACACACGTCTATTTTTATATATAGTTGGCCTATTTCAACCCCCATATTTCCCACACCACCACACCTACCGACACAGAACCACTGCAGTACACGATGGGAGACTCCAGGCTACTACCGCACATAAATGCCACTGGTCGATGGCGGATAGTTGTCGCTGCAAGGTGAAATATATGAACACACGCGTCTATTTTATATATAGTCGGCCATTTTCAACCCCCACATCTCCCACACCACCACATTCACCGACACGCAATCATCATAGTGCGCGTTGTGAGACTCGAGGCTACCACCGCACAAAAACACTAGTGGTCGGAGACTGGTACTTACGGCTGCAAGGTGGAACATACGAACACACGCTTCTATGTTTATATTTAGTTGGCCACTTTCAACCCCCATATCTACCACACCACCACAGCTACCGACACGCAACCACCATAGTGCATCCTCGGGCAACTCGTAGCTACTACCACACACAAACAACAGTGATCTGCGGTGGGTATTTGTGGCCCTAATGTAAAATATACCGGCACACGCGTCCATTCTATATATTTAAAATAGGATGTTGGTATATTTGAGATTAATAGACATAAAATCTACTGGACCGATTTCACTGAAAATTTCACAACTTGATCTTATTACGTCTGAGAATGTTTATGAAGTGTTTTGAACGAAGTCCGATGGATAGTTTTTTATTATGAGTAATTTTTGTATCATTTTATTAAACTACAAAGCCGCACCAAGATTGGATCGACTTGACTGGCAGATTGTCGCTAGGCTACAGCAGCTTACGCTATATCATGATAGTCCAATAAATAAATGCTGTATTAAAGGAGGATGGGAACACGCCGCCATGTTTTATGAAATACCTTTCTTGATAGGAGGTTTATTCCTTTGCCTATTTTTCTGAAATAGCAACCCAACATGCCACGATCGAGATGTACTTTCATGTCATACGACCAACTTTGATAGGTCTGCTCAATTTGAAGAATGTAGCTGTGTATTACATGTGTAAAATATTTAAGAACCAAATTATAGAATATCAACAGTGGAATGAAGAGCAAGTTGGGGCTCCGATCGATGAGTCTATGTAATCTGTCTATAGGTCTACATACGTACATAAATGCTATTTGCTTTACGTTGCACCGACACAGACAAGTCTTATGGTGACGATGGGACAGGAAGGAGCTAGGAGTGGGAAGGAAGCGGCCGTGGCCTTAATTAGGTACAGCCCCAGCATTTGCTTGGTGTGAAAATGGGGAAACCAGGGAAAACCATATTCAGGGCTGCCGACAGTAGGGCTCGAACCCACTATCTCCCGAATACTGGATACTGGCCGCAATTAAGCGACTGCATCTATCGAGCTCGAAAATTTAAAAACTAAAACAAGCAGCCTTATTC
Source organism: Anabrus simplex (assembly GCF_040414725.1). Lineage (NCBI taxonomy): Eukaryota > Metazoa > Arthropoda > Insecta > Orthoptera > Tettigoniidae > Anabrus > Anabrus simplex. Next base: position 403,095,609 of record NC_090267.1, on the reverse strand, counting down.
CAAACATCAGCAACCTGTATGTAAGGTACATAGAGTGATGGTTTTGTTCAACATGAACGAAGGGCATAATAGTAAATAAGATACATGATTTTCTTTGGGGGGTGGGGGGTGCTTTGCTCAGAATTCAAACTGCGGACTCCACAGTAAGTAGATAGGTACATGTCATTCAGCTATTGCATCCTCATAAAATGAATCAAAAATAATATTTTGAGTTCGTAGGTGAAAATAACACTTCAAATGGGCAATAAATGAAATGGCGTATGGCTTTTAGTGCGGGAGTGTCCTAGGACATGTTCGGCTCGCCAGGTGCAGATCTTTTAATTTGACTCCCGTAAGCGACCTGCGCGTCGTGATGGGGGTGAAATGATGATGAAGACGACGCATACACCCAGCCCCCCTGTCAACGAAATTAACCGATGATGGTTAAAATTCCCGACCCTGCCGGGAATCAAACCCGGGACCCCTGTGACCAAAGGCCAGCACGCTAACCATTTAGCCATGGAGCCGAAAAAATGGGCAATGATATATTATCAGTAACTAGCAAAACATCCGTGCTTCGCTACGCCCTCTCCTGCCCCATCGTCGCCATAAAATCTATCTGTGTCGTTGCGACGTAAAGCAACTAGCAAAAAATAAAAAAAAAATAAAAAATAATAAAGTTTTTAAATTTTAACATTTTCATTCGATCACTGTTTTATAAAGCATCGTACCTTCTCTTCCCATCCATAATGAACTCTTCCTTGTACTCCTAATCCAAAATACCGATTGTAAGTGTATTTTAAAAATAATTTGTCTAGTTTAAAGTCAGTATGCTGTCTTATGTTTCAGCGAGAAATTCGAAGCCAACTATGGGTAGGATCGTGGGAGGTGAAAAGGCCGACATAAAAGATTTTCCATACCAGGTGTGACTTGTTAATATTTACATTTCTTTTGCATGCCTGTATTGAATTTAAGGATTTAGGCAAAGGCTTCTTTGAATAAACGTTCTGTATCTGGTGTTCAGAGTCAGATTCATGTTATCATATGGTATTTTGCATAGTGGAGAGCGTGACATTCCGCTGTAACTGGGGTTCGATTCTCGGTATTCCTCCTTCTTCAGTTTGAAGTGTATTTATTAAATTGTTATTAGTCCATTGTCAACTAAAATTTTACATTATTTGTCTATACTTAAAAATAAGGAGGCAACGTTTGTTTGTATGTAATGACTAATCTCCGGAACTACTGGACCGATTCCAAAAATTATTTCATTAATAGAAAGATATATTATCCCTGAGTGCTATAGGCTATACTTTACTTTCGAAACAATTCGAAGTGTAGGGTCGACGTGGGGAGATATAAAAATACTAGGCTAATATAGGCGAAATATCGAGTTTATGTTACAAGGACGAGACAAAGCTCATTTTAAGCCTCTTGACGCAAAGAACAAAACTAAGCCCTAAGGGCCCTAAAACCAACCGTTATTGAGATATTGGCACCACACTACCTCTGCTCTAGGAATCGGATAAAGAAATGAACTGCCGTAACCATGGCAACATCAGCTCCAGTATGCTTACAGCAGCGAGATTACAATGTATCACAAAAACATAACATGTTACAGACATAAAATTTGGTATTTGGAATATCCTTTAAAGAACACAATTTTTTGTTTTCAGAAAATCCACTTAAGGGGTGAGGGTTGAAAAGAAGTGAGGAAGGAGTTGAATTCCTTATATGAGGGTACATATATCTCAGAAGCGGAAGATGTTACAGACGTAAAATTGGAAGCTCTTTTAAAAGTAAACGAACGCACTTTTTCTGGAAAATCCACTTAAAGGGGGTGGGTGAAGGGTGAACATCTTTTAAAAAGCTGGTGATATTTTAAAATGAATATCTTATTCACTTCTACCGGTTTTCCCACACCTGGTGGGTCGCGGGTGCGAACTGTGTCGTACATGTGGATTTGACGCTGTTTTACGACTGGATGCTCTTCCTGACGCCAACCCTCTCTATAGGGATGTAAGTACTATTTCGTATTCCTGTTGTGGTTGGAAATGTGGTGTTTTGAGTGATTATAAAGAGGAGAGTGTTGGGACAAGCACAAACCACTTCTCCTCGAGCCAGAAGAATTAATCACATGCGATTAAAATATCCGACCGAGCCCGCAATCGAACCCGGAACTCTATGAACAGGAAGCCTCAATGATGAACTCTCAGCGAAGGAGTAGGGCAGATTTTAAAATTAGTATATCTACAGTATATCTCATAATCTTAACATGTTACAGGCGTGAATATTGGTATTTGTAATCTCCTTTAGACCGAGCTCGATAGCTGCAGTCGCTTAAATGCGGCCAGTATCCAGTATTCGGGAGATAGTAGGTTCGAACCCCACTGTCGGCAGCCCTGAAAATGGTTTTCCGTGGTTTCCCATTTTCACACCAGGCAAATGCTGGGGCTGTACCTTAATTAAGGCCGCGGCCGCTTCCTTCCCACTCGTAGCCATTCCCTGTCCCATCATCGCCATACGACCTATCTGTGTCGGTGTACGTAAAGCAACTAGCAAAAAATCTCCTTTAGAAATGAAGAAATCCCCTTTTTTTTTGGACTCTTTCATACATGTAGAGTTCCATGTCATATGTTCCAGATTTAGCTCTGCCAGTAGCTTGGTCATCTTAGCCCCAAAAGGCAATGCCACAAACGTGGTTTACAAAGAGGCTCTGGCGCAAATGAAATGCAATTTTTCGGAGAGTTTTAATACTTTAGGGATTTACGGATAATGTCTTAGTGCAGTATCGAGGAACAATTAATTTTTATCAGCTTACAAAATCGTGGGTAACAGCTAGTATTTTATAAGGATGGAATTCATGATGACAAACTGGAGCTAATATGCATTTACAGGAAGAGGAATTAGGGATTGGAATAATTAACTGACCGATAACTCCGATAAATTTCGAATTTATTTGAAATCATTTAAGGAAGGATTAGATAAACAATTAATAGGAGATCTGGGAGAAAATTCTAAATGAAGATAAGTTTTGATTGATTGATTGATTGATTGATTGATTGATTGATTGATTGATTGATTGATTGATTGATTGATTGATTGATTGATTGATTGATTGATTGATTGATTATCAATATACAGCGTTAGCCAAATTAGTGTATACACAGTTCAACAAATTGTATGTGGGTACTGTTTTTGAACTGAATTATCATTACAATATGCGGTATGGCGTTTTCTCAACAGATATGACTACTTGCATTACTTTAAGATCATATGACGTATGATGCATGATATTGAAAGAAGACTTCACACGGCTACAAGTCCTACGTCTTCGGCTATGGTTTTGAAAAGGTTTACTACGTTGCCACACAAGTTAGCTACAGCGTGTACACATGAAATATGGGTTAGAAGTGAAAGTGTAAGACGCATTCTGAGATCAATTAAGTGGAAATTACACATCCCAAGTTTCTTTTCCCCCTAGGGTAAGGAGAAGTAATGTTGAATTCTACCGTGAACGTGTTAGAACCAATGACACCTAGGAAACAAGGCCGCTGCATTATCGAGACCTCAGCTGCTGTCACAACATTTCGGCCTAACCCAGTGGTAAAGTGGAAGTATCCATGTTGTCTGGAGGTGTTTGAATGTTATCTTCGTGCCGAAACACGTGGGTCTAGTACTGTTACTGTGAAATATTGTTCACATTGTGGCGAAACCACGTCATCTCTCCGCCACAGTAACCTAGAGGGCAGCAGTTGGTTCTCGCCACACTTGGCAACGCTGGTGAAAGCGTGTAGACTACCTGTCTTCTTGTCCGCCTCCGTAGCGTAACGGTTAGTGTTGTTAGCTGCCGTCCTTGGAGGCCCGGGTTCGATTCCCGGTACTGCCAGAGATTTAAGAATGGCAGGAGGGCTGGTATGTGGTTGAAATGGTACACGCAGCACACCTCCAATGGGGGTGTGCCTGAAAAGAGCTGCACCACCTCGGGATGAGGACACGAGTTTACTTTACTTTACCTGTCTTCTTTATGATTTCCATGGCAGCAAACAAATACATCGAGTGCCTTTCTACATATTGTTATCTAGGGACGGTATTGTAGGAAAATACAATGTAACGTTCCGTACAGAATAAAAGTGCAGTTCTATTCAAATGTTGTGTTTACTGTAGCTGGCAATTCAGTAAGTGTTATGATCCCCACAACAACGGAAGTGCTTTTCTGAGGAGAATGCCTCGTAAGTGTTGCATCCCTGCCTGTAAGGGTAATTATTCAGGCGGGCCACTCTTTCCGAGTGATGAAGACCTCAAAGAGAAATGGATTAAAGCTATTCACCGGAATTCATTTGTGCCTTCCATACAATCTGTGGTGAGTTAAAATGTTTCCAGTTTTATTGTTCAGAGTGTTATTTGAATGTTTTATTTCCTGTTGTTAATATACAGGGCAACTTAAATACATGAAATAACCAAATGATGAGGTATAGGACTAAATACAGCTCCTAACCTCACCGACTTGCAGTTATGATATTTTTATCTTTACTTGAATTTTTAAATAATTTTTCAATTATTATTTGCATAATATTGGCATTCTTCGTATTTTTCAGGGCTGTGAATTACATTTCCAGTCCACTGATATAGAGAGAAATACTTGAATGTATGACCCTAAGAATGGAAGGTTATTAACAGCACCCCTAGACAAACCTCGTCTCAAGCAGGTGGGCTACACGTTCTACTGTACTCTATATGTGAATATAGTTGAATACCTATAATAATAGCAGAATTTGTACTATCATTGGCCCAAGTGCTGTACACACAATATTATTATTATTATTATTATTATTATTATTATTATTATTATTATTATTATTATTATTATTATTATTATTATTTCAAAGATGCTGAGAACCGCAGAGAACGACACGGAATTGCTTTTCTGAAGTCCAGCATCGAGGAAAGCATTATTGTTCAAAAAGAATAAGAACACATGAAAAGGATTTCATTTCATAACCTCTACGAACTTCAGGCAAAGATTAAATTACAGCCTGCGTGTGTGATAGTGAAAAAGGTTTCACATGTATGTCTTACGCTGTTACGTGATGTTCCAATTCCTAAGATTGTGTGTTACATTGTTATCAATGAGGAATTATTTTAATTAGTGTTTATTGAAGGTGCACCAATGAATCATGTAGGCAGTACGAAACTTCCAGTAACTGTAACACCAACCAATTAAATTCTATATTTGATGAAGTGATCATTCAATTCAATGACTTTTCCAATTCAGCGAGTGACAAAATTAACACTATACAGGACATGTTGTGTAGTTCACTTCCTTGCATACATGATAAAGTATATGGGATCCAATTTTTGATGGAAATATTGCATTTTCTCAAGTGTACGAAATATAATTTAAGATACTCATGGAAATCTATCAATCAATCAATCAATCATTGATCTGCATTTATGGCAGTAGTCCAGGTTGCAGATTCCCTATCTGTTGTTTTCCTAGCCTTTTCATAAATTATTTCAAAGAAATTGGAAACATACTGGACATCTCCCTTGGTAAGTTATCCCAATCTCTAATTCCCCTTCCTCAAAACGAATATTTTCCCCAATATTTGTCCTCTTAAATTTCAGCTTTATCTTCATATTGTTATCTTTCCTACTTTTAAAGACACCGCTGAAACGTATTCGACTACTAATGTCATTCAACACCATCTATCCACTGACAGCTCGGAACGAACCATGTAGTCGAGCAGCTTGTCTTCTTTCTCCCAAGTCTTCCCAGCCCAAACTTTGCAACATTTTTGTAACGCTATTCTTTTGTCGGAAATCACCCAGAACAAATCGAGTTGCATTTCTTTGGATTTCTTCCAGTTCTCGAATCAAGTAATCCTGGTGAGGGTTCCATATACTGGAATCTCACTCTAGTTGGGTTCTTACCAGAGACTTTACATCCTTACTAAAATCCCTAAATACCCTCATAACCATGTGCAGAGATATGTTCCCTTTATTTACAATCATAGTTATGTGATTACCCCAATGAAGATCTTTCCTTATGTTAATACGTAAGTACTTACAATGATCCCCAGAAGAAACTTTCACCCCCATCAACGCAGTAATTAAAACTGAGAGGACTTTTCCTATTTGTAAAACTCACAACCTGACACTTAACACCAGTTATCATTATACCATTGCCTACTGTCCATCTCACATTATCGAGGTGATTTTGCAGTTGCTCACAATCTCGTAAGTTATTTGTTACTCTATACATAATTTCATCCGCAAAAAGTCTCCACTTCTTTACTCATATCATTGATATACATAACAAAACATAAAGGTCCAATAATATTGCCTTGAAGAATTCTCATCTTAATTATTACAGGGTCAGATAAAGTTTTCTAGAAATATAGCCACCCATTCAGTCACGCTTTGTCTAGTCCAATTGCACTCATGTTTGCGAGTAGCCTCCCATGATCCACCCTATCTCTTGTGCGGTCAATATCACCTCAATGTTATCGATACTTAAGAAGTACATCTGGTATGATGCTTCCGTGTGAGAACACACTCAGTAGAGTTACTAGGAACTTTTCTACGTCTCCCGTTAATGGACAGAGGTCGTCTAACTTTATGGGTTATATTGCTAGGAAAGTTGAATTCTTAGATGATATAAACAACGAGCTCTTTCTTTTAATTGATGAAATTCACCTGAAACCACAATTCGATTATAAGTGTAGAAATATTGTGGGTCATGCAGAAGGTACTTCGCAGTGTGCTGTTAGTGCCTACGCTTTCATAGTCCATAGCTTAGATTCCAAGTATTTAGATGTAGGCCATATTATTCCAGTAAAAAACTTAAGGCAGAGGATTTGTATTCATTTTGTAAGGCAGTGATTTTGAGGTTAGAGGAGATAGGACTTAAGGTATTTGGTGTTGCTGCTGAAAAGAATTCAATCAGTAAATAGGCTGTCTCGTTCTTTAGTGATCCTCCTGAACTGAAAATTAAATATGGCCATCCCACACAAAGTGTGACAGAGAGACCTCCGTATTTTATTCATGATAGTGTTCATACTTTAAAATGTGTAAGAAATGATTGGTTTAATCAGAAGGGACAGGTAATGACATTTCAAAATTTTAGTGACAATGTTCCAGGAGGAATAGCTACTCTGGAATCCTTGGAAACACTGCGTGCTTTAGAGAAAGATAATTTGTTGAAATATGGTACGTGTCTAACGCTGAAGTCCTTGTACTCATCTACTCTGGAAAGGCAAAATGTAAAATTTCCTGTGAACTTTTAAAATCATAACACTGTTGCTGCTCTAACAGAACTGGGACCAAAGAATCATACTGAAAATTGGGAAGGAATTGCAAATTTTATTGAGTTGATTTCAATATGGTAGGATATCGTTAATGTGAAAACTCTCCTCAAGTGGCAAAGGCTGAGAAATAGATTTCAAGAATCATTAACTCATGATACCAACCACATTGTTGATTTTATGACCAAGTTTGCAAAATGGGCCATTGCCGGTTTAGTAGGACAAAGTAAGCAGACTCAAGTAGCATTGTACCATACTTCAGCTTCTTTGACTGATTTGGCCATGTACTGGATCACCGTAAAGGAATTACTTCCTCACCGGTAGGGTTCAAACTTATGACCTTGAGGACAGATTTTAGGAAGTATCGACAGATGAGTGGTGGAAACTACCATGTATCTGTGCGATGAATTTTTGAAACAGAGGCTAAATTGAGAATTAAGAGTGATTGTCCCTTGATTTTAAGTCAGAAAGATTAGGAGATGTTCTGATATCGAAAGATGATATATTCGTAAAGTGTTGTTCCTCAAAGGATGTGACAGATGTTATGTAACCACAGGCTCTTAATGTTGTTGTTGGGGATGATGACACAGACGACCAGAACGAAAATGTATTTCCTGTATTATTCTACATAGGGGGTTACCGTTCTTATAGAATTATTAAAGAGTTTAAGTTTGGCAACAGTGGACCTCTAAGATTCTTCACTGGAGACCATGGGAACACAATAGAGGCAATGGAAGACCCCAGAAGAGATGGCTCGATGACATAAAGCTGTTGGCTGGAACACACTGGTTCCAAGTGGCTCAAGACCGAATACGATGGAAGCATATGGAAGAGGCCTATATCCAGCAATAGATTGAAATAGGCTAGAAAAGAAAAAGAAGAAGAATATCGTACGGTGTTTTTATCTGCTGATGATAATGAAATTCAAGATGACAGAAATAGCTTCATCAGTCAGATAAGTAGACGTGGCTTATGTTTTCCAAGCTCTGATGTAACATGTGTATCCTATGTCCTTGCTGTGGCACAAAAATCCCTAGATGGCAAGGAAAATTGTTCTTAAATCTAAAAGTCAGCAGCATACAGTATTTTTTACCAGGTCTTACTTTCAAATATACTGTTATTTGTTTCACTTTCAAATATATGGACTTTTTCTACCCATAATTGTACTGCTGGTCATACTGTCCATTATATTGTACAATTTAATTGTACATACAATTGTAAATATCTTGTTGAGTAATTATACAAACAAATTTAATGACTATACAAAAGAAAACATGGCGCTAATTACAAGAGACTGAAGTGTTTCTAAAACTGTGAGTGTAGTTCTCCTTTAGGACCACTACTGTTTATCATCAGAAAGTATTATCATAAGAAGGTATTTTTGTAAATCGGTGTTCCTTAAAGGATGTGACTGATGTGTATCCGCAGACTCTGTGTAGTTGTTAGGGGCGGTGACGTAGATGGCTTGAATGAAAATATACTTTCTATGTTATTCTCCACAGGGTGTTACTGTTCTTATAGAATTTAAGTGTGGTTATTGTAAGTTATTTGTATCTGGTGATGATAATGAAATTCAAGATGACAGAAATAGCTTCATCATTCAGACAAGTAGAGGTGGCTAATGTTTCCCAAGATCAGATGTAGTAACGTGTGTATCCGATGTCCTTGCTGTGACACGAAATATCCTGGATGACAAGGAAGAATTGTGCTTAAATCAAACAAGTAAACAAAAATATTTTGCAGCAGGTATCGCTTTCAAATACACCAAAATCTGATTTTTCTACTCGTCACATTGCCCATAATATTGTACATTCGATCGTCCATATGACTGTAGAAAGGAAAAACGTGTCATCAGTTACAAAAGATTTAATTGTTCCTAAAACTACATGTGTAGTTTCTGTTAAGAACAACCACTGTTTATGAGAAGAGAGTAGGAAATCTTGTTTTATCAAACAAAAGGATATTTTCATAAATAATTGTTTCTCAAAGTATGTTGCACATGTGTCGTATCCACAGACTCTTAATTTTGTTGGTGGTGATGACGTAGATGACCTGAATGGAAGTGTACATCCTATATTAATCTATATAGATTGTTACTGTTCTAATAGTATGTAAGTGTGGCTATTGTAAGTTACTTGTATCTGGTGATGATAATGAAATTCAAGATGACAGAAATAGCTTCATTAGTCAGACAAGTAGAGGTGGCTTATGTTTTCCAAGCTCAGAAGTAGTATCATGTGTATCCTACGTCCTTGATGCAACATAAAACATCCTAGAAGACAAGGAAGAGTTCTTGTTGTATCAAACAAGTGAGCAAAACATTTTGAACCATGTTTCACTTTCAAATATCTGGGCTTTTTCTACCCATAATTGTACTACTGGTCATACTGTCCATGAAATTGTACATTCTATTGTGCACACATCCGTAAATATCTTGTTAAATAATGATACAACGAAATTTAGTGACTATAGGGAAGAAGAAATTGTCTCCCATTACAAGAGATTTAAGTTTTCCTAAAAATGTGTAGTTTTATAGAACCACCACCGTTTATCAGAATTGTCATTTACTCTTCCTCACTCCCTGATTTTATATCTTCCTTCGTGAGCATGTCTATTATTCCAACATAATTATACCAATGTTAGTGATAAAAGACCACTTGTTAACCCTCAAATAATGATAAAATAGTCCTTGTTGATTTGTACGGTGGCGTATTGTATGATATGGCTCATGATATTTTTGAGAAAAGGTAATATATATAGCATTTTAAAATATAATTCTGAAAATGGGTATTTGTTCTTAACGTTAGCGCGAGTTCGACCGAGTACTTTGCTACACGACGTCGTACTCCTCAGTAAACCCGTAGGCCGCACTGTGATGACATCACATTTTGAGGGTAGCGGCCTTGTTTCCTAGGTGGCGTTGTTAGAACTCGCCCCAAATACAATGTGCCACGCTGTGCGCGGGAGATGAAGTGTAGGCCTACACTGGCTTCTACTACGGTTCCTGCAAATATTCCTACAATTCAGTCCGGAATATTAAACGTCTCAAATTGAACGAATTGTGCTTCGATGTTTTCGGTTTAGGACAGACAAGAAAGCGGAAACATTCTCCTGAAAACAGGGGTGGATTAGAGAACAGCTTTCCATGTCGTTCAGTCAACTGGAGAACGTAACAGATTTATTATTATTTACGGGGAGTGCAATAGACAAGATACGTTATGACTGGTAGCAGGGAATTAGCAATAGTGCATCACGCGTTTGCAGTTTCGTATGATACTGTTGCTTTCCCGCCAAAGAAGGGTGCCGGAAGTGTGTCATTGTCAAAGAGGATACTCAGTGATGAATTTCGGTGCCAAGTCACAAAGCGCTAGTAGTTTCAGCCAGAATTTTGAGATAGCGCCCCAGTGCGCATTGTGTGCAATACCTTACTGTTATTATCAACAAACAGCGCAAAGAAGTAATATCCAGCGTAGTGATGCACATCCGGTAATGCTTACAGCTCGTCGCTATCCCTCCTTTTCCCAAACCCCTCACTTCCCCTTCCATTTTTATAACGCAGTTCTACTACTTCCATGCCCAGTACATTGTAATTCACGTATTTTTATTTTCAAGTACTTGCTATGATGTAAATAATGATCTGATACCTCTAGTTCGTATTGTACCGTACCCAAGGGTAAATACCCTCTAGGACGATGCCTCCATTCCTGTATGAACATCCGACTAACTCAGGGTTGGGCAGAGTGTGGGTTGGGTGTCGGTTGGATCAGGATAAAAAGTCGAAGTTCTACTCTAAATATCAGTCAATGACAGGAACTGGAGGTATAACACGAATGAAAAACAAACATAGGGGGTAAGATGGATTTATTGATAGATATCCCCGATCATATTACGAGAAAACAATTAAATCAAGGAAAAATAATATGTCAAAATGAACTAAAAATATAGAAAATAAATGGAAATTAAAACGTTACTTGAATGATAATACAAATTTTGAAAAAAATCAAGTTCAACACAGAACACTTGTATACATCAAGACTGAGCTTCTTCTTATAGTCCAATGTTTATATTGTATGGCAATAAGTGTACACAAACACTGACATGTGGTATTTCCGTATGGAGTTACACACTATCGCATCACAACGATACGGTTTCCAAAGTTAAGTTAAATCGGGAGTCGCCGAAATGTTACCGTTAAATAAAAGTTACATTATAAAGAAAAATAATTAAGATGCAATGGACGCTACGTAAGTTATGCAAAATACTAGGGGCATATCCTATACTATATTTACAACAATTCAAATAATCAAACTAAACACATCTATATATACATCGGATATCGAGTAAAATCTTAAATGCTACACAGATTCTAATGTGAATCCCGGTTCACTGCAAAAGATCTAGACAGAACTAGATAAACCACAAATACTTCAGCACTCGGGCTGTTCCCTTTAAAACAACGAGACAAGGTATACAACCACAAATAATAATGTAAAACATCATCCTGTAAGGGAAAACATATAAATAACCCTTAATATCATGAAGAAAGCAATGGGCAACATTGCCTCCTTCTGCTGCATTTGAGCGCTCATCAGCTCAGTCATCCGTCATGTACTTCCGGGTAGATTACGAGATGAAAAGAAATGTTGAACTGAACACTATGCTGAAGTTTGGATTCTGTCTCCCGAGGCTGTCACAAGGAAATGTCGTCTCATTCTCGTCTACAGATAAACACAGGCCAGAAATCAGCTTTCCATGAGATAACGTCTTTCTCCGGCTACACGGAAACTCATGTATATTCATTCCTTCTTAGCATGCTTGTGCCATTTAACAACATCAGACTCAATAGTCTGGAATTAATACTGTCCATTCTGATCACAATATACACTCAGAAGACACTTGGCAGGCATACACATCTAATACACGTGTCGATCCTTGCTAACGCTTGGTTACGCCACCCTTTCTTACGGTCACACGGAAATATGAAGCAATATCCAGCGACTTACTGTCTTGCTCAACATCCGGTATCAATTATCTTGGGATACGATGCTTTAACATATTAGGCTGTAACTTGTATGAATAAACTTTACATATTGGGTCAAATAATACTCTAATTATTATTATGGGCCGGCAGGAAACGGCTCAGTATGGCATACTACTGTATGTTATTGAGAACATAACCTCACACCTCAAAGCAGCTTTAACTTCAAATGAATGACTGACACATTAACACAAAACTGATATTGTAAGAAATACCTTCAAAAGCAAGACAACAGAGCACACCATATGCAAGAGAGTTTGGTATCACATCAATATCCAAGTACCACATGAAAATAAAAATAACAGACTTAAATGCACTGAGACAGGAAATATACAGAAATACATTAATAGAACCATTCAGCTTCCAGCCCCTGAGGTGTACTAAAACAGTAAATACAGGATTTCAGGGGGACTGGCGAAAATATATTTCTGATAAACAAGCAAAAGGAACGAAGATTTACAGCACAAGCACATGGGCACTTGGAATTCAAACATAAATACTGTAGCATCATGGGAACTATCGCTTAAAAGCGATATTATTTCGAATTCAATTTAGTCCCGCTATATTATCTCCACAATACGACTAATTCTTTTTCAGAAGATCCCATTGACTGATGTTAGACTTAAAAGATTTCACTTCGAGGCAAACTGCCTTTAATTATTAATATCGCTCATTTCATGCCTACTTGCCTGCCATTTACAGAACCTGTCTACGACTACCTACACGTTGTGAATGACCTCCAGCGCCATCTAAAGTTTCTGACGGGAACTACCTGAAGCTACCTAGAATTTGGAACCATAAGCCCCGTTAACCTTTCACCCCGTTGGCCATGCTCCAGTAAACTGAACGCAAACATTTGCTTCAAGAACATGTTGGCAGTGCATCCGCTATCAAGAGAATGAGATATTGCAACTACGATTGACCGTTAAGATTGACTGTTGGTTTGGGAGGACGATTTTTGGTGTTGGCGCGCGACATAATTATTAGTAACTGCAGGCATGTTTTTATAAAGCGATAATCGACACTGTACAGTGTTAATAATGTACGTTTTAGCGAACTGTTGATCCCGAAAAACACAATTGTATCCACCCGAAGGTGAGAATACACGTGGTTCATGCTTCACATGAACGTAGGTACTCGAAGTTTGAAGACAAATTTATATTCACACTTTTTAAATATCGTTACCTCTCGTTTCTGATCAACATCGTTATTTATTGATGTTAATCTTACCTTGTACTCGCTCCTAATTCAATGAGCTCTTTAATCTGGAAGAGTATAAGTTCACATTTGGCGTGTGTTCACGTCACAGGTTTAATGAAAACAATTTTCTGTAATTTCTTGGCACGTATGCTGACCCTGTGATCATTAATTCCTGATTTTCTTACTGGCTACTATCACCTGGACATGTAGCCCTCGTCATCGGCAACTTTCGCGCTGACTGGTACCGATGATGGAACCTTTCGCCGCTGTCTTCCCTTTGATTCTTCGTTATTCTTTTCAATTAATTATTTAATCTTTTCTATATTATTTATTGAGATTACTGATGTTCCTTCAGGACCTTTTTTCGTATTTTTTGTATTCTGTTATTCTGTAGTAACTTAATCGTTAGTTTTCCAGCGCTATTTTTGGTCTTCCGCCTCGAGAACTTTCCATCTCTCTACATAATGATAGCAGGAGGATCACTAGCATGCATTCAGCCATCAGAAGGTCAACCACTCGCCAGCGAATTCCTGCGCTCTCGTTGCAGCTTTGAGCCACGTCGACATTCAAGAAGCAGCTAGTATAAACATCAGTTACCACCTGTGTTGAAGAGTTTTCATGTTCAACGCAGAAACACATCAGATGGCCGTTTGGAATCTGCATTTAACAACGATTTGTTCGTCTGTTTTTCTTCGCATTCCCCAGTAGCACTACGTCCTTATGGCTCTTCCTATTAAAATACTGCTGACGACTGGTACGTCTAGCCACCGGTGAAGATCTGTTCAAATAGTTATTTCTGCTAGCCACCGAAACTTTATGGCTGAAGGCTCTAAACGCTGCTATCTAGTTTTTAACAGTTTTACTGAACTTTTTCTCCCTGAATGAGTGCTACAAATGTTTTCTCTTCAAGATCCTGCCTCCTAGTTCAATAGTCTTTTTGAATGCTTGTCAATCAATTTTCTTACCTCTATTTAAATTTAACATTTTCTTATAATCTTTAATTCACTTTAATATTTTATTGTTATCAAAACTTCTGTAACTTAAATTATGGTTTGACATTAGTCAGCCTACAATGCAGTTTATGGATCTTTCGGCTTATGATTAATTTTTCTAGTTTCCATAAGACATCAGTCTTATTCACATTCAGTATTCAATGTGCAGTACCCTTGGCTGTTTAGCTCAATGTCACGCACGTATCTCCCTTTAAAGGGTGTAAAATAATTTGCTTCCTTTAACGTGATTATTTATTCCTATTTTTTCTTATTATTGTTAAAATAAATTGTGTAACTGCTGCTGTTCCTTACAACCCACTTTTCTGTTCTCTCTTTATCTCCGGAAACATTTGATCCTTTCCTCAGTTTTCTCTATGCAGCCGAAACCTGGAACGGCAGATTTTGTTATTGGAGCAATATTAATTCCGATTTGTAACTGTTTCGCGCTTTTCTTATAAGTTCCATGTACTACCAGTTGCCGATGCATCCTGCAGTTGCTCCAGTTGTTCCGGATGCAAGAATGCTGCCTGAGGAAAAACTGATTCGAGCTAACGCTGCTTAAAAATGTCACCTCAATTTGTTCCGTAAGTTCCTTTCCACATGGGAAGATGAAACTATCAATATTTACAATCTCGTTCAAAGGTTAAAGAATTATGAGATAGCTTATAGGCGATGCGGTGAAACTCAGACTAATCCGGAAATTCAGTCTCCCGTGCAAGCAGTGGACAGGGAGATGGTGATAACTTATATTTTGAAGGTCCGCCCAGACTGTACTACAAATTATTAGGCGAATTACTCAAACTATAAAACAGCAAGAGTTAACGAACTCCACTGCTACTTCTGGTTTACTGAGACCCTCCCCCCCCCCCCGATATTTCTGCCCAAGTTTCTCTACCTAAAATGAAACTTCGACATTTTGATGGAAGCTAAGAAGAATGGGATACTTTTTTTAAATTATTCGATTCTTAAGTAAACAAAAATGAAATGTTTCCCAACATTCAAAAATTTCATTATCTTCGTTCCTCTGTTCAAAGTTCTGCCTTTGAAATTTTATTGAGTCTTCAACTGTCAATAGTGATAACTACTCTATTGCCCTGGCCTTATTAAAATAGCGAAATGGAAACCCTAACTTAATAATCCAGCAACAAATGCAAGCCCTGTTTAATTAGCCCTCCACCAAGGTAGATAATGTACAAAAACTTTTCGAGCACTATTGGACACTGTAGATTTGCATGTTCAGGCCTTAGCAAATAGCAAACCTAAATGAACCAGTTCAACACTGGGGCACTTTCTTAGTGTACTTAATTTCTTCCAGATTTCATCCAGATACACTAAAGATTTGGGAACTTGAAATTTATAACATACAAGTAGTTACTTATAATGCAAAAGTCCAGTTCTTGAACAAAGGCGTCAGATTCTTTCAGCTGTTGCTTTTCAGATGAGAAATCAACATTTTTGTTTGGTTAATAACTTTGAGAATACTCAAAAGGATTCTAAGTTTAAATCATTTCCTAAAACTCAGCGTTTAGCTGCACAAATGAAATCTTCTAAATGTGCATGTTGCTCTGAAAACGACCTTGTGTATCATTGTCCTCAATTTAAGTCGTTGTCCACAGATGACAGGAGAAAAATCCTTGAAACAAATAAACGATGTTTCAATTGTTTATCTAGGAATTATCTATTGAAAAATTGTAATTCTATAAACTCCTGTAAACATTGTGGTGCAAAGCACCTTTCCTTAATACATAGACATAATAATAATCGCTCCAGTTCCGGCTCCCGTGAGTCTAGCCAAGGTAATGTTCCATGTAATAATGTGCAGACGCTAACCCAAGGGGCTTCGTCCCCAAAGGGTTCTCAAGTTTTTATATCCACAGCCATTGTGAAAGTCTAATAAGACGATTGGGCTTGGAAAAAAATCCTACTGATGTAGATATTACAGGCATTAATAATAACAAAACTTCTTCAACAAGTTTAGTAAGAACTTGTGTTAACGATTCAGTGGGAAATAACGTCATCTTTAATTTAAATTGCTTAGCTATTGACGTCATAAAAAATAATACGCCCCTTTCTTCCTTCAACATACAAAATCGGATTATTCCACCTCATGTTAAGCTGGCTGATTCTACCATTTTCGAAAGTGCTCCAGTGGAACGCCTCTTAAGTGCTGACATTTTCTGGAAAATATTACAATCCGAAAATGTTAGAATTTTACCTAACGTCTTTGCACGCCTAACAAAATTAGATTGGATTCTCACAGGACGTCTTCCAAAAAACTTGTGCAATCCAAGTATCAATGCCATTTCATCACTGATGGTGACCAGCCCCACTTGGAAACGTTTTTGAAATTGAAAAATTGTTCTTCAGAGATCCCAAATTATACAGTTGAAGAGGAAATATGCGAACAGATTTTCCAGCAAACTACTTCTCGAACTTCAGAGGGCAGATTTGTGGTTCAGCTTCCTCGTATCATAAATCCTCCTGTTTTAATCAAAACTAAATCTCGTGCTCTTAAGGCTCTTTTTACCATCGAATCTAAATTTAAGGATGAGCTCTTTCTTAAACCAATATTCCCATTACCCGGAAGAGTATGAAGCTCTAGATCACATGGAAGTGGTAAAAATAATAGACGATTCTAGCTTTTCAAATTCGGTCTACCAATCACCATCCTGTCTGGAAGAATGAAAACATCGTGAACAAATCTAGTAGTTTTCAATGGTTCCGCTTTGGATTCTCAGGGCGTTTCCTTAAATGATACTCTTCTGACTGGTCCTCCAATTCAAGCTGATTTATCTACTATTCTTCTAAATTTTCGTTTATTTCCTGTTGCGGTGATAGCTGATATTCAGCAAAAGTATCGTCAGATTTTAATCGATTATACACATGAGGACTTGCTGTGAACTTGCATCCGGGAGATAGTGGGTTCAAATCCCACTATCGGCAGCCCTGAAGATGGTATTCCGTCGTTTCCCATTTTCACACCACACAAATGCAGGGGCTGTGCCTTAATTAAGGCCACGGTCACTTCCTTCCAACACGTAGGCCTTTCCTATCCCATAGTCGCCATAAAACATATCTGTGTCAGTACGACGTAAAATCACTAGCAAGAAAAAGAAGAAATCTTTGGCGTGATGGCCCTAGGATATCGGTGAAGGTCTTTTGTTTAAAAACTTTGACTTATGGGTTAAAACCTGCCGCCTTCTTAGCTGTTAGGACTCTCCAGAATCTTGCCGAATTGGACTGTCACTTGTTTCCTCCAGAAGTAAAACAAGTTTTAATTCTTCTTTCTATGTGGATGATTATCTATCTTCTTTTTCCACAATGTTAGAAACCGTTCAAGTCGCTGAAGGTTTAGCCCAATTGCTTAAGGGTGGTGGATTTCTTTTTCGTAAGGTGTTCTAATTCTAGTGAATTTGTGACGTCCTTCCCTAATGAGAATCAGTCTTTTGCTTCTGTGGAATTATTTAAGGACGAAACTACTATTAAGGCCCTCCGCTCATATTCATTTACCTATAGAGTAACATTGTCATCAGAACTTCCGTCTACCAAACGTCAAGTTCTTTCGAAAAACGTAAAAAATTTTGATCGTTTGCAATACTTAGCTCCGATAGTACTTAACGCGAAACTTTTTATGCAGGAATTGTGGTCTTTTGAAAGCTGATTGGGACGAAATTGTTCCCCGAAATTATCTTCAAAAATGGCATACGTACAGAAGTAGTCTTCTTGAAATTTCTGCTATTCCTATCCCTAGAAATCTAATTAAGCTTTCCCCTGTAGGTAATTTAAAACACTTATTTGCCTATAGTTCTGAAAGCATACGGATATTGTGTTTACACTGTTTCGAGAGATACACTAAAATTTTCATATCTCTTGTCCTCAAAATCCAAGATAGCTCCTTTAAAAACTATCTCTGTACCCTGATTAGACCTTTGTGCTGCCTTACTTGCTGTGAAATTAGCAAAAAAAGTACTTCGAACTTTGAAAGTTCATATCTTTAAAACTATTTATTGGACTGATTCTACCTTCGTTTTATCTTGGTTAGCTAAGCAACATCTTGTGGCTTATAGAGTTGCAAATATCCAGGAATAAACTTCTGTAGATCTGTGACATTATATTGCCACTCGTGAAAATCCTGCTGACGACATTTCGAGAGGATGTACTCCTAAACAATTAGCAAGCTTCAGATTATATTGGTATGGCCCTTCTTGGCTCATCCAGCCATCATCACAATGGCCAACTAATCCTAATATGGAGGTTTCTCAGCCAACAGAAGTCCGTAAAACAATAATTTCTGTACATGTCGCCATGGAAACTTACCCATTGCTTCAGAAACTTCCTACATTTCACAAACTTCTGCGAGTGATGGCCTATATCTTAAGATATAAGTTTTTGTATTGGACCAGCCTATGAAGCCTCAACCGTTGCTAACTGCTGCTGAATTAATAGAAGCTACTACAAGGATTTTATTTATATTATAATTATAATAGGAAGCTTGTCTTGAAGAATTTTGACCTCTTAGCAAGGGTCTACCCTTGGCCAAGAGTAGTAGGCTTTTGTCCTTGTCCCCTCATCTTGATCCATTGAGATGTACTTGATCAGAAAAACATTTTAAGGGTAGGTGGGGGGGCAGACTTTATTCTTATACTTTGCCTGAAGATAAAAGGCATCCTTTTATTTTGCCTTCTAAGCATCATAATATAAAGTTAATCGTAAGGCAATTTCATTATCAAATTATGCACGCTGGTGCTCGCACTTTGCTATACATTGTCCGGGAACATTGGCTTATTAATAGAATTCAGGAGATTTACTCTATAATAAGTAAATGTGTTAGATGTTTTCGTGCCAACCCTTTACCTGCACCCCAGCTTATGGGTGATTTACCTTCTTTTAGATCGCAAACTTGTCGTCCTTTTGCATACACCGGCGGTGAATACGCGGGTCCTTCCTTCTATCGAATTAATCCCATGTGCTCTACCTCGAAAACCTTAGGTAAGGCTTACATAATATTGTTTGTCTGCATGGTAACAGGAGCCATTCATCTTGAACTTGTCACCAATGCCTCCACAACTTACTTCTTAGCTGCTTTTCCTCGATTTTCTTCTCGTAGAGGTGTTTCTTCAGAAGTCTGTCTGATAATTCGCGAATATTTTTTGGAGCTTCTGAAGAATTGAAGGGAGCCTTTTCCACTTCTTCAGCTCAATAGAAAATACAAGATTTTGCTCACTTAAAGGGATTTAAGTGTAATTTTATCCCCCCTAATAGATCTCATCATGGTGGTCGTTGGGAATCTTATGTTAAGCTTACAAACCGTTATTTGAAGAGAATTTTGGATTCATCTACATTTTGTTATGAAGAATGAAATTCTATTCTCATTCCAATTGAAGGTGTAGTTAGCTATAGGCCACTTACCCCTTTATATAAAGATCCCCAAGATCTCATTAAACTCACTCCCGCCTATTTTCTGATGGGACAGTCATTGACTTCCTCTCCTCCAGTGTCTCTTCGGAGACTTTATGATAATACCTTACAAATTTTATGGAAAAAGGCGGAAGCTGCTCGTGACAAATTCTGACAAAGCTGGCGGCTGGAATATTTCGGGCAGCTTCAGGTGAAAAGTTGGCGCAACCTAACATCCAAGAGAGTGACTTGATACTCCTTCGAAAACCAAGCCCTCCTCTAGTTTGGCAACTTGGGAGAGTTGTCCAAAATTTTTCAGGATATGACAAAAGGATTCGGATTGTTAAGGACAACAAAAGTAATGGAGTCTATCGCACTGCGATTTCCATTCGTTCGGATCGCTTAAAGAAGCTCTAGGAAGATAACGAGAGTGTGGAAGACTTCGTGCGCAAACGGCTGGTGACACGACCCTGTAATTTTTACGATGAGGGCATCTAAAAGCTGCCCATACGCTTGGAAAAATGAATTTCCAAAGCAGGAAACTATGTTGAAAAAATTGTAATTCCCTTGTGTTTTTCAATAAATGGATTTAAATAAAAAACTGTCACTTATATTTCATTCCCCCCCCCCTCGTATTTAAAGAGTTGTAATGCATTTTCTGGATATTTTTTGTTCATTATTGTTATTTGAATAATTTATTCTACATTTAATTCTGCATTTAAATTGTACCTCTAATCTTCATGTTTCAGGTTGCTTTTCTCGAAGATAATGATGTCATGTGTGGTGCTTCTATCATTGGTGAGGAGTGGGCATTGACGGCGGCACACTGTGTAGTAGGGTAAGTCGATTGAAAAGTTATTTCATTGCTAACTTTTATTATTTCGTATGGCATATAGGGGGTACACAGAAACTATATATATATACTATATACACTTAAAGCAGGTAGAACAACAGTAGGACAAAGGATCAATGGATGGTTTAATGTCCAGAGAATTTAGCCAGTTCACTGCCTCTTCACTTGCCGCATGAAGTTCGTGGTATCCTCCCTGGAAGCTCCGAAGTGGGCAAATAATAACAAAATGGTGGACTGCCTAAGCCGCGTCACCACAGTCGCAATGAGGGCTAGAAATTATTCCCCACTTGTGGAGCCAGAAATTGCATCTTCTAAGACCGGTCCGCACTCTGTTCAACGAAGCCCAGATTCTTCTTGGCAATTTGAACTCGGCAAGTTTCCCACAGGGGTCAGATATCAACCGTAGCTGGTCAGGGTTTGAAGGAGCCCACTCTCCCTCCGGGCATTATTCATGTTGTTCTGTGATTCGACAAACCTCTTTCCTAGTTCCCATTATGGATATGGAGATTTTAATTTTCCATGCTTCTGAAGGCTGTAGTCCTTATGAATCGGCAAGAGTGTATTTGCAGTATATTTTTACCATTCCTTCTTCAGAGCAGTTAGCCTTCGAAGGTGAGGAGGATGGATGTTAGTTACTACAGGCAGTCATTTAAGTGGTGTGGGTATCATGGTATCATTTAGCTGGACATCAAATTTTCCTGTGTGTGCGATGTTGATCCATACAGGACTGTAATATTCTACAACTGGGTATAATAGGGCAGGAGCTGTTGTTCGGAAGACATTAGCAATTGCTCCCCAACTAGAGCCACCGAGTTTGTGAAGGATGTTGTTACGTGTTTTTACCTTTGCTGCCGTTCTGCAGAGGTGTTCTTCATACATCAAAGAGCGATCCAGCACAATACACAAGTATTTTGGATGAGCACAGTATTTTAGCTGTTGGCCTCTGAACTGAACTTGTATAATGTAATGGGCTCTCCTATTGTCTAGATGAAAGGTGCTAAGCTCTGTTTCGTTTGCACTGGGTTTCAATCGCCATGTGTTGAAGTATCTATCCATTTTAGGAGATCTTTTTTGAGAATGACTTCAGCGGTCTCAAAGTCTGTGGACTGTGCTGTTAGGGCTATGTCATCAGCATATGTAAACTTTCGGCACGCAGTAGATGGAAGATCTGCCGTGTAGATATTGAAGATAAGTGGACAAAGAACAGAACCCTGTGGCAAACCACCACTTATTCTGTAGGATCTGCATATATTTCCATTGAGATGTACACTGACTGAGCAAATCTCATGGGATAGTGGAGCACTGACGCGCAGGTGTGTTGCCTGCGCACCACGCGCTCCCTCTGCCAGCGGTAGTTTTATAGGAGACCTTGTGAGCAGTGGCTGTGAATGTGACAGGTGCAACATAGAACGTCATCGTGCGCTGACACCTTTCGAACGGGGTATGGTGGTCGGTGCATGACGGATGGGAAGTGCGATTTTGGAAGTGGTGCAGGAATTCGGCTTCACACGATCAACCGAGTCCAGGGTGTATCGTGAATGGTTGAATGTGGGTGTCACCGTCCACAACAGACGAACGACCGGCCGTCCAGCCACCCTCGATAACCGTGACCGGCGACTTCTGTCACGGATTGTCAATAGTGACAGACGGGCAACCGTGCAACAAATCACGGCTCAATTCAACACAGGACGTGCTAGACACGTCTCCCAGTGGACACTCCGTAGGAACATGGGTTCTATGGGGTACGGGAGCCAGCGCCGCACACGGGTGCCACTTTTAACCCAACGTCATCGGGCACAACGACACGCATTTGTCGCCAGTCACCAGGGATGGACACTGGAACAATGGCGTAACGTGATATGGTCAGACGAATCACGATTTCAACTGCACCATGCCGATATTAGGCACCGTGTATGGCGCAGACCACATGAAGCGATGGATACCGCCTGTCTCGAAGGTGTGGTCCAGGGCGCTGGTGTGTCTGTTATGGTCTGGGGTGCATTTTCCTGGTATGGAATGGGCTCCCTAGTGTTTCTGGAAGAGACTTTGAATGGTACTCGGTATGTTGAGCTGCTCGGAGACCATCTCCACCTATTTTTCGCCTTCCAGCGCCCAGACGGTTCTGCGGTGTTTCAAGATGATAACGCGCCGCCACATCGCTCCCACATCGCCCGGGAATGGTTCGAGAAACATGCAGCGGAGGTCTAACGATTGCCACGGTCACCCAGGAGCCCGGATATCAACCCTATCGAGCATATCTGGGATGTCCTGGAACGCAGGCTCCGTGCCATGGATCCTGCACCCACGAACAGACCAGCATTGGCAGCCGCTCTGCAAACGATTTGGTGTCAGCTGCGTCCACAGGACTACCAGGGACTTGTCGACTCACTTTCACGGCGCCTCGCTGCAGTTCGCAGGGCTAGAGGAGGCCCCACATGCTATTAGGTGACTATCCCATGACATTTGCTAAGTCAGTGTACTTGAATTGGGCGATTGCATAGCATGTTGTTGAGCAAGGAAGCTAGGGTCTTGCAAGGGATAATTTTAGGAACTTCAGGATCATTCTTTCCTCGCCGGACTGTATTATAGGCTGATAATAAGTTCACAAACACAGCAGTCGTTTTCATTTTTCCCTGAAAGCCCTACTCAATATGGCTGGTTAGTGCGTAAACCTGATCGTAACAGCTCCTATTAGGTCTGAATCCTGCCTGTTCAACTGAAATGTGCTGAAGTACTGTTGCTGAGATTCTGTTATAGATCAATCTATCTAGTAGTTTGGAGAAGATACTCAGTAGAGCAATAAGTCGATCATCTTTCTCATTACAGCGACTTTTCCCAGGCTTCACAACAGCAACTACTTTAGTTCCTTTAAGAAGATGTGGGAGCCTTCTTTTCATTAGGATGTGGCTAAAGAATTTAGCAAGCCATTCCATACTTCTAGGAGCACTGTACATCAGAAATTCGATATGGATACCATCCAAGCCTGCTGCTTTCCCTGATTGTGCTTCCTTCAAAGCAGCTGAGATCTCTGCAACAGAAAAATTCTGGGAGAACTGAGAGTTTTTTCAGCTTTGAATAGTTCTATCTTATTTAGAATTTGCCTTGTTTCATTCCTTTGTGTGTCTGCTGATGCTTTGGTTAAGTTAACAATTCTGTTTGATATATGTTCTGGATTTATTTTAGAGTTCTTGCTATTGTAATTAGGGGTACTACTGCCC
This sequence comes from Anabrus simplex, assembly GCF_040414725.1. Lineage (NCBI taxonomy): Eukaryota > Metazoa > Arthropoda > Insecta > Orthoptera > Tettigoniidae > Anabrus > Anabrus simplex. The sequence continues at coordinate 403,071,628 of NC_090267.1, read as the reverse complement.
AGCTTCCGAAGGACGGACCATGCTTTTCTGCTGGTGTGTTGGAAGTTAATACTGCGTCAGTGTATGCCATTTTTCTTTCCTGACGGAGTCTAAGCAATGCAGTATTTCATCAGCGACTTCCGTTTGATTGCTGCGTTGCTATTCTTCATACAGCTCATTGCACCTCTCGCTCCATCCTGGGATGAATTCCTTTCTAAATTCTCGAGGAATGTGCTTCTTTGCTACAGAACATACCAGTCCAGTAAAACGGTTATAGTTTCAAGAGCTGGTGGAATCCATTGGATGTTTTGTTCAATCTCACTGGTGATGAAATCCAATTTAGCCTTTGTAAAGTTCCATCTGGGCACTAGATTTGATCTTATAATTGGAATTTCAGTACCGACGTTCAGATAAACTGACCTGTGCTGACTTCGGGGAAATTGTCTAACACTTTTCTTCTGCAGGGAAGAGGTCTCCCCTGTTGGTTCTTGGAAACAAATCAGAGGTCTGGGTTATAGTCATGTTTACATCCAGCAGAATGAAAGGTACCTCTCTCTTTGGCATCATACATCAAGAAAATATCTTCGGCCTCTGCCCCTTCTAGTATACTATTGCCATATGAATTGGTATCTTCGTATCCACAGATGGTGTGGCGACTGTTAAAATCCCATAGGTTGGCAGTAGGATGTTCCATATTCAGGATGGCTTCATTAACCCAGGGCTGGAAAAGAGGTTTATAGATGTTGGTAGCTTCTAAGCCAGCAGTTCTAATTTTGATGGTGAATATATTATTATCAGTGTTTGTACTTATACCTTCTAACTGCTCAATGGTGTTCTTAGCGTAAGTTGCTGTTCCGAACCTCTTATGGAAAGATGCTGCGACAAGACTGTATTCTGGCAACTTACAGTACATCTGGGCAGGAGTTGGTTTTGGTCTTGACAGTGAGTTTCTTGTAAGAGTACAACATCCACTTGGTTGTAATTCAGCACTTTTGTAAGTATGTCGCTCAATGCCTTGCTTATGCCTTGAACATTTAGTTGTATTGTCAGTGAATGTCCTAGGTACTTCGTTGTTGTTCGGCTCTGAGAAGAACCGTTTGCACTCATGATCATGGTTGTCATGTATCCTCTATTCGCTGCGATATCTGCAAGGAAATTTCTTTTGGTCCAGGAGCCGATGTTGTAGCTTACTTAGCACCACCCGGGCAACACGTGTAGGGCATACGATGACCCCTCTTTGCTAACTAATAAATATTTATACTAAGTTTGTAACGCTCATTGAGAATATTCATACAGTACTACTGAATGGCAGTATAGCTGAGTACATCAGGCAATCTCTACAAGTACTTGAACTTGCCACATACTGCCCCAGCACAGTCGGTTGGCGTTCAACTTCACGAGTCCAGGAACATATCTTTTTGAGAGAGGTTTCCTTTAAATCTTGTAAATGTGAATTTTCATATCAAATAGGGTACTACTGTTCAGAAAGGTAATTATTGTCCTCTAATTTTCCCAGAAGTTCTACAAGAATCATGTCAGAAATATGTGTTAGACATTAACTAAAACCAAAAGTGTGGTAATGCTTATAAGGAAGACAAGAAAATACTTGGTCAGGAGAAAATAGAGCAACTCCTAAGTTTATAAATCTAAGAATATAGTTAAAAGAGGATACAATATGTAGTGAGAAGAGAAGGCTAAAATTTCAATAGTCAATGAAGAATTTAATAGTCTGACTCCTTGGCTGAATATGCAGCGTACTGATTCCGGTTGAGAGGGTACCGGGCTTTTGGTTGGGCGCAGAATGTTAACTCTTTCCTTTCTAGCGGCTTTCGTATCAGTTGGGTCCGCCATGTGGCCCTGTCTAGGACTTTTCGAGGTTGGAGGTCCACAGAGGGCATCTTCCACGATGTTGTCTATCCAGCTGTTCGGCGGCCTCCCTCGTGATTGGCGTCCAGTGGTTGAAGATGAAGGGCCATCCTTATTAATGAATTAACGTTGCATCGCATGACATGGCCATACAACCAGTGTCGAGCCTGTCTCGCTTTCTCTACTATATGAACCTCAACAAGTCTACGTGACGCATGTTCATTTCGGACATGGTCCACGTGAGTCAGTCTTAGTGTCCACCGTAACATCCTCGTTGGCATAGCAAGGAGGATCTGAGAATATGTTCGTGTCAGAGGGTGATATTCTACTCCATAAAGGGCAACTGATCTTATCACAGGCTTTTAAATTTTAGCCTTCAGATATTTGGGCTCTTTCTATCGCAGAGGACACCTGTCTCTAATTTTACCATCCTGCGCTGACGCTCATGCAGGCATCAAAATTGGCATCATTATCTAATGTGACAGGAGTTCGAATATATCAAAAATGGATCACTTTCTGCAAGGTCTGAATACATTTCAAGTAGTGCCATTGGTTTGAAAGCCACATTTTACATATTCTGACCTTTGGATGTTGAGTCGCAGCCCATTCTCATCCAGCCTAATTTTCCAGGTTTTCACATGGTGCTGAAGTGCAAGGCTGTACCTTTGAAGGTATTACATCATCCGCGTATACGAGTGTCCAGGAATGGGAAATTAAATGCCAGGTGTTGCCGTATCTATACAAAGGCTGAAGACTAGAGATGGAAAGGAGGAACTTTGAAGAAAGTGACTTTATGAAGGTGGACGACAGCCCAGCCGGATATCAAATTACGCTTGTGATGTTACGGTACACAAGCTGGATCTGTTCTACATGTACCTCTGGAACATCGAAGTTGTGAGGTGATCCCCATATGAGATCGTGTGGGACCATATCGAAAGCTTTTTGCACGTCAACAAATGCCAAATGATCTGTCTCCTTTACCGGATGTCTCTCCATCAAGAAGCGTGTGGCATGGAACTATTCTGGAACAAAGTCCTCCAACAAATCGGCACTGATTTAAAGTTATTCTTAGTCGATTGCCCAGTACTCCTTCAAATAACTTCAGAGTATGGGCATAATGTTCGAATTGGCCGGTACCTCCATTCCATTTTCCAGTTGATACAGTCGTGCCGGTGGTCCACACACTGTGCAGCTTGCTCTCGACTACGATTTCGATGATGATGATGATTATGATGATGATGATGCTTTTTGTTTAAAGGGGCCTAACATCTAGATCATCGGCAATTAATGGTACGAAATGAGTCAAAATTTAGTGACAATTTTAAAGTCCAAAATTCATCCACTCACCAGAATTCAAAACGTGATGATGAATAATGAATTGATGAATATGAATTTAAAATAATCAACAGAACCAACTCACAATACTGAAAGTTTGAAATAATCCAAAATCGATCCACTGTCTAGAATCAAAAACGATGAGCAGGAATAATGATTATGCACTTAGAACAATAAATGGAACCCGATCCGCATTGCCCCACCATCCCAGAAACTATTTTATAATAATAGCATTACTGACCACGGGACTACTTCCAAAGCACAATCCTGAATCGATGATCCTTGTTGTCTAAGGGGGTCCAACTTCCATGCCAACGGCCCCTCATAATAGTACGTATCGCTAGTAGAGTAGAACCATGGTATTTCTCATGTAGCAGGTACTAATCCAAAGTAACCTAGACTCACGGTGTTTCACACATTATGGTACTAGTCACAAGTAATATACGCCGCATAGGTAACGCACATCTATGGTGTTTCTCACATTACAGTGCCACTCATAGGCAACGCAAGCCCATGGTATTCCTCATCTAGGTGTACAACACGGACCCGATTTTTCCAGTAATGTTCCTCACATAGCGGGTAATAATCACACGCAACGCAAACCTACGGTGTCGCTCATATAGTGGTACTGATCACAAGCAACGTAAGCCTGTGGTGTTCCCTAAATAGTGGTATTAATAACAGGGACTGTAAAAAAATGGAATGTCGTATGGCTTTTAGTGCCGGGATATCCCAGGACGGGTTCGGCTCGCCAGATGCAGGTCTTTCAATTTGACTCCCGTAGGCGACCTGCGCGTAGTGATGAGAATGAAATGGTGATGAAGACAACACATACACCCAGCCCCCGTGCCACTGGAATTAACTAGTTAAGGTTAAAATCCCAGACCCGGCCGGGAATCGAACCCGGGACGCTCTGAACCGAAGGCCAGTACGCTGACCGTTCAGCCAACGAGTCGGACACAGGTACTGTAAACCTACAATGTACCAAATTCTGCTGCTACTAATCAAAAACCTATTGTGTACCTAACGTAGTGGTACAACTCGCAAGTAAAAGCGACCCATGATGTTCTTCGTGTGATGGTACTAATCATTAATATTTATATGGTTCTAATTCAATCATTCCTTGGTCGCCCCTTTTAGTTGCCTCTTACGACAGGCGGGGGATATCGTGGGTGTATTCTCGTCTGCGTCCCCCTCCCACAGGGGATGGCTACGATTTGTCTGAATAGCCTGACGAGAAATTCCACACAAAGTTGCGCAGGCATATTTTGATATCAGCTGGTACATGGTCATGGCATATTGTTTACCCATTCTTCATTTCTTGAGGGTTAACATCACATCTATGGACATGAATAATGTTGCAGGTCCCGACATGGTTGACGACTCAGTATTTGCGGGGGTGGGAACTCTTCGTTGCAGGCGGCAACAAGGTAGTCAGTCCATTATTGGAGGATGGCTGATGGGTCTTTCAGGATGTTGTCTGACCCATTGATATGTATAACATGGCCAATACCTTTGGTATCTCCTCCAGGTGTGTCTAGCTGGTCGTACAATTCCTTGTAGTTAAGCTTCTTTGCCGCAGACCCCGCTCTTTCCACTGCCGACCTCGGATATCAAGCACGAGCAAGCGGCGTGATGGGGAATCATTTTGGCGTACCACTAACTTCAAATATAGTGAGAGAGAGAGAGAGGATAAAGAACAACGGTTTTGAATTGAAAACTAAAGCACTATTACACTTGTAAATGGCAAACTGTCCGGCAAAAGAAAATAAGCACCCAGGAGTGGTCATATACAGGGTGCGGCAGAAATACCTGACGAATTTCAAACGTAAATAACTCGGCAACGCAACAAGCCATTTACATATTTATTGCACAGTTGGAAAGAGTATTATTTGCCATTTGTGTCACAGGCACATACACCCTAGGTTTTGAAAATATGTCATCCAAATGCCGACCGTCCTGTTCGATGCAACACTGAAGCCTTTCCCTGAAGTTCCGCATGACTCGCTTGAGCATGTCTTGTGGTATTGCCTCGATTTCTTCAGGGATGGCAGCTTTGAGGTCATGTAGTGTTCGCGATTTACGTCGGAAGACGCGATCCTTCAAATATCCCCGGAGAAATAAATCTCAAGAGGTGAGGTCAGGAGAACGGGGTGGCCATGGAACGTCAGCCCGTAAGGAGTCGGCATTTTTGGTCTCCCATTACGAAACCTCGGTGTTCACCACTCCACGCCATGCTAGCGACTGGCTGGCTGACAGACTAGCCCGGACGAGACGATGCGCGTGTTCTCCAAGGCCAAAGCCAAAACCGCGCGCACCACGAGAATAACACAGGTTTGAAACCTATGGCCTATACAACCTTCAGTTCGCTCCAATCTACTGTATGTGACATAAATGGCAAAACCTGCTCTTTCGAACTGTGCAATAAAATTGTAAACGGCTTGTTGCGTTGCTGCGTTATTTACGTCTGAAATTCGTCAGGTATTTCTACCGCACCCTATATTATATACATGCTTAACCATTGATGTACGAGTAAATGATTAGATTTACAAGAAACTGTAAATTGTAGAACGCCCACCAGAGTGCATTCTTGATTACACCGTTCTGTTTCCAATAAAATGTTACCAGTTAACTTCTGCGAGTCAGACAGATAAGCAAGGCGTACAGAGAGGACTACGTAGAGTTCAGAGCACCCGCGATGCCTCGCAGACGCGTTAGAGAGACTATACACCAACATTTAACAGAGACTGCATCATTTTGGGACTGCATGAGGCTGGTTGGTTGTATCGTGCAATTTCCAGGCATGTGGGCCATTCAGATGTCACCGTGGCCCGATGTTAGACTCAATGTGCACATCAGGCCACCCAATCACCTTATCGATCATGACCACGAAGCCATTCTGATTGCTGTGATTTTTACCTGTGGGGCAAATTGAAGGGTGAGGTGTACTCCACAGAAATGTTTGAAAACGCTAAGATTTTATTGTGGTGATAAATAAAATAACGCTATTCCATTTTACTAGAAAATTGATATAATTCACTATCAGTAAAAATTGCTTTTTTAATGTAGGATGAAGCCTAAAGAAGTCACGCTTCGTGTTGGATCGTCGTCGTATAAAAAGGGAGGCGAAGTGCACAAAGCAACTGAATTAAAAAAACATAAGAAATACTCAGACAAAAGTGATGACAATGATATAGCTCTAATCAAGGTAAGAAACATTCGTATATAATCTATATATACACTGACTGAGCAAATGTCACGGGATAGCGGAGCACTGATGTGCACGTGTGTTGTCTGCGCACCACACGCCCCCTGTGTCAGCGGCAGTTGTATAGGAGACCTTGTGAGCAGTGGCTGTGAATGTGACAGGTGTAACATGTAATGTCGTCGTGAGCTGACGCCGTTCGAACATGGTATGATGGTCGGTGCCCGACGGATGGGAAGTGCGATTTCGGAAGTGGTGCCGGAATTCGGCTTCACACGACCAACCGTGTCCAGGGTGTATCGTGAGTGGTTGAATACGGGTGTCACCGTCCACAACAGACGAACGACTGGCCGTTCAGCCACCCTCGATGATCGTGACCGGCGACATCTGAGACGGATTGTCAATAGTGACAGACGGGCAACCGTTCAACAAATCACGGCTCAATTCAACACAGGACGTGCTAGGCACGTCTCCCAGCGGACAATCCGTAGGAACAAGGGTTCTATGGGTATGGGAGCCGGCGCCGCACACGGGTGCCACTGTTAACCCAACGTCATCGGACACAACGACGCGCATTTATCGCAAGTCACCAGGGATGGACACTGGAAGAATGCCGTAACGTGATATGGTCGGACGAATCACGATTTCAACTGCACCATGCCGATGGTAGGCACCGTGTATGGCGCAGACCACATAAAGCGATGGATCCCGCCTGCCTCGAAGGTGTGGTCCAGGGCGCTGGTGTGTCTGTTATGGTCTGGGGTGCATTTTCCTGGTATGGAATGGGCTCCATAGTTTCTCTGGAAGAGACTTTGAATGGTACGTGGTATGTTGAGCTGCTCGGAGACCATCTCCATCCAGTTTTGGCCTTCCTGCGCCCAGACGGTTCTACGGTGTTTCAAGATGATAACGCGCCGCCACATCGCTCCCACGTCGCCCGGGAATGGTTCCAAAAACATGCAGCGGGGGTCCGATGTCTGCCATGACCACACAGGAGCCCCGATATGAACCCTATCGAGAATATCTGGGATGTCCTGGAACGCAGGCTCCGAGCCATGGATCCTGCACCCACAAACAGACCAGCATTGGCGGCCACTCTGCAAATGATTTGGTGTCAGCTGCGTCCAGAGGACTACCAGAGACTTGTCGACTCACTTTCACGGCGTCTCACAGCAGTTCGCAGGCCCAGAGGAGGCCCCACACGCTATTAGTTGACTATCCCATGACATTTGCCAAGTCAGGGTACATTGGCGGAAAAAACTCCAAACACCAAGAAGGGGTTGTGCTATATTAACGAACGTTGGTAGGCGTGTTTATACATCTGACAGATGACGTTGATTCTCATTTCTCGCAAATTGCATTAGCGTGGTACTAGTACCGGCCCCATGACGTTGCACATCAGGTTTGCTTTAAATGCGGGCTCTACTGTTCGATAGTGTTAGTTACATGTTAGATTGGACGGAGTGATTGTGAGCGGGTCAAGAATGCATTTACAACGAAGAGAAGGCCAGTATCAACAGCTCACTGGGGTTGAACGAGGCCGTATAATAGGGCTACGTGAAGGTCGATTTTCCTTCTGCTCTATTGCAGAACGACTTGGCAAGAAAGTCTCCACTGTGCATGTGTGCTGGCAGCAGTGGTCATGAGAAGTTACGTTCGCAGGAAGTCCGGGTTCCGGACGTCCCCGTGGCACCACCGAGAGGAAAGACCGCCGTATTCGGCGTATGGCTGTGGCGCAGCGGACTCAGACTGCAGCAAGATCTCGAGCGGCAGTTGGCACCACAGTGACGCAACGAACTGTTCGAAGTCGGTTATTTGAAGGACAACTCTGAGCCACGCGCCCTGCGGCGTGCATTCCGCTTAACCCAAACCACCACCGTCTGCAACTTCAGTGGTGTCAAGCGAGAGCTCATTGGACGATGGAATGGAGGTGGAGGAAATGAAAGCCATTCTGCCTTGGAGCCAGTGATGGCCGAGCGTTGGTTAGGAGGAGGCCAGGTGTGCGCCTGCATTCCATTCTGCAGCATGGCGTCAACACTCCGGGAGTTCTGGTCTGGGGAGCAATTTCCTATGACAACCATAGCACTCTCGTGGATACCCCACGCATCTTGACTGCAGATTTGTACGTCCGTCTGGTGATATGACCTGTTGTGTTGCCATTGATAAATAGCATATCCGGGGAGAGTTTTCCAACAGGATAACGCACGTCTCCATGCTGCTGTTGTAACTCAACCTGCTCTACAGAGTGTCGACATGTTGCGTTGGCCTGCTCGATCCCCGATCTGTCCCCAATCGAGCATGTATGGAACATCATTGGACGACAACTTCAGTATCATCCACAACGGCATTTACCGTCCCTGTATTGACCGAACAAGTGCAACGGGCATGGAATTCAACCCGCAAACTGACATCCGGCAGCTGTGCGACACAATGTATGCACGTTTGCATGCCTGTATTCAACAGTCAGGCGATTTCACTGATTATTACTCGACCAGCATGGCAAAATTGCGATGGCCTTTCTCGGGCGGATATTAACATGTAGTCTTGTAACTTTAATCTTTTTAATATGTTACCTTAACAAATATATTACCAACATTTACGTATTCTGCATTCCTTATTTCACGGTGTTTGGGATTATTTTGCCAGTGTATATAAAATAAGAGTTTTGTCTGCACTTTGCTTAAAATTTTAAAGTGATGGCATTTCTGTATTGGTCGTGTCCACAGTAACAAGAAATGAACTTTTTACTATTTCGTCATTTCTGCCTGTATGTATGTCTCGGAATCACGAGGGAATGGCCTAAGGGAATGTAATGAAAATTGGTATGTAATTTCTGGAAATAAGGTGCTACAGTCTAGGTTATAAATAATTTTTATTCACGCTGGATGAAATGGTAGTTTAGGGGAAGGCGACTAAACTTTACCGTTTTATATGCCTATGTTATTGGTTCTATCGAAAATTATTCCATACCATGAAAAACTTTATAGAGAATAAAAGTTTCAGTCATTTATGTCTCCTACAATTCTTCCTTGTCGACTAGGATAATACCATAGAATTACGAATTTAGACTTTTGTTTTTTAGTCCATATCAACGCCAACCATCGTTAACATGGAAATATTGTTTCTTGTAAACTGGCTGAGGTTTTTGTCATGTTTGTCTTAAGGTGTAAAACCGCATGGTCATCGGTCCGTATCGAGAAGTAAAAATGTGAAGGTAATTATAAAAACTGAAAAATCGTAAAAGAACGATCGCTTAAAGAATAAGATTAGGGGGAGTCATGAAAGAAGGACGGTCTTTATATTTATCCCATATTCAGAAGAAAACAAAATGTGAAGGCCTACAGTATTATAATAATAATAATAATAATGTTATTTGTTTTACGTCCCACTAACGACTCTTTTACGGTTTTCGGAGACGCCGAGGTGCCGGAATTTAGTCCCGCAGGAGTTCTGTTACGTGCCAGTAAATCTACCGACACGAGGCTGACGTATTTGAGCACCTTCAAATACCACCGGACTGAGCCAGGATCGAACCTGCCAAGTTGGAGTCAGAAGGCCAGCGCCTTAACCGTCTGAGCCACTCAGCCCGGCAACCTACAGTATTGAATGCTCATAAAACTGTACAACAATAACAATAACATTATATTGACCATTGTTGTGATGTGATTTGTCTATTTTGCTGCCACTCATCTCTGATAGAAGGGATTACTGCTGCATCCCGAGTAAAACAGTATGCCTGAATATTGGTGGAAAGTATCCAGGGAGTTAGATTTCTTTGCACTTTTCCATCTGATTAACCCACAATGGCTGGTACTCCACCTAGTGTAATATACACTTAAAATATTATTGCACCACCTGTACATTTTTTTTGTGAGGGATATTCGCTCTAAGAGTTGTTGCATTATCGACATCGGAATGAGATGTAACGCTATCTGGTAGTGTATATGGAGGTAATACACGCAGCCTCAGAACAGTCCAGAGCAGCGCCACTGCATGACAAGTGCATATTGATGACGATGCTTGTTGTTTAAAGGGGCCTAACATCTAGGTGATCGGACCCTAATAGTACGAAATGAGACAAAATGTGATGACAATAAAAAAAAAACATAATCCTCCACTGATCAGGATTCGAAAACGTGAGAACGGAGAATGAATGGATGGATATGAAGTTAAAACAATCAGTGTATCCGACCCGCAATGCCCCACATTCCAGAAACTAGCGTTAAACTGTCGTATTACTGACCAAGGGACTGCTTCCAAAGCACATTACTGAATCGGTGATGCTTGAAGCTAAACGCGTCCAAAATCCCGGTCATCGGCCCCTCATAATGGTACTTATCGCTAGGAAAATAGAATCATGTTATTTGTCATTTTGCGGTACTAATAAAAAATAACGTAGACTCGTGGTATTCCACACATTATGGTACTATTCACAGGTAGTGTAATGTGCACATGTAACACAGATCTATGGTATTTCGCATGTTGCGGCGCTTTTTACAGGCAACGCAAACCTATGGCGTTCCACATGCACTGTCCCGTGGTGTTCCTCACATAGTGGGTACTAAGCATAGGCCCATGGTGTCGCTCATCCCATGGTTTTGCCCATATAGGGGTACGAATTACAGGTACTGTAAAATGCATCCTGAGCCACACAGTTTCGCTACTAATGACAAACCATTTTTGTACCTAACATAGTGGTACTATGAGCAAGTAAAAGCGGTCCATGGTGTTCCCTGCGTGGCGGTGCTAATTACAAGTAGTTTCATGGTTCAAATACAATCATCCCTTGGTCGCCCCTTTTAGTCGCTCCTTACGACAGTCAGGGGATACCGTGGGTGTATTCTTCGTCTGCGTCCCCTATACACGGGGGTAAAGAGCATAATTTTGTGTCCTTGCAGTATACTCGGAGACATAATATGACAACATCGCCTTATGTCCCTACTCTCCTACAGCACCTCGGTGTCTATTAGCGGGTTATAGGACTTACTACGTTTACTGGAGTTGCCAAATTGTCTATCTCATTGACACCAAAATGGCCAAAACAATCCATTTAGCATTATTAATAGCAATATAATAATGTGATAATAAATACATAACTAAGTTTACAACGCAGTGACAAAAAATGTACAAATTATTTTATTATTAATAACACTGAAGGGATTACTACAGTGCACTCAACACGAAGAAAGAATAAAGACTGAAGAGAATGTGGAAGAATGTGTTTTACAACATCTTGAACTCAGCAGGGTATATGGTATGATTGAGTGCTAGCTTCCAGCTCGCTTCCAGGAAATGACGCCATCATGTTTTTTCTCCAAGTTCAGTGGACGCCGTTTATTGTAATCATGGATAATGTTATCAACAGTATTACGGTATATAATCACTTTTATGAAGCCCCGTACGGACAAATACCGAAGCAATGAAAATCTTTCGTTTACTGTGAACATAAATTCCGTTTATGTATGTATGTATGTATGTATGTATGTATGTATGTTGGGTTTTCAACCCGGAGGCTGATTGGATCTTCAATAGGTCCACCATTAGCTGTCATAGATGGCCTAGGTGTCACTGAAGAGGCGTACTGGGGAAATGAGGAGTGACGTAGTTCCCCGTTGCTTTCCTCACTGAGCCAGAGGTGGCTATTGCATAGTAGTCCGCCAAGCCCACTGAAATGCTTGCACCAACCGACCCTATGAGAGACATTTTCATACCATTCATAGCAGGGACTGGCTGCATAAGGAATGGCATTACTCGCAACACTCAGCTACTTTCACATTGTCAAAGCCAAGGATAAGGCTGAGACAGACATTTGTTCTAGCCCATACCAGAAGACAAAGTGCACCGTAAACAGTGCATCTTGCCAGCAAGGGCTGGAATTCCGCTTATGTTATCAAATTTGCTTTCAAGGATTTCGTTTTCAAGTATGCGAGTAGAGTGCATACAAGAGAGTTGCCAGAAGGAGAGGAGAATGTTGAACTTTGTCCAACAGGCTTAACGAAAGATGCGTTTCAGGAATGGATTAGAATTGATGAGGGCATCATTACTGATGCGAAACAGACAGAAGACGACATATGTGAGGCAGTTCCTTCCACAGAATTAAATATGAGAGGTAAAGAGAACGGAGAAAAAGACAGCGATGGTGATGTTGACGATGTTGCCGAACTTCCCCAACACCAACGAAGCTGAAATGTGACAGGTGCTAGATATCTTGCGACGAGGTGTTCAGCGTAGGACAGTGGACATCCAAAAACATTATGAATATAAAAGATTCATTAATGGACTTGTGGGGAACATTATACACTTAAGAAAATGGAAATTGCAACACCATGAAGGCATTGGTCGTTTGTGTTGATTTTCAAGATATGGAACGATGCCATGTAGCTATGTAAACGATCGAAGTTTCAGACCCTTTGGATTGTTGCTACAGGTCTCCCCACGTGATTGGTCGCGGAGGAATCACCTCCAGTATACGGACTCTGGTGTAGCGTAGTTGACTTGTAGTCTGTGCAGTGAATTGTTCCCCGTCAAACATGCCTCGACGACAGAGAAGAGCACGCAATCAACAACTGTCGCCGCTTGAGAGGGCTCTGATAATTGGGCTGTGCGAGGCTGGATTATCGTTGACTGTCGCTGCACGTGATGGCTGACAGGCATCTACGGTACAACGTGTATGGCAGCAGTGGTCAAATGAAGGTACCCACACTCGTAGACCTGGCACAGGCCCAGCGCGACAGACAACTGTGAGAAAGGATCGCCGCATCATTCGGATGGCCCGGATGGAACCCCATGCAACAGCAGCGCAAATTCGAGCAGCTGTGGCACCCCACGTTACACAATAAACAGTTGGTAATCGCCTGCGTGCAGCTGGCTTACGAGCCCGTGTCCCTACAGAAGGTGTCCCATTGACCCCACAACAGTGACGTGTAAGGCTGGCCTGGTGTCGAGAACGAAGTGGGTCGACGAATGCATAGGGTCGTCTTTAGTGATGAATCCCGCTTCTGTCTTGCCCGCAGTGATCGGCGGAATCGTGTGGGCCGACGTACCGGGGAGAGGGGCCATCTAGATATTATTGTCGAGAGGCACACAGGGCCAACACCAAGCATTATGGTCTGAGGAGCTATTGGCTTTAATGTGAAATCACAATTAGTGCTTGCTGAGGGCACTATGACTGCTCGACAGTACGTTGATAGGGTACTCAATCCAGTGGTTGTACCCTTGATGGCGGACATTGCTAATGGGATGTTTCAGCAGGACAATGCCCGGGTGCACACTGAACGCATCTCCAGAGAAGCTCTCCACGAAATCACAACCTTAGAATGGCCCGCCAGATCACCGGACCTCAGTCCTATTGAGCATGTGTGGGACATGATGGGTCGACAACTGACCAACAGTCCTCAGCCACCCACAACTCTGGAACAACTGACCCGTGCAGTGCAGCAAGCATGGGCCACAATTCCTCAGGAAGCGTTCCAGGGCCTTATTGACTCCATGCCTCTACGAATTCATCAATGTATCGAGACTCGTGGTGGGCATATCCTGTATTAATTGTTGTCCAAACTTGCAAACAGAGGGACCTGAACGTGTAATCATCGAATCACAACCGAACACTCGTCCTGCATGTTCAATTGTAGCAATGTAGCACCACTCCTTCTGGGTGTTGCAATTTCCATTTTCTTCAGTGTACTTACTGGCTTGTCAACTACAGTAAACACAACATTTGAATAGAACTGCCCTTTTATTCTGTACGGAACTTTACATTGTTGTTTCCTACAATAACGTCCATAGACAACAATATGTAGAAAGGCACTCGATGTGTTTGTTTACTATATCTTGTTCCAATTATGCTGCCATGGAAATCATAAAGAAGACGGGCAGTCTACACGCTTTCACCGGCGTTGCCTAGTGTGGAGAGGTCCAGCTGCTGCCCTTTAGGTTCCTGTTGCGGAGGGATGGCGTGGTTTCGCCACACCATTTGAGAGACAACGAGAAGGAAACAACAATTAGAGACTCTTTTACATAGCTGAAAACAGTTAACTGTATTACAGTGCTGTGTACCGGTATCTGTTTCATTGAAGTGCATTTAGGTTATGAATAAGTACAGTACGCTACCTATCAATTTTTATTTTTCGGCTACTGTTATCAATCGGTTAATGTTGTAAAACCATCTTCGTCCCAGGTTGATTATAATAAGCGGCGTCTTCTGTTTATGTAAACTTGCCTCAACGAGTCTTTATCACTTTTGACCATACGCCCATAGTGACACTGCATCAGCAAGGCCCCTCTTGAGGACAAATGCCGGCCTGGTTGGTATACTCCATAACGACGTTGTCAGGACGTATAGCCGCTATCATGTAACACAAAACGTTGAAGATCGTCCTTGCAGTGGTCGTCCGCAGTAAACAACAGCAGCTAACGACTATTACGTGCGAAATAGTGTCTTGCGGGAATCCGGCAGGCACCACAACAGACCTGCGCAATGCTTTACCGTAGACAACTGGTAGGGCTGTGGGTACGCGGACAATCAGAAATTGTTTCCATAGGGACTACCTACACAAGTGTTCCTTGGCGAGCACCTACTCGTACACTCCAACATCGGAGCGACAGGCACAGATTGGCAAGGGAGCACTTGGACTGATCTTTGGAAAAGGGCGGGGCCTTTGCACGAATGAACGAATGAGTACCGATTGTCTCTGATGCCAGATAATCGCCGGAGGAGGATTTGGAGAGAGCGAGATAACGCCGGACAAGTACTGCATGCCATCCTACACGACCATATGTTGTATATTGGGTATTCAGCCCGAAGGCTGGTTTGATCCTCCGCAGTTGTGACAACAGCTGTCACAGATAGCCTAGGAGTCACTGAAGTTGCATACTAGAAAAAATGAGGAGTGAGATAGTCTCCCATTACTTTCCTCACTGAACCAGAAGTTGCTATTATATATCAGTCTGCCAAGCTCACTGAAATGCATGCACCAACCGACCCTATCAGTGTTATTTTCACACCATTCATAACAGAGACTGGCTGCATAAGGAATGGTATTACTATCATCGCTCATACCTCGGTCACCTTCATATTATTGACTTAGACAGGTCAGTCAAAGTAACAAATTTGTTCTAGCCCATACCAGAACACATAGTGCACTGTAAACATTACATCTCGCCAGCAAAGGCATCACATGACCATAAGGGAGGCGAATCCGTCTCTATTAATGGCGGCGTTATGTATGGACATCGGATGCTACTCATCTTCGTACAGGGCAATATCACCGGTAACCAATTCGGGAAGAGAATCCTGGGTTCAATCATACCGACAATATTTCGGCGAGAGATTCATTGTGCAAGATGAAAACGCTCGCCCGTACCGTTCCAATCTTGAGAAATGTTTCCTCAGAGAGGCCCATATCCATCAGATGAACTGGCATGCAGTTTCTCTAGACATGAATCCTATTGAACATGCCTGAGATATGCTGAAGCAGGCAGTACGATGACGAACGAATCTACCTGTCACCCTGGCCGACGTTGGGAGGGTTGCTGTTGAACAGTGTGACAGGATCTACCAGGACAGCCTCAACCGCCTCATGGATAGCATCTCACGACGGGTCCGATCATGCTTCACTGCGGAAGGGGGTGGAGTAACACAATACTGAGAGGTAGAATCAAATTCCCATATACGATAGGCGAATGCAAGTTGCTTAAGAGGACCAAGATCGAGTATAGGAGCCAATGTGCCTATGATTAAGGAGCTAAGCAATTTTAGGGGTGTGTATGTTGAGTTATATTTTCATCACAGTAACTATCTAGGGAGCAGTTTTATGGTTAGATGCCCTTCCGGTCGCCATTTTGGAGGGACCTAACTGCACAGTCACAATCTTGTGTCTAGTTTTAGGGCCAGATGCCCCTTCCCTCATCCTACCCATCTGGCCCAGTTTTACGGTCAGATGCCCTTTCCTCCTGCTCCTTCTCACCTGACAGTGTTTTACTCCCGTTGCCATTTTGGAAGGGGGCTAACTACATAATCGCCATCTTGTGTACAGTTTTACGGTAATATGCCCCTTCCATCCTCCTCTTCCTGATATGGCCCAGGTTTACAGTCAGATGCACTTCCCTCCTCCTCATCTGACGCAGTTTTACATTCAGATGCCCTTCCCTCCCTCTTCTCATCTTGTCCACTTTTCCGGTCAGATGCCCTTCCCTCCTCCTCATCTGGTGTAGTATTACGGTTAGATATCCTTCTCTCTTCCTCCTCATATGGCCATGTTTAACGGTTAGATGCCTATACGTCCTTGTCATCTGGCCAAGTTTTACGGGCAGATGCCTTTTCCTCCTCCTCGTCGTACTCGTCCAGTTTTACGATCTGATCTCCTTCCCTCTTCCTTATTTGGCCTAGTTTTACGGACAGATGCTCTTCCCTCCTCCCATTCTCATCTGACCTAGTTTTACCGTCAGATCCCTTTACCTTTGTGTAAAATATGACTTGACACGAGTTCAAATTTTATATCGTAACAGTATCATTTTGAATGTATATGTTTGTAAGCCAACCAGGACGTTAGAAGGTAGAAAACTGCTACTAGCACAACTACGAGGGTTGTAAGTCCGTCTGACCGAAGTATAGCAAGTTTCTTTACGCCCCTCTGTGAGGGGTTCGAACATCGACCGATCAAAGCTCACATAACTTACAAAATGTATATGGAAGTCAAGCTCGAGTAAAATCAACTACATTTCTGTACGTAAACCCCCATCGTTGACATACCAACGAGGTTTAAAAGCTCGGATGACAAGTATGTCTCAGAGGTCTACTCTCCCTTCCTAAAGAGCACCGCACTATGTAGATTAAAGTTTTAGGGGAGCAAGCATCTATTACGTGTAACATAGTTTTTTAAATGGTATGTTTCGGGAAAAGATCTGTTTTCAAGTTTGTAAGCCAGTCAGGACGTTATAAGGTAGGAAACTACCCTTAACAACACTGCGATGGTTGTAGCCACGTCTCTCCGAAGTGTAATAAGTTTCTCTACGCCCCCACTCTAAGGGGTTCCAACATCGACCGATCAAGGCTCACATCACAAATACAAACTCTACTAGACACACCTCAATGACACAGGTTATCAAAAAATTCTTCATACATACATGTACAGGAGGCTGATGACTACGGTATATCGAACCCATACACAAAGCAACAAGAACGACTTTATAACTACTGTTAATGAGAGAGCATGAAAAAGATGTCGGATCGAAACCCTCACATCAGCTGTCCTGGAAGTGGTATTCAATGATTTCTCCACTTCTACTCCAGGAAAATGCTGGGATGGTACACAAATTATGGCAACAGTCATCTCTTTCCCAATCCTAGCCTCTATTACAAACACACACACTACTACAGACACCGCAATGACTTACATACATACCAGAGCACGAGGCTGATGACCACGATATATCAAACCTATATAAAGCAACAACAACGACTACTGTTATTCAGAGAACATAAAGCGAATAGTTTATTATAATAATAATAATAATAATAATAATAATAATAATAATAATAATAACAAGATCTCACGTCTACTTTAATAACTGCATACTTCTTAAGACACAGCGCCAAGACACACCTGCAGGTTTGCACACATATTAAGTTTATTCACAGTTGCCGACAACCGTAATTGATAATTTTAAACAGAAAATAATTATTGAATTATTATTACTATACGATAAATAAGCACTGACATACACATACGGCTGTACAGAGGAAGTGACTGCATGCAACTCGCCGAGCTAAGTGTGTGTGGGCGTTGTTATTTAATTTCACACAGAGTAGCATTCCTTCAGCGCAGCACTTTCTTGCAGCATGAACCGAACGTGTCTACATATATGCACTGAGAAGAACAGTCATTTCTATACTGCATAATGGAAAATTAAAATCATATAAATATTCAACAGTTACTATTTTAAAACGTCTGTTTGTCCAACCCTTGTCCCGTTTCTCTATTTTGTCGTCAGGAAGGACATACTGACTAATTCCTTACTGTGACAGAAGATGTTATTCATGGGTTCGATTGCCGGCCAGGTCAGAGATTTTTACCTGCATCTGACGGCTGGTGAAGGCCCCGTCAAGTTAAGAACCCCCTAGGGGCCACTTTCAGTCGCAGCTTACGATAGGCTGGCGGTGTTCTTGTACCGCATCCTTCCCACAGACGGTTCTGTAAAAGTTGCACCGAGTAAAATTTGCGCCATGGAGATTCCCCGCCGGGAGTAGAAGTGGTTTGACAGCCGTCTTAACCAACTGCTACCTGCGCTGCACCGCAGGGGCTTATTTCCAGGTCCAGCAAATGGTGTGAATATATGTAGTACTGAGATTTTGAAATATATATATACCCGTGTGGGGATTTACCGGTTACCACCATCGGGCGCGTCCCATTGGAATTGGGGAAGCTCGCTGGCTCTGCTACCAGCAGAGTCAGAGGGTAGTAGGGAAATAAAATACCACCGTGAAAAAAAAACTGGTCCCTTGCCAGGGTTAAGGCGAAGACTGGTAAATGACCAGAAGCCAGAAAACATATTGAGGCAACCTCTAGGGCTAACAACCCTAGTTGTAAAAGGATGGCTACCCGTCCAAAGCAAAGTCAAGTCAATAAGCATGATGGCACAACATTTCAAGAAACATACCCCAGGGGGTAAATCTTCGGATAAATCCCTCGTCGTAAACACCACGGCGCACGAGTCTCGTTCGGATTCTGGGGGAGACTCGACATCATGCAAGAGACGAGTCGGAGCGTCTCGGTGTACCCCGAAGAGTCAAAAACTCAGGCCAAAATCTAAAACCTTTCTAGCAACTTTCAACATAAATTCACTTAGACAAACTGGCAAGCTGGAAACCCTCACCAAAGCTCTTCACGAAAATCAGATATCCATAATGGCCCTACAGGAAACAAGGTACCCAGATGAAGAGATTTTTGAATCCGAAGGCTACCGATTTTTCAAGAGCAAAGCGCGAGGAGGAATCCTCAATGGAGCTGTGATGCTTGGAACCGCGTTTGCTGTTAGAACCAAGATCCTTAAATCGGTTGCAAATTTCGAACCTGTGAATGACAGATTGTCTATACTCACAATTAAATGCGCGAACAAAACCTACGCCGTAGTTAACGCACATGCTCCTACAAACGATAAGAACAAGTCTGATCCAGACGAAGTTGATAATTTCTGGGACCTACTGGATGAAAAATTAAACAAAATCCCCAAACACCATGTCAAGCTTCTTTTGGGTGACTTCCATGCCCAACTAGGTCGTGAACAGAAGTACAAGAGAGTTATACGAAATTACCCTGCTCACAAAAGAACCAATCCCAACGGCAAAAGACTGGTGTCCATTTGCGAAAATCACAACCTGCAGGTCACGTCAACCCACTTTCGCCATCTACCCAGAAAGCAAATGACTTGGCGTTCTCCCGTCCAAGCTCTCGGAGAGTTCCAAATTGATCATGTTGCAATCTCCAGGAGAAACAGCCCTGAGATTATGAATGTCAAGGTAAAGAAAGGCATCAATGTGGCCTCAGATCATTATATGTCTCTTATCAAATTCAAACGAATTCCCGCAAACACATGGAAGACAACCAAACAGATCACACGCTTCGACAATGATAAAATTCGGCAAAGGGTTGAGGAGTTCCAGGAGAAGACTAGACCTAATGACACTGACTTTAACAACGCCAAAAGTCTCCTTGTTGAGGCTACCAAAGACGTTTCAGAAATCAAGAGAGGCAAAAAGCATGCCTGGTGGAATGGTACCTGCGAATCAGTCCTCCAAGAAAGACTCAATGCGCGGAAACAGTACTACTCTACGAAATCAGAAAATGATTGGGAAACCTACAAAACCCAACGTGCCCAAGCAGCTAGGGTGTTCAGGACTGAGAAACGCAAATACGAAAAATCTCTCATTGAAAAGATAGAACAAAACTTTAGGAAGAATGAAAGCAGAGAGTACTACAGAGCCTTCAAACGCAAACTCACTGGCTATAAACCACCATCTCTATGCTTTGAGCGAAAGGACGGCACACTGGCGACATCAAATGAAGAAAATTGCAGCATTCTGGCAGATTACTTCAAGAATTTACTTAATTGCTCTAAACCTCAAAGCGCCATTGAGACCAAGGAACCCTTACTCAGGTACCCAGATTCCAGACCACCCGACAGAGATGAAATCAAGCGCCACATTGCCCGTCTCAAAAATAACAAAGCGCCGGGGGAAGACTCAGTAGTAGCAGAACTGTGGAAATATGCCCCAGAGGAATCACTTGATATCTTGCAAAAGCAAATAGAAGAAATTTGGAACAAGGAGACCCTTCCCGAAGATTGGAAAATAGCCTTGATCCATCCATTACACAAAAAAGGCAGCATGAAGAACATCAACAACTACAGAGGAATATCTTTGCTACCCGTGACTTACAAAATTCTATCACTTGCCATCCTGGAGCGTTTGGAAACACAAGTCGAACATCAAATAGTTGAATACCAAGGAGGGTTCAGAAAAGGTCACTCAACAGCTGAACAGATCCAAAATCTCAAAACGATCATCAGATATTGTACACTAAGGTACAAGCAGTATGTGTCTGTCTTTGTGGACTTTAACAAGCGTACGACTCCATTGACCGGGAAGTCCTCCTAAACATCTTAAATGAATTTGGAGTTGATTTGAAACTGCTGGTATTAATTAGAGCCACCCTCACCGATACAAAATCCAAGGTGAAGTTCCACGGATGTCTCTCGCATTCCTTTGACATCAAAACAGGAGTCCGACAAGGTGATGGGCTATCCCCGATACTCTTCAACTGTGTTCTTGAAAAGATCATCAGAACCTGGCGGGTGAGATTACAGGAAACCAACTGCAGTCCATTGAGAATAGGAACCAAATCCAAGGGGATCGCAACAGACTGCTTAGCATTTGCCGATGATGTTGCTGTTCTCTCAAACGACATAGAAACCGCTAGAGCTCAAGTTGAAATTTTAAAGGAAATTGCCGAACAAACTGGTTTGCAGATATCGTTTGAGAAAACAGAAGTAATGACTAACATCAAAGAGGCTCCACCAAAACTCCATACAAAATACGGGGACATCACCCGAGTAGACAAATTCAAATACCTGGGTGAGATCGTCATGAAAAATGGACTGGACAAAGAAGCACTTCAGGAGCGAGTACGCAAACTGGAAATAGCCTACCAAACATCCCGCACAAATACAACAAAAAATGCCTTTCCCAAAACACCAAGATACGTCACTATGAAACAGTTCTGAAGCCAGTAGTTCTATATGCAGCCGAAACCCTGTCTCTAAATGCCAACAAAGGACTCCTTGAAGAACTGGAGAAAAGAGAACGCAAAATTGTGAGAGGAATCTTAGGATCAAAGTACAGAAATGGAATTCATCAAAAGAGATCCAACAAGGAAGTCTACAGCAAAATAGAGAAAATTACCGATACAATCAGAAAAGACGGGCACGATTTTACGGTCATCTGAAAAGAATGGACGGAAGAAAGTTAACTAAAGAAATATTTCAATTTTTTGATTCAAACCCCAAACCCACAATTCCCTGGTTTAGAAATACCAAAGAAGACCTGCAAATGCTACATATCTCAGCTGAAGACGCCCTTAACAGAGATCTTTTCCGCAAGAAAATATTGACGAACGGGCTAAACCGGAGACGAGCAGCCGAAGAGACAGAGGAGCCCCTTGGACAGAGGAGCGTAAGCAGACCCACTCACAAAGAATGAGGGAAATTTGGGCTCTAAAGACGGCCAAGTTCAGTATCAAATGCAACAAGACTTAACGTGGTCCTTGATGGTCCCAGCGAATTATATATATATAATGTTATTCACCCTATCAATGTTGGTTTCTTGCACATTTAGAAGACCTGCATCGTATTTATATCACTGTGTGAAAATGTATAACTACGTAGTTTGACTTTATTTACAAACCAAGTGTCGAAACATGGAATCAGCCTTTCAGTCTTATGAAGAATATCCACAGCCTGTTTGTGGCTAACTTGACAGGGTCAGGAATAGAATGAATGAAGAATGAAATACCGCTAAAGGAAGAAAAAGCTGCCGAATGCGAGGTCTGACGTGCTTTTCCGGACAAAGATTAATGGATGGCAAATGGAATGAAATGATAGCGAATTTGTTGAATAAAAAATGACCAGTGAAAACAGAAAAAAACTGTGTCACCCTACTTTTCCCCCGACATGCACCCCTTATGAACTGACAGGGGTCAAGAATGAACCATAGCTACTGCCAAGGAAAGGAAATTGTGTGCCCTCGCGAGGCCTGTCGCATTTTCAGGGCTATAAAAGATTAATAAATGACAAATGAAATTGTTTCAAACAGTGATGCTGATATAAAGATGAAGAAAGCAGGAATCATATTTTGTACGCCAGCCTTGTCCAGCATAAACGCTACCTAAAGTGATCGGACACTGAACCTCCGAAGCAGTGATGGGAGGCCTACGTTCCACCATCAACGTCATGGAGAAGCTTTTTTAATCTTTACAATAACTGAAATTTACAAAAGTATTGTAAACATTCTTAACATCGCCATACATTTTTCAGAATATTAAATTTAACATGTATTACATTGAAATTTAAAGTTTTCCGTCGCAAATGTTCATTCGATCAGCGTTGTTTTGTTAGGTCTTTTTGAGACGATCTCAGCTGAATTTAAAACAGCCGCTTAAGTATTACTTGAATGATTTGACATTATTTAACACACCAAGTCTAGCAGGTGGCTGGAAAACACTGATAAGGGGTAAGTAGGAAGTGGACATTGTCACGTTCTGAAACACGAAACTTCCCTGTGGAATTCCCAGACAAACAAGACCTCTCGCTAATAAGATCTTAGAATGATTAATGACCACGGCGCAAGTTTTACTGATTTTAACTCGGCGCAAGTTTCACTCGGCGCAAGTTTTACGACACCCCACAGACATTAGACCAAAGGCCAGCCATAGTCCCAGAAATAATAATCATTTAACGACGCACTATCACATCGAAGGTAGCACAAGGATTGGAACGGGCTAGAATTAGGAAGGTAGCGGCTGTGATATATTGGTAAGATGGAAAAAAGTAAAATACGAAAAAAAACTCTCATTCTACGCTGACAATGATGGGAATTGAACCCATATCTTCTGGATGCAAGCTTACAGCTACGCGCCCCCTAACCACGTGGTCAATTGGCTGTGATTTAGTGGTTAGCGTGATTAGCTGCTACACACATTAGAGGCCCGGGTTCGATTCTCAGCTCTGCCAAGAAATTTGAAAAGTTTCACGGAGTCTACTCAGCCACGGGTGGTCAACTGTGTAGAAGTTGGTTCGATTCCTCCTACCTCAGCTAACCTCGAAGTTGTTTTCCGCGGTTTCCTACTTCTCCTCCAGGCGAATTCATGTATAGTACGGTAATCTCAGCTATTCTCGAATGCTTTTTCTGTGGTTTCACACCTTTCCTCCAGGCAAATGCCAGTATGGTACCTAACTTAAGGCCGCGGTGCTTCCCCGGTCGTCATTATTCACGAGGGATATTTCTTGATGTGTGCAGTACGATATAGTTAAATTGCATTAAATTACATTAAAAAACGGAATAATTGTATAAATGACTAATTCTTCATTGTAGTAGAAGATGCTATCCACAGGTTCGTTTCCTGGCCAGGTTAGATATTTTTCCTCGTTACCCCCTGCCTGTTGTAAGTG
Organism: Anabrus simplex; assembly: GCF_040414725.1. Taxonomy (NCBI): domain Eukaryota; kingdom Metazoa; phylum Arthropoda; class Insecta; order Orthoptera; family Tettigoniidae; genus Anabrus; species Anabrus simplex. The sequence goes on along the minus strand of NC_090267.1, from coordinate 403,047,522 downwards.
GTAAGTTAACTAAAAAGTGTTTTAATTTCCCAACAACATGCGCTTTTTCTTCTTGTATTATTCATCAGATATTGGATTTGAAAATGAAATAAAGGGTATTTGTTAAATAAAATTAGTATTCTTTTTCAAATACTATATTGTAATACTTAAACAAATATACGAAATTGTAAACAGAAGAACATTCTTATGATTATCTTTCAAGAATCAAGAACCTAAATTTTCTTTGAATAAAAGCAGCGTTTGTAGGAAATCCACACACATTACTTAAAACAATACGCGTGTCCTATTGATACACTTACCATTTTAAAACTTTATTCGTACTGCTAATTGATTACCGGCAAATAATTTCATAGCTTCTTCCTGGAAACTATCCGAAAAATCTGGAACATTAAAGGTTAAAATTCGTTTGTTGTATACATTATTTAATGGAAATGAATTATGCTGTGAAGCATTTTCAAACAGTTCCCCATTATATACAAAAGTTACACACTGAAACGAAAAAATTATTCTTACCACACCTGGTAGACTTACAATCACTACACAATTTTCCTTCAGTATAGTCTTATCAAGTAAGCAAACGTACATCACGTAAAAGCACTGAATTCCGACAAAATCATGAATAAATTGTATAATCAATAAATCATCCTAAACACTTACACTTTCATGGAAGAGGTTTCTGATTGCAAGGAATCGTATCGGATGAATCTTCCAGGCACTGAAGCTCTTCTCCTGTAGGAAGCACTCAATCGTTCGACCAGTCGTCCAATAAGTCCTGGGCGTTTTGCCCGAATTGTTGATGGTGGTTGCGCTTCGGAGCTGACGGTAATCACGATGGTGTTTTAAGTGGCGTTACTTTGCCTGTCTTCTTATGCGGATACTCGGCTTCCTTCTCTGGAGACTGCGCTGGTGATAGTAGGAAGAGATACTTGAACATTCCGGCGGTAGTAGATATTTTCCTGAGAGACAATGTATGTTCTAATGACAAAAATTATCAGGCATACAGCCATCTTGCACACAATGCATTTCCGGTCCTCTCCTCTCCCTCCACACATACGCAGCTACGACAGGATATAACCTGTACAGTTTGGGACGGGAAGGCCAGCGCCTCGACCGTCCGAGCCATTCAGCATAACAGCGTAAGGTAGGTGGTAGAATACAATTTCTAATTATTAGACTATCTACAGTGGCGTGTACGAGGTGAGATGAACCCTGCAAAAAGTTTTTCCAACTATCATATATTGAACCCTTGAACTTACCGTTCCATTGTTGGTCGTCTGCCACAGCTGCTGCAATAGAGCAATATTGAACTCTTAGATCTTGGGGTCGTAGCGGGTTTATTTCTGTCACTATGTTGACCAAACGATGGGCTTCAGAAGAGAGCCTAACCACTTTAAATGAGGAACAAAAAATGTGCTTACTAAATTTTATTCAATCATCAATGCAAAATATTTTCATAAAAAACATTCCATCAAATCACTTAATTATTTATAATATTTAAACGCAGTCAGAATGCAATGCGTGAATGTTGTCTTCCCATTACAGTTTAAGATTGTTTCAGAGGAACGCAAAATATCATGAAATACGTGCACAGCAAAAACTAGGAAACGAACCTAAAACCTGAAAATCGGGCACCATTGATCCAAACGATAACTGTGAATTAATCCACACGATCCGTGGAAAATCTGACCTTCAACAAGTAGAACTCCAGATTTACATTCAATTATGGTTATCCACCAGTCTGATACCCTATGGGATATTGAAACACCCGCCGAACGAACCCTTAATCGAACCAAATTGACTATCAGTTGCTATGGATAGCTTACGAAATATTACAAGAAAGCATGGTGTTCACTACAAGATAACAGCAATAGTCACAATTTAAAATACAGTTCCACCATGTATTGTCATCTCGTGACACCCTTAAGTTACTGAATAATCCCGATGCTTAAACATGTATCACCCAAACAGCTGTTCCGAAGGAACCAAGAACAACTTGATCCGAGAGGATCTTACGTTACGTCATTCTGAAGGAACAAAGCTGCGAAATGCAGGAAACATTAATTCATTGTGCATTTAGAAGAAATGCCAAACACTGAAGTTAAAGAAAAGTGATAAGTCACTTGAAAATATTCTAATAATAATAATGTTATTTGCTTTACGTCCCACTAACTACTTTTTAAGGTCTTCGGAGACGCCGAGGTGCCGGAATTTAGTCCCGCAGGAGTTCTTTTACGTGCCAATAAATCTACCGACACGGGGCTGTCGTATTTGAGCACCTTCAAATACCACCGGACTGAGCCAGGATCGAACCTGCCAAGTTGGGGTTAGAAGGCCAGCGCCTTAACCGTCTGAGCCACTCAGCCCGGCAAAAAATATTCTTATAGAACCAACTTTCAGGTTATAAACCGTTATAATAAGGTTAATAAAATTACAAGTCCACACGACAAACTAAATCAATGTAAATATTTCCATTTTCAATAACTATGACTACCATTACAAATCTCTCTACCTACGCTTGTCCCACTAAACCAAACTACAAGTAATTGGTAGACCAATATCTCACCTAAAAGTGAAAGAACGAAATTTGAAAGTAAAATGCCTTAACAGCTGACGAATCGAAACCGCATTCGTAACGCAAGTCCTACATAAATCAGCTAAGTATCCATACACGGCACTATCATAAGATACCGGGCATCCGAACAATAAATTCTTAAGTCCAGAAATAAAATGAAAAACTAAAGTTCAATGTACCTGAACGTGCGTGGCTAAACAGTAATTATCAATCTCCATGAGCTAAGTATCCACGTTGGACAACCCCCAATGCCACAATTAGTGCCATGCGATTATGGGAACACCTACTGGCTAGTAAGAATTATGCCAAAAAATGGCCTTGAAAATACTAACACTCTTCGCATTTGCATTCACTACTGCAGACACTCACATCGTTCAAGTCGATTCGCGAAACAACTAACCTCAGACTTGACTATATACAGACGACACCCTAATCATGTCGTCGAGCCTACGTAGTGTCTACACATCCTAATAATAAATTTATATAATACACGCAGCATCCTAAGTCTATTGTTGAGCGTAAACTGGGATTCTACTCATCTGTATATTCATATAATACGCGCAACATCCTAAATCTATCGTTGAGCGGAGACTTGGATATTTACACATCATCTACAATGACAGGCGAAATCAAAACTTCCAACACAATCCCGGATATTTAACTATTAACTTTGTTGAAACTCTAACACAACGAAATGAAACTCGCCACAGAATGAACTCAAGACCGGAAATATAACTATGTCCATTCCTTCCAATAAAAGTGATATTGAAATTAATCAACATGCGGTTACTTTAATCCATGACTCAAATACAATCTCAACACACGCAGTTAAGTTCGGTAAATGAAAATAAATTCAACACTCGTCTAACTTTAAGTAAATATTGCCAAAACAGTAATCACCACCATCACGAAATCTACCGTGTAATTCGAGCATGAGATTTCAAAATGGCCTACCATCTCAACGTTCCAAAGATTTCTGTCCATGAACTGTCCAGTGAAGCAACTTTCCATCGATCTACACAAGCCAGAATATTACTCTATTTGCATCAAATATTCTATCCCACAATGCTTTCATTAAATAATACTGTAATTTCGTCTCGTAACATATACAGAATGGAATTTTGTTACAGTAAGCAAACAACACCTCGAACGTGTGTCAGAATGCACTTTGTTCGTGAGGTCAACTATCATAAAATGCACTACGCTTGTTTTACATAGAATTGTCATTTGGACATAACTGCCAAGAACTACAATCTTCTACAAAAATTGATTATCATGGGAGATTCTTGACTTGAAATTATAATAGACATTACAACGCCCTCACTTAGATTCTGATCACTATTAAACTAGTCAGCTGTTCCGAATTACTAACAGGACATCGTTATCTTATACAGCCTGTCTCAGAAATATCACATTTTAACATACAGCCTGTCTTAAAAATTCTTCTCCTTCGACAAACATAGCGTACCATCACAGCTACGCGTTCATTATACCTCACTCATAAAATACAGGCTTACTCTCCTTCAACGTCTTCCTAACTGTTCTCATAATATTCGATTTCCATTAAAGTCCATTTCTTCCTGTTCAAGACTTTTCAAGTATAGATAATCCCATGACAAACAACGTTATAAGAATCTTTTAATTTGCTTCATTACAACTTTCCGACCTCATGAACAAAAATAACATACCGTGATTTTCTGTATCAAAAAGACAAGGTGTCACAAAATTTAAGCTACACAAAAGTAAATGTAAACTTTATCAGACTTCACTGGGTTTCGGTAAAATCGAAAATCTCACTCGACATTACTGTTGAATACATGTTATACCATAGAAAAAATTATCCTGATGTAAATATTATTATTATTATTTAAATTATTTTTATTTAAACTTAATTGATACTTGAATTTTACATGTTCACCACGACTATATTATCGTTATTATATTTCAACTTTTATCAGCTTGAACAATATTTCATTGATTTCTAGCACAATATTTAAACTTCGCATTTTATAGTATCTTAATGTGATTTCAGACGCCTTTAATAGTTTCGCACCCGGACATGAACAATAGACACTTCGCCTGAACATTATGAAATACTTATTCGACACACACAACATGGTAAATTTAATGGCACAAAAATTTACAATCTAACTACAACATTATATGCAACTTAGACAGACTTGTTAATGATCTCATCTCAGGGATCCCGGCTACATATCAGCCAGCTTATCTCAGATTTAGCCACACATGACTGGAGAATGCATTATCTTCTTGTACAATACTTACAATTACACCTATTAGACACTCGAAAATTTTAAACACGCTGTGCTTCATTCTCGAAAAGCTTCATACTGAAAACGTTCTTTCAAGTCATCTTGATCTAAGACATGTGATTGTTTTGCATTTTCTGTCGGGAAGTACGTTCGCGTGGTGGACAGCCAGAATAGTGCGTTATTTGACGGTCCCGCAGTGTATAACTGAATATATTCACGAGTATTCAAGTCCTAAGCATTAAATGCAGATGGCTGCTGACGCTTCATTTCGTCCACACCATGTTAGTCGTTTCGTTGTGTTTTCTGTGACAGGAGAAAATCGGGCAAAACTATCAGTGAAAGGTAGCATTATACCCCAAGGGGATCATAATTGTCCATTATTATTATTATTATTATTATTATTATTATTATTATTATTATTATTATTATTATTATTAGAGTATAATCCAGGAACAGGGCGTGTTGGCGCAGTGTCCAAGCTGCTTCACCTCTCACCAAGACGGACCGGGTTAGATTGCTGATTAATGCATTTGAGATTTTCGAGGTGAAATGACTCTTCTAGTAGTTCGGATTGAACGTAAGTAATAGGTCCAATGGCTTATGATGTCCAGATTAACAGTCATGTAAAACTACTTTTTTTGCTTACCGACACAGATAGGTCTTATGGCGACGATGGGACAGGGAAGGCTTAGGAGTGGGAAGGAAGCAGCTGTGGTCTTAAGGTACAGCCCCAGAATTTGCCGGTATGAAAGTGGGAAATCACGGAAAACCATCTTCAGGGCTGCCGACAGTGGAATTCGAATCCACTGTATGCCGGATGCGAGCTCACAGCTGCGCGCCCTTAACCGCACGGCCAACTCGCCCGGTACGTAAAACTACAAGCTACTTCCTGTCACAACAGTACCGTATACTTGACCTAATGAACTGCGGAGCTGTCGAGTTACGAAACCAACGAGTTTTATGGACTCATTTCAGGATTCATTTAATGTCCATAGTCGCACTGTTTTGTTTCCACGATAAATTTAACTCAAAGAAATACCTGCTGGTACTTTATGCCATTCATCCTGACAATCTGCTCTCGGTGGAAAGTCCACGCCATACAGTGTAATGAGTTATGAGAGCACGAGATTGACAAACAGCGCGTAATGCGTAAATGGAGCCATCTGTACTAGTTTCAAAACAAATCCTTTTAGACAGGAAGACAATTCCCCATAGTAGTCACTCTTTACGACCTCTGCGTCTCGAAGGTTAGACTTGGCCTCAAATGTGCAAACAGTGGGCTCGTGAATAATGTGCTGGAGTGGAAGATGATGGTGATGATAATGCGTTCATTTTTCGTATGTCCAACTATAGGCGCAACAGAAAATTATTTCCTATAAGCCGTAGGAATTTAAATGAGTAAATTAATCCTGTTTTGTTTAATTTCATGTGTTGTGAAGACAATAGTCATTTAATGTTTCATTTTTTGCATTTTGTGATAAATGAATATATGAATAAACCTATTTTGGAATGATCTCATTTCATACATAATTTGATGTTGCCCTACTGTTCCCAAAGATTTAATAAATTGTTCCAAGCTTATGGCGAAGAATATAAATAATAGCAGTAAATGTTAAGAGAAGCACAACGATATTGAACTGTCCAAGGAAAAGAGGAAACATATCGCCCCACATTTCGAGAAAAACTGATCCTCTTAACTAAATTTATGTATAGGTTATTCTGTGTTGAATTAACGTTATAAAATTTTAAATAAATAATAGCTTATCTGTTCACCTAAACATATGTGTAATTGTATTTAACGTACTGTAAGGTTCATGCATTATATGCACAATTTGACCTTAGAATGATAATTTTTCCTGGATTCCCCTACAAGAGGATATAAAACCCATTAAATATCGTCTTTAAATATTGTCTTAATAACCTAAATAAAGGCACAAGATGTCAATGATGTCATAATACTCTGTCTATTTACCCGGAAGAATTTCAAAATAAATCGTGACTGATGTATGTTTTGACCATGACACCGTTGAAGTATCATACATCATCATCATCATCATCATCATCATCATCATCGTGGCCATCACCTGCGAGCGAGTATCATAGTCTTCCTAGTCTTCCTATGATGTACTTTCAGATGGCTGATCAGTTCAATCCGTTACATGCTCTAGTAGAATGGTTACAATAGAACTGTCATGGCGTCTACTGTAATGTACGCGTAGGAGTGCTCTGTCTGTATCTCGCAGAAGCCGCATAACGGGTAGAATATTTGTCCTGAAATAATGTGCTAAGTGAACGTGTACAACTGTGGTTCGATTTTGGACATAAATATCAACAGATATGTCCGTCCAGAAGACGAATAAGCGGATTAATGCTTTTGAAGCCACGATGAAGTACTTTAAGGCGCGCCTTCATTTGTTAACCAGCTCTGCCAACCCCAGGGAACAGTCCCTAGACTCGCTGAGTCAGGATTTTCGAGACTTCCGAGGCGCCATCTCCTCCGAACTTGCCGTGCTGAAAGAAGAGTTGTGCAAGTTAGCACGGCAGCTCTATCACCAAGAAGAACTCACTGATGAATGAGAGCAGTACAGACGTTGGAACTGCCTCCTAATCCATGGAGTCCCCGAGGAACCACGGGAGGACATTTACAAAAAAGTGAGGGAAACTTGCCAAACGAAGTTGAACGAAGACTACACGATCGAGAGCTCCGACCGGTGCCACACGATTGGGCGGCCTCAGCGCTCAGCAGCTGAAGTGGTAACTACAGACAGGCCCCCTATAATAATTAAATTTACCCGCTACCACGAAAGAAGCGGCTCCTGAAGGGCACAAAGGTACTCATTACCGACTCCCTCATCAAAATCCGTAAGATTATAATAAACCTTGCTAGGGATAACTTCGGGCTATCCCGCGTCTTGGCCCAAGATGGACGCATCGTGATCCACCTTCCTAATGGGAGAAAAAGATACATCACCACTGTCGCGGAACTGGACATCATGAAACATCTGCAGAATAACAGACAGTTGAAATGAAACAACAATGCTCAATAGTGAATTGTTTGTTATTCGCACGTGTTTCTGTACATATTGTGACATCGCCCAACCCTGTAAGTTATTACAGTCTAAATAGGTTAATAAATTGATTGTTCTTTTGTTCTTTGATTTTTCATATACTTATTATTAGCTTTAGCATATCGTTTTATACGTTGTGATATACCACATGGAATATCTTTTTCAATAATTAAAATCGTACCAAAATAATTTAATAAATCTACCTCTACTTTAGTCCTTTAAACATAGCATCCCATGATAAACCAGGTGCAGTAAAACAGCAAGATGGATTTAATTTATATGCGTTAATACAAGTATGCTAAAATGTTCAAATATATCTGCAAAAATTAATACATCAGATTTACTAAATAATCTTGTCTATTCTTCCATATAATTAATATTACATTTCTTGCGAACTAGTCTTGTATGAAGATATTCTCTGGTAGTGATATGAGATTCATAGTTTGGAATAAAAATATTCTCTCTTAAATAATTGAAAATGAAAACCTACAACCTGTTTTCCAGTCTTTGACCGGGTCAGGGATGTAATGAATGAAGCAGATATAGGCTAACAGAACGATGGCGTCGCCACTCCCAAAGTGATTTATTAATAACTGATAGATGCTATGAAATGAGAATGGAGAGTGATGCTGGAATGAAAGATGACAGGGAAATCCGGAGTACCCGGAGAAAAACCTTTCGCGCCTCCGCTTTGTCCAGCACAAATCTCACATGGTGTGACCGGGATTTGAACCACGGTATCCAGCGGTGAGAGGCCGACGCGCTGCCGTCTGAGCCACGGAGGCTCTCTTAAATAATTATGTTATGAAATATTTCTTCACACTTCATATATTCTTAAGAATAAACATATCTTTTAATAATTAAATCTAATTGCGCACCTTTAACATATCGACCCGCTTCTTTTAACTGTTCCATTGTTAGATTACATGATAATTTATCTTGACTAGGAGCCATAAATTTAAATGTTTCTAACAATCGTAATGTTAATCCATTTTCTACATTTCTACCAAATGATATATATTTTTCTTCACTATTTGTTATTGCATCAATATCATTTTTTCAATTCCTAATTCATTTATGAATAAATGAACACCATAACTGGTTAAATTATGTAAATAAACACGTAGAATGTATGTAGTTTTATAATTAATATTACAATTTTCATGGGCTACTCCCCTAAATTTTCGTGTTAAATGATCATGTTCTTTTACTTTTTCTCGAACTTCGTAGTTTTCTTCACAAATAAAATAAAAATGTATTTCATCTTCCTTTGTCATTATTATTGGTTTATTTTCTTTACACAATTTATAAATTTCTTGTGATTATTTTATAAGTAATTTTATAAATTTTTAGGAGCATCTGCACCAACATATTATATACTAACTAAAAGAAATGAGTTTATGTTTTCGATATTTATTAGTATACGACTTTTCAGAATTTGGCTGATAAGTACTAATATTTTTAATAAACACTCAAAATCAGCATCAACTAAAAACGGAACTCTCAATGAGTTATTAAAATTTTTAAATTCAAATTTTTCTCCTTCCTTAGGTATATCTTTTTTTTACTTATTTTGTTCTTTACAATCGATTTCTTGTAAATAATGAAACCTCAAACATTTATCACAAGTATCAATTTTGATTTATGTTTACTTGTTTGATTTTAAATTAATTTAGATAAAACTTTAATCCATAAATAATGGTTATTTTTCTGTTTATCAAAAGCAAATGAACATGCATTTCCTGTTTAATTTTAGTATGATAAAATGGATATATAACAAATTTTTCATCATAATCGTAAACGTTGACTGATATATTTGATTTCCTCTCAAATGTATCTATATTTGTCATTTCTACAGGAAACTTTTCTTTTTCAAAAGTCTCATTTAATTCTAAACATTTATTTGCGTAATCGCTAGCTGAATCTACGTAATTTCTTGGCTGATATAATCTTCATTGCGTTAACGAGATCTGATTTCTTCATATTACAGTAATTTTTAATTTTATACCAACTTCCCAAACGTCTTAATTCTCCTATCACTTTATCACTTAATTTTTGTTCTGTTTGATTACATGTTTGTCATATTAGATTAATTAATTCATCCTCTTTCAACTTCGAATAAACTTTGTATTTCTGTTCTTTACAAATATTTGTTAACTCCGAGATAGGCTTTTTGTTCAGTTTAGATTCCATTTAAGTCATTTTTTATGATTATAAAAGTGGATAAGTCATGAAAATTCCCTTAAAAGTTTTCTGATAATTTTCGTCTTCTATAAACACTATCACATTCAACTTCATTTTGAAAATCTTCTGACAGTTTTCGTCTCCTATAAATAATATTCCAATCAACTTTATAATAAATTCTCTAACATAATTTGTTAATGTTTGAAATTCAGCGATATTACCCCCCAGCAACTTTATCTTGAAATTCTCTAATAAAATAGCCCGAGAGTTTCTGACTGCGAGCAAAACTCCCCAGACAAGTTTACTTTCAAATTCTGTAATAAAATCTCCGAGAGTTTTTGACATGCAGAAATATCCCCCTAAGCTACTTTATATTGAAATTCTCTAATAAATTTTTCCAAGAGCTTTTTACTATAAGAAATATTACACCAAGCAACTTTATCTTGAAATTGTCTAATTAAATCTTCTGATAGTATTTGATGAGAAGAAATGGTTATCAAAGGAACTTCATCTTTACATTCTCTAATAAAATTCTGTGATAGTATTTGATATTCAGAAATTATACTCCAATAAACTTCATCTTGAAGTTCTCTAATCAAAATCTTCTGAAAACTTTTGATATTCAGAAATATTATTCTTCAATCAACTTTATCTTGAATAAAATATTCTGATAATTCATACTTTTCTGTTATCGATTCCCAAGCAATTAGATATATCAAATATCTATAATTTTATCATCCATTTATATATAATAAAATTCTTTTAAAAAATTTTTCTAACTGCGAGACAATATTTTTAAATTTGTTATAATATCTATAAAGGAAGATGCCTTTTTCGGACTATACTTCCAAATCAAGTTTTTCTGCTATTAAGTACAAATTCTAAAAATTCATTATGTTCATATAGAACCTTATTCTTAAAAAATAAAGCCATCCATTAATATATCTAAGGGATGAATCCATTGTTGGTGGTAAATAAGGAAAAATAATCCATGTTGTTTTGATTTAAATGTGCACTCGTCCATTTATGTAAAATGCGTCATTGTAGAAATTAAACATATGAACTGAGTAAGTATTTATCGTCGTATGGACGTTTGTATCTGGTCGAATATTCCACAAACATATATAGGTTTTGGACAACAATTAGAAGCATTAAACTCGGATAGTCCATCATGTAAATCTGGTTGTTGATAAATCATAACAATCTCACCGGATGGTCTTTGATAAGCAGCCATGATATTTTTGAAATCTTGAGGCAAGAATATCAACCAATCAGTCATGAACTGAGGATGCATATTTTTTGATCGTGGTTGAAATATAAAGATCGAGAATCCAGAACCATTTTTCGTGAAATATGTACATCAGTTGATTTACGATTGAAATAAGTTTATATTCAAATCACAGAGTTTAGGCTCTCTCTTTGGTAACTCGGGCGATGGATTATTTCTTTCAGGTTCGTTATTCTCGGTAGAATTCCCATATAAACTACGAATAGCAAAACTATCATCTTCGTGTAATTTTATTTTATTTTATTATACGCCAACATAATTGCATCTTGATTATTTGAATGTGTTACTCCTAAGGTCTTCATAGACCTACGTGTGGAGCTCTGCGAAAACAGGGCTCACCCATTTCTTATCTATCTATCTATCTATCTATCCTAAGGCATGTCGAATTTCGAGTAGCAAAACAGCATACAGATTATTTTGGTCTTTTGGCGTATTGGAATCAATGTTAAAATACAGATTTTTCAGCTTGATAGATGTAAATTTCAACAGGTGAATTAAAGCTATTTGGATAATGTGCGTGAACCTGTACTCCTCCTTTACTATCAAATTTATTAGAACATCGTCCGACATTTTTTTAATTTCCGTGTTGAGATACTCGCTTGTTAGAAATAATGATATCTGGATTCCGTACATCATTTTCAAACTGTAGATCAGCATGTTGTCGCCACGCTTCGAAAGCGGCTTCAGCTAATCCTAGTACTTGTTGATTAGCTAAAGGATAATGTCATTTAAATTTTTATTAATCCAACTCTACTTTCTGGTACTGAAATATATTTCATCATTCGGAATACCACATCACGGGCTGTTGATTTATTCTAATGTTATTTGATCTAATTTTTCATTAACTTCGAGATTGTAGTACTCTTGGATTAATTTTAGAGCTTGTTGATAAGTCGTTAGATTTACTTCTGAAATTTGTTGTTCATCTACAGCTCATGTAAATAATGTATTGCATATAAAGTTTGATTTTGCGATTGCGATAGTGGAATAATATATTCTATTGTTAGGAGAACGGTAAAAACGAAGTATTCTTTCCATTTAAATATGAACAAATTTTGAGAATATTTATATATATCCATATGACTCTGGCTGAGCCACCATCAAGTAGCACCACCTACACAGTACGGTTTCTTTTCCCATTCTGATACGTCACGACTGTTATCACCATGTCTATTGTTTTCACTGCATTCATCTGTGATTTATGTATGTAATGAATAGTGGCATTCTGATATAAACCGTGCTGACCTTATTACTTTCAGAAACATCGTGCCTTTTCAACAGATAATGGGCCCGGGATGCGCATTTGGAAAGTGATTAAATGTGTAGTGATAAAATACACTGAAAAATAGATGTGTGAAAATATCGTGTCGCGCACGGTTGGTGAGGTTGAGGCATTTAGCGAAGTGTCTTCTGCGAAGGAACAGTGTGTGAAGATGGATACTTCAAGTATACTGCGCATTGAGAAGTCGAAAGACAACTTTGACACGTGGAAAATTTACATGAAGACTATGTTATTAAAAATCGTACGTGGGTGTATGTAGCTGAGATAAATTTTAAGCCTGAACCGGTCAGCGAGTACGCGGCCGCTATTACAGAATGGGAAGAACGTGACAGTGAAGCAATGTCAGATATCATCTTGGCGAATCAACCCTCAGAATTGAAACAGGTAAAAGCTTGTGTCACTTCGCTTGAACTGTGACTAAAACTAGAGTCGATTTACCTATCGAAGGGGCCAGCGCAGAAAGCAACATTATTAAAGCAGATCGTGCTTCAAAGAATGAGTGAAGATGGGGGTGTCCGCGATCATTTTCGGAGATATTTCGACGCCGTGGACAAGCTCAATGGTATGGATGTGGCAATCAACGATGATTTGTTATCCATATTACTTCTGTATAGCTTACCAGTCAGTTTCGAATACTTTCGGTGCGCGATACAATCTCGCCACAAAATTCTAAGGCCCGAGATACCGCATAAAAATTGTCGAAGAAAGTGACGCGAGGAGCAGTGACCGGAACAATATGATACAAAACTGTATGACTGTTGAACGAAAATACCAGAACAAGAATTATAGAAAGCCCACAAGCAAAGTCGATAAAGGCGAAAAAGGAGGATCCGTATTTCCATATTTCTTCGTTGTTATCGTTGTTAAAGATACAGTAGGTCATAAGGTGAAGCAGTATAAATCAAGTAAAAATGATCTTGACAATGCTCACAAGGCCGAAGGAAGTACCTCGCCATATATTACATCAGAACTGAACTCGTGCAAGTTCGTGACGGACCGCGACGCAGATACAGTGTAGTGCCTCGACAGCGCCTGTACATCGCACATGAGTAAAAATCTGGACAATTTTTCACAAGTAGAATCCGATGTTTCTGACGATTTAAAGTTAGCGAACAGTTCTACAACGAAAAAAGTGCAAAAGGTGTTGTGACAATGTCAATGTCAATGGGCGTTGATGGTTGTGATAAAGTTTTCTACCTATGCGATACATTATACGTACCTGATCTGCATACTAATCTACAGGGGTCACAGCGTAGTGTTTGACAAAACATCCGCTCGAGTTACAGATGCGAACGGTAGTACCTTATTTGTCGCACGTAGAAGTCGGATTTTATTTCGTTTGTGGGGCGCACACCGAAGAACAGGGAAAAATTGCCCGAGCTGAAGATACGCGCAGAGGGTCCATTATGGATTGGCACATTCGATTGGGACATCTAAACATAACGGATCTACGTGAGGCAGTCAGGAATAAAAGAATAGAGAGAATCGAAATCATCGACACTGAAGAGGATTTTGAATATGACATCTCTCTCCAAGGAAAGATGACACGTACCTCTTTTCCGAAGAAGTCCGGTAGGAGAATAGAACCAGAGGAATTGATTCATTCCGATATTTGTGCCCCTATCAGGGTTTTCTCGAATGGAAACGCGCGTTACTTCGTTACATTCGTCGACGATGCGACTGAATGGTGCGAAGTGAAGTTTCTTCGTCAGAAAAATGAAGTCGTTAATGAGTCTCAGGACTTCAGAAAACGTTTGGAAACACAAAAACCGCGAAGATAAAGATTTTTCAGTCTGATAATGGTACGGAGTACGTGATTCATAATTCGACGCACTGTTGAAAATCTGCGGGATCCTACGACGCCTGACGATTCTGCGTAACCCAGAATAAAATGGAGTAGCGTAGAGGAAGAACCGTACACTCATCGAGATTGACAGATGTTTATTAATGCAGTCCGGACTTACTCCTTCTTTCTAGGCAGAGGCTGTTGCAACAGCGAATTACATTAGGAACAAATGTCGTACAGGTAAACTAGGTGGACGAACTCCTTACAAAGCCTGAACTGGAAAGGTTCCAAATGTTTGTAAAATCGAAAAATTTGGATGGGAGACCTACTGCCTAAAGCGATCGCCGAACATAGAAAAATTCGACCCTAGGGGAAGAAAGGGCATATTCCTCAGATATGCGGAGCAGTCCAAAGGTTTCAGAATTTGGATACCACAGGAACGAAAAGTGGAATTCTCACGTGATGCAAAGTTTTTGAAAGGAGGCAGAAAAGGGCCAAAATACGATCTTGATATTTTCCCAAGTCAGTGCCTAAATGTAGAGCACTTTGATGAAGATCATTCCAGGATAGAGCCAGCGCAGGTTGATCCTTTCATCAACGTAAACGTAACTCCTAGACGTATAGAAAGTACAGAAAGCATTAAAGATCCGGATAGTTCAGAAGAAGAATTTCTTGGTTTTGATAATGAACCAGAACCAGAATTACTACAATCTTGACATGTTGCAGGAAGACCAAAACTTGAATCGTTCGGGAACACAAGGGAGATCTCTAAAGCTTTACCAGGAACGCAGTGGAGGACAAATTGATTCGGTATGACTGGTTGAGGTTCCAATTGAGATGGCATTTTCAGGTCCAGAGAAAAATGAGTGGATGCTGGCGATGACAGATAAATTTGTCTCCATTCTAAGAAACAAGACCTGGGAACTCGTAGACCGCCCAGAAAATAGGACTACAAATTGATGTCGTGTAATCCTTAGGAATAAGTACGGAACAAAAAGCGAGATCACAAGAAGGAAGGCTAGAATAGTTTTTTGGCTAGTTGCTTTACGTCGCACCAACGCAGATAGGTCGTATGGCGATGATGGCTAGAGTAGTGGCAAGGGGTTTTTCCCAGAGGCCAGGTAGATATTAAACTGAAACGTTCGCACCAGTAGCACGACTCAGCTCAATACGAATGGCTACTGCGCTCGCCGTTCTTCGTGGGATGTATGTCCGACAATTCGATGTAGCAACTGCATACTTAAATGGGATTGGTGAAGAAAAAATCTTTATGGAGGTACCAAACTACACCAGAGAAATACTTGATTTCATCGTACAGGAAAGCAATGCAACATCTGAGATCATAGATTAAGCCAAGAGGATGCTGAAGATACTGAACAAGGATTGTGTATGCCGTATTAGAAAGGTTCTGTGTGGCTTGAAGCAGGAGGCTGGCCGCTGTTGGCACCAACGCTTGAACGAGCAACTATTAAAGCTTGGTGTCAAACCATTGTCCGGCGATTCGAGCGTCTATGTGAAGGGTTCAAATGCGGATGCTCTCGTAATCATAGTTATGTTGATGATATTTTAGTTTTGTATCTGAACTCGAGAGAAATTGACGAAGTCCACACATTTATAAAAAGGTCGTTTGAGTTCAAAGACCTAGGAGACATTACGTACTGTCTCGAGACTGAGTTTTCTCGAGATGAATCCGGTATCTCCTTGAAGCAGAAAGGTTACGTTATGGACATCTTGGATCGCTTTCGAATGTCTGATTGCAAGACCGTGGACACACCAATTGAAGCTGGAATTAAAATGTCAATATCAAATACTTAGTCCAGGGATGATGGCTAGATGCCCCCCTACAGAGAGCTCATAGGTGCTCTTATTTACCTATCAACTGCAACGCATCCAGACGTATCTCATGCAGTGAGTGTCTTAAGCCAATACAATGATTATTTCGGTAAAGAACACTAGCAAGCAGCAAAGAGGGTAATGAGATACCTTAAGGGTTATTCTGATGTGGGAATCATCTTTGGAAGCGATACCAGTAATTTAACTGGCTATGTAGATTCTGATTGGGCTGCGTGCATCAACGATCGCAGATCATACACTGGCTTTAACTTTAAAATGTATGGCAGGGTCGTATCTTGGGAATCCAGGAAACAACGGTCATTAGCATTGTCCTCAACGACCGCTGAATATATGGCCTTGAGTGAGGCTTCAAAAGAGGCAGTGCACTTACGACTGGCAAGGGAGATAGAGATAGTGTGTCGACTGTACAGCTATATAACGACAACATTAGAGCTCAGAAGCTTGCTGGAAATCCTGTTTTCCACTCCCGGACGAAGCACATTGATGTGTGACATCATTTTGTACGAAATATTCTTTCATCTGGGGACGTTCATCTCGAATACTTGTCAACTAAAAAGATGCCTGCAGACATATTAACCGAGGGACTACCGAAGGATAAGCACTGGAAGTGTTTAAAATGTCTGGGTGTCAGAAGACTGAAACGTTACAGCTGGTTCATCCTTCGAAAGGATACTTATATATATATTCATATGACTCTGGCTGAGCCACCATCAAGTAGCGCCACCTACACACTACGGTTTCCTTTTCCATTTTGACACGTCACGATTCTAATCTCCATGTTCATTTCTAATAAATCGGCTTGCCAAAGATCATCGATGTCATAAGTCATAACTTTCTGTCTTGGAATATATTTTTCATGGGTTTATGATGTTCATTTATTATTTCTTCTCTAATATAATGGGTCCAAAGATTGTGAATGAACAGTATAGGTTGCGAGGAAGGGAAGAACTTTACCGTGACAATGAAAACCTAACTGAGTCCATGAGGAAACGGAGACTTAAATTCTATGGGCATTTATTTAGAATGATGAGAAGAGAGTAACCAAAAGGATTTTCACAATAACAGACAGCAGACCTAAATTGTCGGACAGATGGTTCAGGGAGGTGAGAAAGGATCCCGAAGAGGTGGGACTAAATTCAGAATACGTCTCAAAACGAACAAAGTATAGGTCAGTGATCGACAAATTCCAGGGATTTCATGATGAACCAAAACTTCACTGTGGGTGACGAAAGAAAGAAGACAGGCTGCCAGAGAAATGATGCTAAAGTTTTGGCTGTGAAAAAGGCTTCCAGAAACATGTAACTGTTACCTAACATGGTCTCTAATGGCCGTAAACGAAAATATATATATTTAAATTTTCTGATTTCTTTTACAAACTTGCTTTCCTTTCTTTCACATTCTGAACATAAATATTCTATTCTAGCTCGTCCATTAATAGTCGTAATTCTATGAGGATGAGATGTTTCAGTAATTTTTGCATTTTAAATACCAAATATGATCATGCATTTATTAAAAACATAATTATAATTATTTAAACAATACATTCATCAGGATCAAATTATATTTAGATAGAATCATCAAGTGTTATTTCTCCAGACATAATTATTTTCACATGACGTGGTAATATCTTAAGAATGTCACCAATTTAAAATTTAACCTACGTAAAGGACCTATTTATTTCAAGTTGCTTTACGTCGCACTGACACAGATCGGTCTTATGACGACGATGGGACAGGAAGGGGCTAGGAGTGGGAAGGAAGCGGCCGTGGCCTTAAAGGACCTATTTTAATGATTTACTCAAATCTATATCTGTAATAGTATCTTTAAACATATATCTTTTAAGGTATACAGAAAAAATATTTTGCATATTATCACCTATATATTTTTTTGGAAAAGGATTTTTAGAATCAACAACTGAAACTATTATTTTAATTATGTATAGTTCATACAAAAACATATGGCTTATTTCGGTATCTAATTTAGTTTCAAAATTCCTTTCCAATCCTTTCGTGTTAGATTATGAATATCATTCGTTATGGGAGCAATTTCTGGTTTTGTAGAATAGTCCAGAAATACTGTTACAATTTCTTCTTTTGTATAATATGTTTTAACTCATCTTTAGATATATTTCTTGAACTGGTGACTTTTCTAATCCTAACACCACTATTTCTTAATATCTTTCTTCTGAATCCAAAATAATCCGTAGTATACCGGATTTTAGTTTTGAATACTATTTCAAATTTGTCGTTAGATACCAAATTTGAAATTATATTGTCTACATCCGTCTTTATATAGACATTATCATCTATATTTTTATCCAATCTGACAATTTTTTTTATTCTTCAATAAATTTATCTTCAGATACAATAGGTTAAATTTTTCTACAACTTTCTTGTTAGAAAAATTATTTATTAAATTTGATATTAATAATTATTTTAAAAATTTAGATATGAAATATTTAATTTTATTATCTAAATCTTTCTTTTTATATAAATTATAATTAGTATTATTTAGTAATCCTAAAATTTGTGGATTCTTTATCCAAATTTTCTTTAGATAAAATGCTCAATTTTATCATCTATACCTCTTGTTATAATATTATCAACATCTTTAATTTTATTTCCGAATATATCCATTTACTATATCGAAAATATCCGACTCGTTGGCTGAACGGTCAGCGTACTGGCCTTCGGTTCAGAGGGTCCCGGGTTCGATTCCCGGCCGGGTCGGGGATTTTAACCTTAATTGGTTAATTCCAATCGCACGGGGGCTGGGTGTATGTGTTGTCTTCACCATAATTGCATCCTCATCACAACTCGCAGGTCACCTACGGGAGTCAAATAGAAAGATCTGCACCTGGCGAGCCGAACCCCTTCTGGGATATCCCGGCATTAAAAGCCATACGACATTCCATATCCAAAATTTCATAAATTTATATTTTTCTGAAAACAGTTTATGAAAAAAATACACAAATGACCACACACAGACACACACACACACACACACACATATATATATATATATATTCATCACAATTTTGCATTGTCTGTGTATTAAAAAACAAGTTATTTGAACCAAGATAATTACTAACTGTATAGGTATATTCACTCCAAATGAATCTGTACCGGGCGGTACACCTCCATTCAAATATTGAGCCAATTTAAACTCCTCTACAGGAGAAGTTTGGAACCTTGAAAACTGAACTAATTCTACTATTTCTTAAAATATGTCACTACTGTAAATTTGGTAATCTTGTAGTGTTCTGAACTGTGTCTATTTTGATTTGTGTTTGTTTATTCCGTATCAAGAAGTGTGGACATTCTCTTCTAGATGTCTCTACAGAGAAAAAACGAGGATTACGCACTCTGTTGCAAAGGAATGAACCTTCCTGAAGAAGTTTTGTGTTCATAAGTTTTTGACCTTACTAAATGTTGTTCTGTGGTTTGTGGGTTGGCAACATTAATCATTTCTACCCGCTTGTTTTGAATTTAGCCAATCCCGAATTTCTCTAATTAATTTTTGACCAATAACGTATGTCTTATCCGATAGGGAAATGTTGTTTTAAGCTATCCAATAAAGTTGTGGGGGGGGGTGTGTACTCATTCTTGAAAGGTCTCGAATGTTCCACGAGGGTATATAAACTGCTGATTTTTTGTCTCGGTGCCACTTCAGTAACATCTTTCGCAGTGTGTGAAAATATATAGCAGGGGGCGGGAAGCGCCTCTTTCTCCAAGCAGCAGTTCATCTACAAGGTAATGGCCTGTTAACATCTTCATTTCTTGCTAGCTCAGCAGTTTAACTCTCGGGGAAGGTTCGAAACCTTTAGTATGTAAACTACCCTTTTAAAATGTAAATTCTTTTCTGTCTATCTATAAATTACAAATCTGTAAAGCGGGGATAGAGAGTGCTTCACCCTCTCGAACTCCCCTTCATTTTGAATTTGAGGTGACTATGTTTTCGTAACCGTTTTTCTCTTCCTTCTTAAAGTCTTAAACTTATTTGCCAACTAGTCACCTCCCTAGTATGGGATTAGCCCCTGTATAACTGGCCGAGTGCCACCTAGGTTTTAAGAAGTTTCATGTAGGAGTGCAAGCTACGCCTCCAGTCAGTTTGGTTTTTTGGGCCATTTAATTAACCCAAAGTTTTTTTCTTCATGTGAAGGCCCTGTAGGTTGGGTACAAGATACCCCTGTTTCACTGTATGTGCGCCTTAAGGGCAGTTAGGAATGAAGTTTGTTGTAGCCTTTGATAGGGTTGTAAAATTGAGAGCGGGTCTGCTCTTTTCTTCTTAACATTGTAATTAGGAGCAAGTGCTCCTCGTACTTAGGGGTTTTCTGCCGTTCAGCTATTGTGGTGGTGAGCTGTGAGCTCAGAACTTAATCTTGGGGCTCTGTAAATTCTTAAATTGTTAACCTGCTACTTGGTAGCTGTTACATCTTTGTTATTTGTTGTCATTTGTTGATTTTGAAAAGAAAATATAACCTTTGTTAGAGTTTTAAATTAACCTTAATTTCGTAAGTTGAAACCCATTCCAGCCAGCACCTTCTTTCACCTCTGCAAATCCACGAAACATCGTAACAGAATCAAAACAAACTCTTCATTATTTATTTTGAAATACCGAATCCAGTGAGTACCAACATGATCAGAATTATCTAAATTAACAGTTCTCGGTTAATTTTTATGGGGATTTTGAGTTAATTCTTCAATCATATAAACAGTTTTAATATGTTGTACCCGTAAAAAGTGTTCATATCTTTAAGGCGCTTGATATTAAATTAACGAGCATGGATCTTATCCTAGGGAGTGGCTTTATCATTGGAGTTGGTACAGAGAGGGGTATAGTTATCAATTTTAGAGATTCTTTTGATAAATTGAGTTTATTGATCATCAAAAGCAAGTTCATATCACCTTCGTACAGCAGCATGGAAGTGTCGTGGCTGGTTGGTACCTCCGAGTCCTGGGATGGTGCTGGACATCGCCTGGGCAGGGACCACACCTGCTCTGATGAGGAGTTCTGGAACGTCTCGAGGTTCTGGAATGTCTCGACTTTCTGGAATGTCTCGACGTTCTGGAATGTCTCGAAGATTGGCACACGTTCCTGGGTTCGATTTGAGACGTAATTCACACTTGAGTTTTCTGCACGGCACTCCACACATTCATGGCACTGTCTGAACAAATATGACCTTTTAATTATGGTTACTGCACTCTAGATATTAAATCAAAACGTTCTGGAATAATCACTCGAAGAACAAGATGATATCGACTTTGTACTGGTAGGAATGGAAGTTCATAACACAAGCTTACTGTAAATTGGAATGTTCTAGAGGATTATAGTCACCACAGTTCTTAATGCATAGTTTCTGAAGATTTAAAACACATTGGCAATGAACTGAATAAATAGCACTCGGAAACTGTCTTGTTCCGTCAATAAGCGAAGTGAATAGCCATTAAAGGAAATGATATTTGAAAGAAAAATACGGACTTCATAAATGATGGATTCACTCAAACTACTGGAAAGTTCTAGGCTTTCTGGGAACGTGACATGCGTATTCTGAATTGTCACAGTCTTTAATGAGGATAAGAATCAAAACACAAGTCCCAGTGCAGCACTTGGAAAGTATTGCATATTTCACAATTAAACGTAATGTTGAACGTCCCCTAAGTTTCACAGTCTTTACAAGACGTAAATTCAATGAGGTACTTGGGAATACAAGTCATATCGTTCAGACGAAAGTTTATATTGGTAGGGCACAAGTTCATCCTGCACGCTCGGAAAATTTCAATGTTCCAGAAATTGATTCACAAAATACAATTTCGAATAAGTTCGAAACGTAAGTTCAATGTGGTACACAACACTCGTGAAAATTCAAAGTCCTTTCAATCGTCGTCGGATAACTAAGTCCCTATGTGGCACCTCAAGAAAATAACAAAGTTCCAATGTGTAGAAATAACAAAGTTCCAATGTGTCAAAATATTAAAGTCCCAACACGACACTCGAAGAAAATAAAGTTCCGGTGACAATGTTCCAGTATGTCACCTTAAGAAAACAATAAAGTCTTACCGCTACACTTGGCGAAAATAAGTTCCAATGAGACGCTTCGGAAAAATAACGAAGTTCCTATTTGGCATTTTAAGAAAATATCAAAGTCCAATCACGACACACGAAAAATAACGAAGTTCCAATGTGTCAATATGACAAAGTTCCAACACGATGCTCGCAGAAAATAACGAAGTCCCAATCAGGCACTTCAAGAATGTGATGAAATCCCGACACAACACTTAGAGAAAATATCGAAGTTCCAATACTTGCATTTCGAAGACTGTCAACTAGAAGTTCGACACACACAATACTCCTCCTGTCACCCGTGTCACAGAGACGGCGGAGTGACAGATACTCAATTCGTAGGTCGGGTGGTCCTCCTTTTATACACGTTCGCATGGAAGTGTCTAGAACTCGGGCATTATCTCCCCTTATAACTCCTATAATACTCGGTGGATTTTCTTGAAATCTTGACAGATTACGTCCATTGTAATGGTTTTTAAAATGGCAGTGCCGAAATAGCGATAAAGTAGCGCAAAATGTACTTTTGAGGGTAAGCTGGAACATTACCATATATGGCACGTATAGCTGGCTTACGGCGGCCACGTCACTCGCTGGGTACGTCACTGCGTTCGGCGGGCTGCCTACCTTCCACCTCGCGCGAAGTTCAACAAACATACTTCGGACTTCTCTTGTAGCGACGGTCCCGGTACAATATTTTATTTTTCATTCCTTAACTATTTTCTTCTAAATCGAAATTACTCAGTGGCTTATTATATCTTTTAATATTTCTTTCAATATTTTTAAAAATTTATCTCCTAATTCCACTACTTTTCTTTTCTTTTTCCAAATTATCCCTTTTTTGTTTATTCAGTACAGAAGTTGCAATTCCTGCTGCTCCACAGCTAATGCTCCAAAAGCACCTAATGCAGCAATTAAAATTGGCAAAAATCCTCCATGTTTTGTTAATCCAGAAAGCTCTTTTATCTTTTTTATATATGCATATATTTTTGAACAATTGGAGTAGCTAATGTTAATATTTCCCCCTTTTTAATTTTTGTTGATTCCTGACCCTTTTGTTTATCAGTTAAGTAGTTATCAGTTTTCAAATTTCAATTGATAATTTAAATTTAATTGCATTAGGTTTCGCATTGTCTTTTGCAGAAATATTATAATCAGTACTAAACCCTTTCATTTATACACTGACTGACAGAGCAAATGCAACACCAAGAAGGAGTGGTCAGAACTTTATGCCAATTGTAGGGTATACTGACGTCACTGAGGTATGCTCATGATGTGAAATGCGCCGCTGTGCTGCGCACGTAGCGAACGATAATTGGGACACGGCGTTGGCGAATGGCCCACTTCGTACCGTGATTTCTCAGCCGACAGTCATTGTAGAACGTGTTGTCGTGTGCCACAGGACACGTGTATAGCTAAGAATGCCAGGCCGCCGTCAACGGAGGCATTTCCAGCAGACAGATGACTTTACGAGGGGTATGGTGATCGGGCTGAGAAGGGCAGGTTGGTCGCTTCGTCAAATCGCAGCCGATACCCATAGGGATGTGTCCACGGTGCAGCGCCTGTGGCGAAGATGGTTGGCGCAGGGACATGTGGCACGTGCGAGGGGTCCAGGCGCAGCCCGAGTGACGTCAGCACGCAAGGATCGGCGCATCCGCCGCCAAGCGGTGGCAGCCCCGCACGCCACGTCAACCGCCATTCTTCAGCATGTGCAAGACACCCTGGCTGTTCCAATATCGACCAGAACAATTTCCCGTCGATTGGTTGAAGGAGGCCTGCACTCCCGGCGTCCGCTCAGAAGACTACCAATGACTCCACAGCATAGACGTGCACCCCTGGCATGGTGCCGGGCTAGAGCGACTTGGATGAGGGAATGGCGGAACGTCGTGTTCTCCGATGAGTCACGCTTCTGTTCTGTCAGTGATATTCACCGCAGACGAGTGTGGCGTCGGCGTGGAGAAAGGTCAAATCCGGCAGTAACTGTGGAGCGCCCTACCGCTAGACAACGCGGCATCATGGTTTGGGGCGCTATTGCGTATGATTCCACGTCACCTCTAGTGCGTATTCAAGGCACGTTAAATGCCCACCGCTACGTGCAGCATGTGCTGCGGCCGGTGGCACTCCCGTACTTTCAGGGGCTGCCCAATGCTCTGTTTCAGCAGGATAATGCCCGCCCACACACTGCTCGCATCTCCCAACAGGCTCTACGAGGTGTACAGATGCTTCCGTGGCCAGCGTACTCTCCGGATCTCTCACCAATCGAACACGTGTGGGATCTCATTGGACGCCGTTTGCAAACTCTGCCCCAGCCTCGTACGGACGACCAACTGTGGCAAATGGTTGACAGAGAATGGAGAACCATCCCTCAGGACACTATCCGCACTCTTATTGACTCTGTACCTCGACGTGTTTCTGCTTGCATCACCGCTCGCGGTGGTCCTACATCCTACTGATTCGATGCCGTGCGCATTGTGTAACCTGCATATCGGTTTGAAATAAACATCAATTATTCGTCCGTGCCGTCTCTGTTTTTTTCCACAACTTTCATCCCTTTCGAACCACTCCTCCTTGGTGTTGCATTGTCACTGTCAGTCAGTGTATTAGGCCTCTTTAAACAACAAGCATCCTCCTCCTCCTCCTCATCATCATCATCATCTTTCCTATCCCATCCTTACCATAAGACCTATCTGTGTCGATGCGTCTTAAAGCCAATTATAAAATTTAAAAAATTGATTTCAGGGTCTTATAAAATGACAACGGTGCCAGATATCGAATTGTTTTCTCAAATTATTTATCAGTATGACCAGACCTCTAAAGCTCATATCCTCGGTTCACGTTGTCTCCGACCACCCTCTATAGGATATGATAAGACAAGTTATCTCTAAATGAGCATTACATCATTGAATGTTTTTGTTACAGTGTTCAGAAGATGTTTTTCCTATTACGATTTCACACTACATATTATCATGCTGCAGGCAACTGCTACTGCCACCTCGTTCAGGCAGGATCTTTGAAGGACCACTGCAGTGAATGTGTGAGACCAGAAACAGAAATAGGCTGCACGACGGAGGACTGGTATCAAGTAGGCCTGTGTCAGACGCTCCATCACAAAGCGATGGCTTCTCGCATTATAATATACATTAGGAACATTGCTGGCATAAATTCCAGAATAATACAGGGCTTCAGTAGTCATGATGATGCACGGAAACGATTATTCACCAACTTAACGACGCTGTCGTTAAGTCTAAAGAAAGAACACCTCGTGACCCGATCCAAAACAATCTTAAATAATCTCATTGCCTAAAGATTTATCAGCCTTTTTGCAAAAGTATTGTCCAGAGCTGACTCCCGTTGCTACTCTATATGACAGTATCTCCGTAAGCTCCCCTAAAAGAGCGTCGAACTATTCCTCAGAATCCATGAGCTTGCATTCAAGGAACCTACATAGAAGAAGCAAATCAGTGCGCAGTACGCCGAAGAAAATGTTTAAAAGACAGACTGAACTGCGTTAAGAAACACTATTTTGTGCACTGTAAGCTATATTACGTTATTATACAATTAAATTTACGTGTGCTATTGTACTAAAACGTAATTTGCCTCTATAAATAGATAAACCGTAATGTTATGAGGTATATTTCTTTGTGATAATTACGGAATTACTAACGCCCCAAGCCATGATTCAAATTACCCGCAACACATTTATTGAATTGTAATAAATAATTCAAATTGAGGAATTGAGAAATGAATTAAATAAACAATAAGCAACTAATACCTACTTTATAAAAAATATATAAAAATTTAAAGTGTAGGGTGTTGTAGAAAGTACAACTCGTGAATAGGGTATACCGGGGTTTGTCGTTACAATTTTTTTTAAAATAATTTTTAACTTCCCACATACTATACGTAGCATAATAACACCGACGTAATGGGTTATTACTGCCCTTCAGGTTAAATTCAATTTTTTTATTGTT
This sequence comes from Anabrus simplex, assembly GCF_040414725.1. Taxonomy (NCBI): domain Eukaryota; kingdom Metazoa; phylum Arthropoda; class Insecta; order Orthoptera; family Tettigoniidae; genus Anabrus; species Anabrus simplex. The sequence continues at coordinate 403,021,184 of NC_090267.1, read as the reverse complement.
ATTCAGCCGCCTATTTATACGAATTTTGCAATTATTTGTCAATATGTACAGTGTAACAACTTTCCCCACTATGGGGCATGTTGTTACACTATATGGGGCTTGTTGTTATAGGGGTTTGAAAACAGCACACACCCTGAATATATTAATTGTTTATTATAGATACGTGGCATTATGTCACTTTATGATACTAATATGACATTGGTAATTTTATGATCAAACTTCTTATTCTTATATTAATTTTTCATTGTTCTCGACTAATCTGATGACTCAACCTCGAGTCGTCAGCAGAGTTGCAGTTCACAATAGAACTTGTTGAACTTGGTACAAGGGTCATGTGCCCATTGGTAGCATCGTGTACATTGAAGATATTTTGTTGGTGGCCTAGAGCGGGAGTAAGGCTCAGCACACTCAATACAGAGGTAATCGTCTTCTTCCTCCGACGATTCTGTTCTGACGGTTTACTTGATTTTGATGCCACATGTTCCACTTATTTTATGTCCCTCTGTGAACAAGTTACGCCGTTTTCTATATTCACGCTTTTCTGCCTCAGTTTGTAACGCAGCTTTTATTGGAGTGTCTGTCAAAATGGCACTTTCCGTCGTATTCCGCTTATGTGCGGTCTTACGAGGTCCTGCCTTAGGAAATGGCCTTACTTCTTCTGGACTTACGTGAACAGCAGTTAAAGAAGTTCCTGGTGTAGGAGACGATGCAGACGGGTCGCTGCATACATAGTTGCTAAAAATTGGCAATAAAGCATCAAGATCCCCAGAACACTAATCTCTGTTGGTTTCAAGGGGTGGACGATCGGTTACAGCAGAAGGCAAGAAATCATCGTCTGAAAAGATCTGGCTGTTAAAGGGCCATATGCCTGTAACTAGCAACCCAGACTTGATGTTGTTGGGAGTGACAGCTTTGGGTAGCGACTGACGGACTATGGTTCGGATATCATAGATGAAAAGAGTTTTCCAGGATTACTTCTCATCCACGCGTCAGAGGCACAGCCCAAAAACTTCTTGAAGGCTCTGAAAACAGATGTATGCAAGGGCTGTACTTTGTGAGACGTGTGCGGTGGAAAGGAAAGCAATACCACACCGTTTACCTTTGCGAGATCGAGGAATGAAATATCAAGGCGAGACGGATGGTTATCCAGAAGAAGAAGAACTGGTTTCTCCATGGTAGCCCTGGCGTGAGTAATGAAATGTTTCATGAAGGACTGAAAATCTTGACCTGTCATCCATCCTGATTTATTTGCGGATCCTGCACGTCTTTCAGGTCCGTTAGCGATAAAATGATCTCTGAAGTTATTCCTTGGGAACACAAAAAAGGGAGGCACTGAATTTCCACTCGCACTTACAATCACAGTAATGGTAATTAAGGTACCCCTCTCCGCAGATGTCACAGAACCAAGTTGTTTCACGCCTTTCCTTGCAGGTATATTGGTTGATTTTTGAACATTAGTTACAGCGATTTCGTCCACATTGTACTCTTCGTGACACTGAAACTTATACAGATCATACACGACACTCAACTTGTTAAAAGCGGGCAAGTTGGCCGTGCGGTTAGGGGGGCGCTGCTGTAAGCTTGCATCCGGGAGATAGTGGGTTCGAATCCCACTGTTGCAGCCCTGAAGATGTTTTTTTCGTGATTTCCCACTTTTAACAACACGCAAATGCTGAGGCGGTACCTTAATTAAGACCACGGCCCTTCCAGCGCCTAGGCCTTTCCTATCCCATCGTCGCCATAAGACCTATCTATGTCGGTGCAACGTAAAACCACTGGCAACTTGTTTAAAAATGTTCACACGTTGTGCCTATTAAAACTCGTTGCTCTGCTTAAACTCGTCGCCTGTGGTAAAAAATGAAATGGCGTATGGCTTATAGTGCCGGGAGTGTCCGAAGATGTTCGGCTCGCCAGGTGCAGGTCTTTTGATTTGACTCCCGTAGGTGACCTGCGCGTCGTGATGAGGATGAAATGATGATTAAGACGACACATACACCCAGTCCCCGTGCCAGAGAAATTAACCAAATATGGTTAAAATTACCGATCCTGCCGGGAATCGATACCCGGGACCCCTGTGACCAAAGGCCAGCACGCTAACCATTTAGCCATGGAGCCAGACGTTGCCTACGGTGTCCGGATAGACAACGTAATTTTTCGTTTGATAAATGCTAATAGCCAGTCACAAGAAGCTTGTTCTGTTTCACTCCAACCAAATGGGATAGTTACGTTATTTTTCACAGTATATTGGTACGCTAAGCGTCGAACCTCTTTTGTTGAGAGACCACAATCAAGTTTTCATTCTTTCTCTATGTATTCTGCAAGATCAGACTCTTGGGAATCAGGGAAGACTTCACGACGTATTTTGTATCCTACACTAGGCACAACGGACTGTCCAGATTCTGAAAATAGACATAAAGGGATATATTCGTATTAACTATTCAGGAAAAAACTATTCAAAAACTATAACTATTCAGGTAAAATTTAACATGTGACATGAAAAGTGAAAAAATACAATTACATCCTAAAATTATTATAGTCCTACGCCTGTAAATACAGCAATATTTTTGCGTATCTATGATTGAATGAATTACTGTAATGTATTTATCTCATTATCTGAATGATGGAAACTAAACGGCTTAACTGACGTTCCTTTCTCAAGTTTCTTACAGAATATATGTAACGTCATAACATTTATTCCGTATGTTTGTGCCGCCTTCCGTAGAGAACACGAACTAGAGAACATTTGCTTCGCCTCCTTCATGTACGACTCTTTTGGCGCACTGCCTCTTTCTGTCTTCCGGTTATAATTCTTCATATCGCCCGTAAAAGGTAAGCTATATGCTTCCTACATACTTGATATACATTAAAATCTAGTGAGGAGCAAGTTGTCACAGTATAACAACTTATCCCCAGCTTACTGTAACAACTAGCCCCCTGTGACGCCATTTTGTTTCGCATCTTATAATAATCACAATTAAAATTTTGTGAATATACTGTCATTTACCTCAAATATTGATGAATTATTAAGATAATTATTGAATCCCTATCTGTTGATGCTTAGAAGCTATGAATTTATATTCTGTTAACAAAGAAATTTTTAAATGCTAGATTTTCGTGGCGTCGACCTCTAAAGATCTTATGCCACAACAAAGAAATTACTGACATACAAAACGCACATTTGCTCACATAAACGTTGTGTGGCTGAATGTCACGAGTGCCGGGGTTGAAAGGAGAAGGGCGAGGATGTACTACTGATTTAAAATTGGAATATAACAACTTGCCCCGTGTAACAACTAGCCCCGGTCTCCCCTACTTGTTTATCAGGAACAGGCACGGGTGGTGAAAGGTGAAACGCGAGGTGGCATTGAAAACGAGAATTAACACATTTTCTTTCACTGGTCATTTATTTAAATTAAGCGGTTTTCTCCCTCTAATACAAAGGGAATTTTACAAATTACGTATCTAATTCCCTCCTTGGGGACTTAGAATTTCCAATTACATATCCTCCATAACATATTTTACCTGTACTGAGACGTTTCAGAGAAGTCCTTGTTATGTATCCTGAAGACTGGTTAGATCCCCAACAGTTCGCCATCAGCTATCATAGATAGTTTAGGCATCACCGAAGAGGAATGATAAGGAAATGAGTGATTTGGATGCCCATTGATTTCCTCACCAATCCACAAAATACTACTACACATAATTCTGCCAATTTGACCGAAATGTACACACTAACTGATCCTTCGTGACGAAGCTGTAAAAACTTAAACATTTTAACTAATCTACTTTGTTTCCTTCCATTCAGGTATCACCTCCATTCAAATTCACTGACAAAGTGAAGGCGATTGAATTGAATGAAAAAGCTGTCAAAGGAGGGACCAAGGCTATAGTGACCGGATGGGGCGTAACTAAAGTGAGTAGGAATACTTCCATTCATTATGTAATGTTATTACTGTTATTTTTAATAAGTAAGGACTTTGTCTGAGTTACACATAGATCTATGTGCACTTTTTCTGAAGTCAAAAAATATTGAGAGTGTTTTACCGTTCACTGTAGCAACATTTAGTATTGATATCTTGATCTTAAAGCGTAGTGTTTACGCTACTGTGAAGTAGCTGTGGTGAGTGAGATCGGAGAAAAGGCCCGAATTGCTACTGAGTGGTGTGGTTAAACAGTTTTTATTTTGGAATAATTTCAAAAACTATTACATATTACAAGTGTTTAAAACGCGATGTCTTTTAGATTAAACCTTATAAAATGACTGACAAAGACGTAAAAGGAAAATGAGCCAAGAATCTAAAATTCTCATTTAAAATGCGAAATACAAAATATATGTATCTTGCAAGTTCAAACTGAAGCAGCATCTGTCAACGAAGTGGAAGCTCTTCGACTATCTTTTGTGTAATACCTTGGAGAGGAAAAGATGTGAGTTCAAATTTGTATGGATGACTACAACTACAAAGATGGAACAAAAGAGGTTATTGTAGAATCTGACATGGGAATACACGGATATGAAGTAATGAATGAAATAGGACAAAGGCTTCTTCAGTATTGCTTTCGGGTAATGATTGAAGATCTAAAATTCATACTTCAAAAACATGGATTTCTCCCTAACGTCACATCACAAAATGAAATCGGTAATTTCTTCACGGACATTATATCTTTATCAAAAATATGGAGGTACTGAACAACTCGGACTTTCATCTCGGAATTATAAGATCTATACTTGTTTACTAATGAAAAATAGACAGTGAGAAATGGTTCAGATTCAAACATATTCCTGAGGTCGATATTCGGATAAGGATGATTTTGTTGTTAAGATTCAGAGGAGATCAGTTTCGTAGAGCAAGAATGTACAGAGTGCTTGGAGAAATGAAAGTACCTCTTGGATAGTATCAAACAAGCTGAAAATGAAGCACAGTTAAGTAGAGAGCGAAAGTGATAAAATAATCGCTAGATTTAAGAGACCACACACGAAATAAAGGACAGTTCAGACACTAATTACTCGAAACGGGATAGAATATACTGTACCAGGAAATACACGCATTTCGTGCTTGAAGAACATGAGACTGACGCAAGGGGTGTACGGTATGCTGTCTTGGAGCAGGTACAGAGAATGGGAGGTTTGAACTTGAAACAATGTTCATAATTCTTTTGAACTATTCTTTTATTAAAATAAAACAAATTGTAACATCACCTCAGTACAGCCGGAGTTACTCAGTACAAGATCTTCTAGTACAGCTGAATGCCGTGTCAGTATCGAAACCTGGTCCTCCTCGTCCAGGTTAGGAAATGGCTGCCAGAACCATGAAAACCACGGAGTACTCCCTCGCTGGCTGATTTCGAATTTCCACAAGTTGTACAATTTACCAGACATTGTAGAACATCTTGTAGTTCACGTACAGGTTACACTCACTCCAATCAATGAGGTGAGCACACGTGTCACTATACTTGTACTATGGTTGAGTGATAAAGTGCACTAGAGTTTGAGGACGCAATAGATCTTAGAGTTAAAATCCACAGCCTGTTTCCAGTCATTCGACCGGGTCAGGAATGAAATAAATGAAGCCCCATCTAGCCGCGAGGATAAGAATTGTGCCGGCTGCCGAAGCCTGTCGCACTAATCTGACTGAAAGATGAAATAAAATGTTATTGGAGAGTGTTTCTGGAATGAAAGATGACAGGAAAAACTGGAGTACCCAGAGAAATCCTGTCCCACCTCCGTTTTGTCCAGCACAATTTTCACATGGCGTGACCGGGATTTCAACCACGGAACCAAGCGGCGAGAGGCGAGCGCGCTGTCGACTAAGCCACGGAGACCCTCAATAAATCGTATAGTATTACAGTAATACTATGCAGAGGAATTCGGAGAGTTTATTCAGAATGGAATACTACTATTACAGATGGGAAATTGTTTACAACTTCTTACAAAAAATACTTCGATTGTCTGCTCGATGTTAAAATGTGAAGTTAGTCCCGTTCACGATGTTTCGGTGTGAAAGTAATAGGAAGTTATGTTACTTGAATATTATCACCGTCAGAGTATTGCACAGTTCACGAAATAAATAACACAAATAAATAATACAAACATATACTTCAGTTCGTGGAAAGAATAAATTTAAGTTATTCACATGGAGACTATCATTGCGCAGTTTTTGTTACGTAATTAAGTAAGTGAAATTGTTCCATAAGAAGACCTTCATGACACAGTCCCATTTGTAAAATAAAAAAAGCAAGGTTAGTTCACAAGACATAAGTATTTACACAGTTCAGGACTTACAAAGTTATCTCATACGACAATGCTGTTTACGAATGACTGAAGCATTTGAAACACAGTCTATTCTCAGAGGAATATTAAGTTCAGAGATTACTGAATTTTAGAGTTACCGGTACCTTGGTGTTCACCACACAGGTGAAACTCTAAGTTTGGCACACTAGGCTCTAATCACCTTGAAAATGTTAAAGCTAATTTTTTGGATTATTCTAAAGTGCCTTAACCACTGCTCACACGGCTCAGTCCGTTTCCACGTACAAATTTATTCTTCTTACCAGCTTTGAAGATTTCTACTCATTTAGCCATATCAGCGCATCGATGTTCACCAGCATTCAAACACGCGGGACTGACTGTGGAATAAGACTACTACTACTACTACTACTACTACTACTACTACTACTACTACTACTACTACTACTACTACTACTACTACTACTACTACTACTACTACTACTACTACTACTACTACTACTACTACTACTACTACTACTACTACTACTACTACTACTACTACTACTACTACTACTACTACTACTACTACTACTACTACTACTACTACTACTACTACTACTACTACTACTACTACTACTACTACTACTACTACTACTACTACTACTACTACTACTACTACTACTACTACTACTACTACTACTACTACTACTACTACTACTACTACTACTACTACTACTACTACTACTACTACTACTACTACTACTACTACTACTACTACTACTACTACTACTACTACTACTACTACTACTACTACTACTACTACTACTACTACTACTACTACTACTACTACTACTACTACTACTACTACTACTACTACTACTACTACTACTAAAACGTTTTCATTCCTGCACTGAAGGGGGAGGCGGGCCTCTTAGACGGTGACGCTGTCTCTCATTCCGGGGGATTTGTTACAGTGAAGGAGATGCACGGAGAATGTGAGGGGGTTGGCGGCCGTGGCCTATACTAGGAACTGTCCCGGCATTCGCCTTAGTGCAAAAGAACGAAAAACCACGGAGAACCATTCTCAGGACAGCGGACTGTTGGGGCCAGCTGTGAGGTCCAGCCCTTTCCCATCTCCCGAATGCAGAAACCGTGACCACCCCTCCTCTGTTCGGTTGGCCGATCTGAGTCCAGAGCTGTTGGACCACGGAGAAGCCGTGGCCACTTATGGGCCGAGACCCACTCTGCCTCTACCGACATTTTGTATCCCGGTCTCGTGTCTCCTTTATACCGGAGTTCCGGACGGTGACTCTGTCATATTTCCTCTAATATCCTATTTAATCCGTGGAGGATATTATTGAAACTTGGTGGTGTTATTCCCACGCTCGTACGATAATTATTGTGGGAGTTATTCCGAGTACAAAGAATTGGACATTCTATGGATGATGTGACGTAGCCTAAGTGTAATGGAGCGGGATAAAGCCCTATAAGATGGGTATGCTTAGCTGCCATTTTGGTTCATACATGCACAATGGGCCATGTGATCAAACTCTAGTTTCTCCTATAGCCCTCGCTTCGTCACGTTGAACGTATTGCTTTAATCACCGCGTGCAGTGACAAAATAGTGCTATATTTGTGTGGATATTTATTACATAATGGTGGGTTGTTCTGCACCTAATTGTAGTAATGTCTCTACTACGGGATACAGGTTGTTTAGATTCCCTTCTGGTCCATTATGCCTGCACTGCCTCTGCTACATCTTCTACTTCATCTGCTGACTTAAACCTGCATCCAGCACCCACTGACATCACTACACCCCTCAATTCAGTCACATTGATCATTCAATATTCAGTTCTGCCCCCAAAGTCCGACAAGAGGAGTCCAACATCGAAGCACCACAGTTACAATATTTGTTAAAACTAACTTCATATGACAGAAAGAACTCGTTCAACGTTGGTGGTAGTACAACAAATGCATTATTGAAAACCAAGATCTGTGGTAGGCCTAGATGCAGATAGGTTTTAAACTATGAGCTTTCTGACTCAAGCTCCGAAACATTCGTTTTTTTAATTTGGGTGGTCTAAAGAAACCAAATTGTGAAGTTATGAAATTAATATGTAACTGTGAGGTCTTCTATAGGGATTACAAGCATTATATACTGCAGAATGGTGCAAATATTGTAACGGAGAAAATTTTGAATGATAAATGTACCAGTACGTGTTTTCCAACGTGCTGTAATTTAAAAGAAAATATTGTGAGACACTTCTTTGAAGTTCGATCCTATACTGTTGTGGTCTTTAACAAGAATGTACGGAAACGACGTAAAATTATGGGACTGCTTCGGAAAAGAAGAGAAAAATGTAAACAGGAATGGAATGTTATTGATCGTAAATACTGTAACGAATTTGTAAAATATTATTTAAATATAATTTTTTTAATGTGCTGCCTGAGCAAGTTAACCAATGTTGCACCCCCTTGAAATTTTTAAGGTGAGTCGTGTTGAGAAATCATACTACTTCTCCTCAAGCCAGAGGAATCTCTATAAACAAAAAAGTACTGCTAACCTTGCCAAAGTAAAAAATGTTCAATATTCTGTACAGCTCATGGGTCACTCCCCTTACAAGTCACTGGTAACTGATTATGAGTGCAATACTTTAGGTTGGGAGAGAAGATTGAGCTATAGAGGTAGTTACTCTGTTACTATTTTCTTCCCGAATGTAATTTATAATAACGTAACATTTATTTTATGAATGTTCGGCTCAATAAGCAAAAATCCTCTGTTCATTACAACTGCATAAGCTGATCAGATTCATAACACTGAACAACAATTAAGTTTATTTTACGCATAGAATGTCTTTTTTTAAATACTGGTAAATAAGAAAGGGACTAAATTTTAGAAGAAATAAATAAACTTAAAGAATCCCAGTTACTTGGGTGTGTACGTCTTCGTACATCAGGTTTCAGCGTTATTTTTGTTCGAAGTATATTTCTCTTATTATTTTGACAACTTTGAAAACAGCGCTGAAACAATTTCGCGCAAGTATGAAATACCGACTGAGTATCAGAATTTCTATATCTTCAACACTGAGCGATTACCATGTCAAATTATACGATTTAAGAATGACAGTAGCCTATATCAATACCTCGGTGTCCCTCATCTCATTTGACGGTGCCGCGGCATATGGCTTACTAACAACCTATTCCAGTTATCAATAAATAATAATAATAAACCGATTTATTAGTACGCTATTTTTTTTTCCTTTTTGCTGGTGGCTTTACGTCGCACCGACACAGATGTGTCTTATGTCGACGATGGGACAGGAAAGGGCTAGGACTCGGAAGGAAGCGGCCGTGGCCTTAATTAAGGTACAGCTTCAGCATTTGCCTGGTGTGAAAATGGGAAAGCACGGAAAACCATCTTCAGGGCTGCCGACACTGGGGTTCGAACCTACTATCTCCCGAATACTGGACACTGGCCGCACTTAAGCGACTGCAGCTATCGAGCTCGGTAGGCATTATTGAAGAGGCATACTAAGAAAATAAGGAGTATGTTCTTTTTCCATTGATTTCCTTACTATGCCAGATGTTATTTCATATCAGTCTGATAAGCCCACTGTAATTTCCACACCAACAAATCCTAAGAGTGATATTCTCATACCATTCGCAACATAGCTGCGTAAAGAATGTCATTACCCGTCACTCACACCTCGGTCACTTTCATATCGTCGAAGCCAAGGATGAGGCAGACAAGTCAACGAAAGCAACACATTTTCTAGCCATAACAGGACGCATAGGTCTCTGGAAACACTAGAACTCGACATCTCGACTTGCTCCTTCCCGATACGGGAGGCATAAGTACCGACATTTTAAGGCAAGATGCCCTTATAGACAGGAGATTAAGGACCCTAGTTTTAAGAATAGCTGCCCTTTTTGCCGGATAATCCCTTCCTCCGACACTACCTTGGAGGGGAACTAATCTCAGAGGATCCTAGATTTATGGCTACATGACCTTCTCGACACCATCTGTATCCGACGCGTGACTTCCCTTCCTGAACAAGATAAAAGATGCTGTTGAGCTGTACATGTTTAATCCTGTTACAGGGGACGGAAAAGTGCATTGAGCTGTGTCCTCTACCAAGACCAACAACTTATTTTGTGATTAGAACATATACAGTCTGTTGTAATCTTACTGTAAATATCTGAATAGTCAGCATTCATTCTCATCGTGTTCTGAGCAGAACAAAACACCGTCGCTAAGACTTTTCTCCAACCGACGCTTGAAGAAAATCTCTAACACATGCAACTGAAAAAAGTCTGTATTACTGATATTGATTCGAACTCTGATCTCTTTGATTTAGTCACTGTGACAGAAAATAATCAAGGATGCGAACCCCTGTTCTCTCCGTTTATCGTCAGAATAAACATCTTTAATACATGCAACACATGGAATCGAACCATGATCTCTCTGATTAATGGTAGAACAAAAATACCAAACACCTAAACACTATAAAAATGATTTATATTACTGTGGTGGATTCGAACACTGGTCACTCTGTTGAATGTCAGATTATAAGAAGAAAACCTCTAACACATGCAACAGAAAAATCTGTATTCAAGATATAGATTCGAACTCCGATTTAGTAACCGTGACAGAATAAAAAAATATGGATTTAAACCCTGTTCTCTTATTTCATCGTCAGAATAAAACATCACTAATACATGCAACACATGGAATCGAACCCTTTTCTCAATGGAGTAATGCTTTCATCGTTAGAATTAAAGAAAATGTTTACATGCAATACATGGAATCGAATCCCGTTCTTACTGAATATAGTTAGAATAAAAATACCGAACACACGACTACTATAAAAATATATTTCTATTACTGCGATGGATTCAACGCTGATCTGTCTGTTGAATGTTAGATTAAAAAAAGAAAATCTCCAACACATGCAACAGAAAATATATCTGTATTTACAGATATAGATTCGAACTTTGATTTAGTCACCGCGAAAAAATATATATATATTTTTTTTGCTTTTGGTTTTACGTCGCAACAACACAGATAGTTCGTATGGCGACAATGGGAGAGGAAAGGCCTAGGAGTTGGAAGGAAGCAGCCATGACCTTAATTAATGTACAGCCCCTGCATTTGCCTGGTGTGAAAATGCGAAACCACGGAAAACCATCTTCAGGGCTGACGACAGTGGGATTCAAACCCACTATCCCTGGATGCAAGCTCATAGCTGCGTGCCACTAACCACACTCCGACACCATCTTGGAGTTGTCTAAGAACCCTAGCTTTATAGCTACCTCCCATTATCGACCTCTCTCCTTCCAGACACAATCTTGGAGCAGCCTAACGACCCCAGTTTTAAGGCTAGCTGCCCTTCCCTACATGCCCCTTTCCCATGCAGCGGACGCTTAGTAGCCTAAGACCCCTTCGGAGCTGAAAGCCAAAGACACTATTTAAAATTTAAGGTCAATCTAGACCTCGCAAATAAAATACTGTTATTATCCTCAGCATTATTAAAATAATAATAGCCCATGGAAAACCATCTTCACTAGCTGAGGACAGTGGAATTCAAACCTACTATCCCCTGGATGCAAGCTCATAGATGCTTGCCCCTAACCACACCCCTACAGCACCTTGCAGTGATCTAAGAACCATAGTTTTAAGACTAGCTGCCCTTTTCGACTTATCCTCTTCCCGACACCATCTTAGAATTGTCTAGGGACGCATTTTTATGGCTAGCTGCCCTCCTCTACATGCCCCTTCCCAACACCATCTTGAAGGGGGACTAAGGTCCCTACTTTTAAGGCTACCTGCCTTCCTCGACATATACCCTTGATAATACCATCTTGAAATGGCTTAAGGACCCTAGTTTTATGGCTAGTTACCCTTCTCGACAAGCCTCTTCCTGACACCATCTTGGATCAGCCTAAGGACACTAGTTTTAAGGCTAGCTGCCCTTCTTTACATGCCCTTTCTCCGTTACTACCTTGGAGTGGTGTATCCTCAGACGTCTCTAGTTTTATGGCTAGCTGCCATTCTCGACATGCCACTTCCCTGAGATTACATCGCGGTGTAGCCTGACTACTGAGTTCGATTCCCGGCTAGGTCACAGGGGATTTTTTCTACAATCTGTTGGTTAGTTCAGTAATCACTAACCTTAATCTGTAGGGGAATGTAGACGCGGTGTTCTGTTTACGATATGTAGTCAGTTATAAAATGCCAGCCTTCGCAGTGTACCCAGACTAACGAGTTCGATTCATGGTTAGGTCACAGGGAATTGTTTACTACAATCTCTAGGCTAATAGGACACCAACGCGCGTCACGAAATAACAAAATTTATTAATTTATATTGTTTCAATTGCGAGTGTAAAAGTCAGTTCAGTGTAGTCTTGGACAGCCCTAGCAGAGCTTACATCCTGTCGAGTTTATGATAGGTATGCACGCCTCAGCAAAAATGCGCGCTTCCTGTGTTGCACTGCTTGTATGAGGATCTTCTCTGCACTTACTACGAAATGACCAAGTATAACTGTGTATAATAATAAAATAATATCAACATTATATTTGTGTTGTCTAGATTTTCTTTATCACTATCAGCTTCCCCTATAGTTGCAGGTAAAAATACCTGACATTGTTAGGGGCAGCTAGCCTTAAGCTATGGTCCTAAGGTCCCTCCAAGATGGTGTCGGGGAAGGGGCATTGCGAGAAGGGCATCTTACCTAAAAACTTGGGATCTTAGACCCTTCAAAGATGGTGTCGGGAGGGAGCAAGTCGAGAAGAGCAGCTAGCCTTAAAACTACAGTAGGGTCCTTAGACCCCAAGATGGTTTCGTGGAAGGGGCATGTCGAGAAGGGCAGCTTGCCATAAAACTAGAGACCTCTGAGGATAGATCTCTCTCAGATATTAACGGGGCAAAGGCATGTACAGAAGGGCAGCTAGCCATAAAGTTAGGGTCCTTAGACCATTCCAAGATGGTACTGGGAAGGGGATATGTCCAGAAAGGCTGCTAGCCTTAAGGCCAGGGTCCTTAGGCACCCTCCAACATGGTGTCAGGAAGTGGCATGTAGAGAAGCGCTGCTAGCCATAAAACTAGGGTCCTATGATCATTCGAAGATGGTGTCGGTATGGGATGTGTCGTGAAGGACAGCTAGCCTTAAAAGTAGGATTCTTAGACCACTCCAATATGGTGTCGGCGCGTGGTTAGGGGCACGCAGCCATGAGCTCACATTCGGGAGATAGTGGGTTCGAATTCCCCTGTCGTTAGCCAGTGAAGATATTTTTCAGTAGGGTATTATTATTAATGCTGAAGATAATAACAGTATTATACAGGGTGTTTCAAAAATAGAGGGCATAATTTCAGGTATGTATTTGTTACATGTAGACAATCAGAATAGTGCATTACAACATGTGTCCGGAAATGCTTCATTTTTTTTTGCTATTTTGCTTTACGTCGCACCGACACAGACAGGTCTTGTGGCGACGGGCTTCATTTCTGACTTATATGGAGTTCACAACACTGAACTTCACCGCAACGTTTTTCTTCCGCAGGTCATTGTCATTACAGAAGAAGTTAAAAAATATCCACCTTCTGCTTGAATACAGACCTCACATCGATGTCTCATTGACCTGCGAACACAATCCCAAACTCCAGGAGTATTGCGTATGTCCTCACACGATGCCACAATTCGATTCCGATGAGTTTTCCCATCAAGCACCGGAGACGAATACACCGATGATTTGAAATGGCCCCACAAGTAGAAAACGAGAAGGTTCAGATCAGGTGAGCGTGGAGACCAAGCAATCGGCCCACCTCTACCTATCCATCGATCAAGAAACATTCGAACCTAGTCAATGATACATCGATGTGAGGTCTGTATTCAAGCAGGAGGTGGACATTTAGAACATCTTCTGTAATGACAATAACCTGCGAAAGAAAAACGTTCCGGTGAAGTTCAGTGTTGTGAACGCCATAACTCGGAAATGAAGCATTTCCGGACACATGTTGTAATGAACTATTTTGATTGTCTACATATAACAAACACATACCTGAAATTATGCCCCCATTTTTGAGCACCCTGTAGTTGCGCGGTCTATATTGTCCTTTAATTTTACGTAGTGTGTGTGGCTTACAGCTCCGAAGGGGTCTTGGCCTACTAAGCGTCCGCTGCACGGGGAAGGGGCATGTAGAGAAGGGCATCTAGGATTAATACTAGGGTCGTTAGGCTGCTCAAACATGGTGTCGGGAAGGGGCATATCGAGAAGAGCAGCTAGCCATAAAACTAGAGTCCCTAAACCAAGGCCTCTCAAACGCCCAAAATCTCACGCGTGCAGATAGAGGCGCAAGAGCTCCGTGCACTGTGCATCGCTGCCGCTCGGCATGGCTCGGATCAACGCTTCGTCTTTGGGCTACTCGGCTAAGCTCGGCTCAACTCGCCTATGCTCGGCTCGAGTCAGCTTGGATTTGGAGCGCTACGGCGCAAGTGGGGCAGAGGGAGACAGGCGGAGCGAGCGAGACAGGCGTGAGGAAAGAGAGAGTAAGCGCTATTGCTCCAAATCGAGGAGTGGGGGGTCTGCACTCTGATCAACCAAGCCAAGTTGTCTTTTGCACCGTGCACAGTGCATGCACCACGCGCATGCACCCTGAGAGGCTCTGCCCTAAACCATTCCAAAATGGTGTAGAGGTGTAGTGAGGGGCACGCAGCTATGAGCTTGCATCCAGGAGATAGTGGGTTTGAATCTCACTGTCGTCAGCCGCTGAGGGTGGTTTCACACCAGGCTATTAATGTATGTCACGTGCTACTTTCACTACATACATATTATGAAAATCAAAATTATAACGATAGGAGCAATTTCCAAGCCATAATAATAATATTAGAATAGACGGCTGCCTTACTTGTTTTCCGACAATGTCGGGTACTTCCCGTGTATTCCTGAGCTATCGTATCCAGTCACGTCAGCGAGCAATGCACAGGCAGGATCTCGCTGTGTGTGCCTCGTTCATTTTTCTATGGGTTCACGCAGAGAGCACACAGCAACATACAAAATTCTTAATGTATGATTTAATCTTTCCTCCCCACTTTTTACATGTAAGTATCTCAGGCAATCAACATGAAATACTAAAAATTTAAAATTGCTATAACTGTGAATAAAGCGTGCAGTGAATTAAAACGCGCGCGTGTGTGTGTATGTGTATGTTTGTGTGTAGTAATAAAATGTGTAAGTCTACCTCACAGCATCTGCACGTTCTACAATCAATTCCGTATTTTGAGTGTGTTCGCATTTTAAGATAGAGTGTGTTCTGTGCGTATAACATCAAAGAAGTGCACTATCAAAAATAAGAAGGATGGCAAAAGAGCTTCTCCTCGTAACAAAAGGTAAAATGGCTCCTCCTGAGGTCAGCACAATCCCTCTTCCTCCTACAGTTCTGTATCCTACAGCGTAACGTTATATTGGACAGCACAATCCCTCATCCTCAACACTATCTTCGAGGGACCTAAACTTGCTGGGTCAGCTTAATCCCTCTGCTGTCGAGGCTTAGCCACGTTCCTCCTCCTAACAGCGAAACGATACAGAAGACAGCACAGTCCCTTCTCCTCCTACAGCTAAATTCCTCCTCCCCTGTCGAGGCTTAGCCGCATTTCTCCTCCTAGCAGCGAGACAGAGGACAGCACAGTCCCTCCTCACAGTTCTGTATCCGACAGCGTAGCGTTATAGAGGATAGCACAATTCCTCTTCTTCCTCCTCGTCCTCCTCGTCCTCTTCCTCCGTACAGTTACGAGGTCATCTTAATCTCCTCCTCTTCCTTCTACAGATCTGTATCCGATAGCGTAGAGTCATAGAGGGCAGCACAATCCCTCTTCTACAACGATAATGCTAACCTAGTTATGCATGTTCGTTAACGAGGCAAACTCAAGCCTTTACGACAGTTGTAAAGGAAATGCCATAAGTAGAACATATTTAAAAATATTTTTTCTATATCTACACGTAATGTAACGAACCCGGGGTCTTCCAAGCAACCGCTGCTCCAACAGTATTCCCGATTTACCTTTTACGACAGGCAGGGGATACTGTGCCTATAAATAGTCATTTTTACGACAGGGAAGGGGTTCGATTCTAGCTCAGTCTAGAATTCAACATCTACTAAAATCCGTTAAAAATAATAAGCTATTAACGATTAGAGCTTGAACTACTATCAACTTCCAGTAACCTGCGAACTCGGTCTTACAAAGTATCCCATTCTAGTAATTTCTATCGTTAATCTCTAGAAATGAATATTAATTATATTATCCAATGTTATTTCATTTCAAACTGAATGTGTGCCTTACTTGTCTATGTCCGGACAAGGTCATGTGTATTTTACTGTGTTGTCAAGTGACTGCCGCTCACGTTTGCGAGCAATAGCAGGATCTCACAGTGTTGCTCACATTTGCTCTAATCACTTGGCGCAGGCTACATGCATACAAAAAAAAAAACGATTTGATCTTTTCCCCCTATTTTAACATATAGATATCTTAGGTAATTCGTATATCTGTGTATGAACAGCAAATTAAAACTCGTGTGTAAGTAGTATAAAGTGTTGTAATAAAATGTAAGGGCTATCTCACAACATTCTTGTCCGTGTGTTCTGTTTTACGATAAAGGAGTGATGCGTGTGCGTATATCAGTGTTCATTTCTTCTGTAAACAGCATATAAAATAAGGAGTGTAAATTTTTTTTTACGTGGACGCTAACCACGTGCCTGCTCGATAACCCGTGTTGTGCTGTATACGTATTTTCCAAATTAGCGTTTACCAAGCGAGTTGGCTACGCGGTTAGCGCAGTATGATTTTCCGCGATTTCTGATTTTCGCACTAGGCAATTGATAGAAGATGTATCTTAGCTGTATTCATATTTTGTAAATAAGCATTCACCGAGCGAGCTGGGTACGCGGTTAGCGCAATATGTGTTTCCGCTCTTTCTGATTTTCGCAGTCGGCAAATGATTTTCGCACTAGGCGGTTGATAGAAGATGCATCTTAGCTGTAATCATATTTTGTAAATTAGCGTTTACCGAGCGAGCTAGCTGCACGTTTAGAGCAATATGTGTTTCCGCGGTTTCTGATTTTTCGCACTAGACATCTTGCTGTTAAGAGGAGGGACGCGGCTAAGCCCCGACAAAGGAGGAGGGATTGTGCTGACCTCGAGGAGGAACCCTTTTTCCCTTTTGTTACGAGGTGGAGAAGCTTTTTTGCCCTGCGGATGAGAAGAAGGTGTTCCTTTGGCCTTTTGTGAGAGAGATAAGCACTTTCGCTACATGGATAAGGAGGAGGAAGCCCTCTTGCCCCTTTTCAAATTCCATGGAAAACGTAGTTAAGATAACAGCAGTAAGGTTAAGGTCTGAGAGTTTACATAAGGAGAGCTTGCTTTAAATCTTTCTCTGAGATATACGTATGTTAAAAACAGCAGCTTAGTTCAAGACAGTAAGTATGCCGAGAAAGAAAGTCTCAGAGTGTTCAGAAGAGCAGCTTGCTTTAAATCAATGTTCTCTAAGATGTCAAAAACAGCAGCTTGGTTTAAGATAGTAAGTATGCCGAAAAACTAGGTTCTCTAAGATAATAGTATGTTGAGAAGGGCAGCTCACAACAGATGGTGAGTATGTCAAATCAGAAGCTTTCTCTGAAATAGTGGTATGTCGACAAGCGCAACTTGCTTTATATGATCTATAAGATGGTAGTAGATTGAGAAAGGCAGCTTGCCTGTAGTTAGACCCCTGGCTATGTCCCATGACGTGGCTAAGTCCCGTCAAGATCAATTTAAATTCCGCGCCATAAGGTAGTAGCAATGATGTTTAGCTACGTCACAGCACTCAAGTAAGCCATGTTCAAAACAATTCCATGTGGTTAAAATGGCGGCTGTAATCTTGACAGATGTTAAAAAATCGCGTAGGTTTATTCAAATTGCCCACCACACCACGTGAATAAGGTAGCAGCAGTCAAGGTTTAGGTTTGTAAACATAGCAGCACTGAAGTTAGTCGTGTTTAAATTCCATGCCCACGTAGTTAAAAGATGACAGCTGTCAGATAAAAGCACGTGGAATCTCAAATTGCCTGCCACCACGAGCATAATGTGGCAGGCATGAAGTTTTAGCCCCGTCAAGATACCAGGCCTATGCTCCCTTCTTTAATGATGGCGCCTGTCACCTTAACAGCTGTCAAGGAAAAGCACGTGGAATTTCAAATTGTCCGCCGCCATGTGCATAAGTCGGCAACCACGAAGTTTTAGCCCCTGTCAAGGTTGCAGCACTGAAGTTAGCGATGCTCTATTGTTTAAAGGTGGCAGCTGAAATCTGTCAAAAAGCACGTGGAATTTCAAATTTCACGCGCCCTCGTGCATAAGGTAGCAGCCATAAGGTTTAGTGCCGTAAAGATGGTAGCACTGAAGTTAGCAATGCTCTCTTGTTTAAAGATGACAGCTGACAGCTGTCAAAAAGCACGTGGCTTTGTTTACAAACCATAGCACGTGGCTTTTTTCAAACACGAGGACGTGGAATTCAAGTATCGCGCACTACGGACTCAGCAGTCACGTGATTCGCTGCGCGGCCTCTGATGGCGGGGGATGGGGACCCTTATGCTCCTCTACTCTTAGAGAATGAAGTAAAATTTAAAAAGCTATGATGGTACATAAATGTTGAGATGTTCTTTATCATCTACATATTCATCATCATGGTCATCATCACTATCGTCCTGCTTCTCTTTATTTTGAGATGTGTGCATAGTTACAGAATTTGTAGCAGGCGTAGAGGTTGAATTAAAAATCTCTCGCAGAGATGTAATTTTCAAAAATATATCAGTATCTGCATGAATACGTTTGAACTTTTTAAATTTGTTTCTTGATGGAACTACGCTATACATCTTTTCATGACGTTGCCCGTTGAACGCTTTCTTGAATTGCCTTCTACAATAATTGCATTAAAATATTCATGTCATCGCATCTCTTGTGATAGCTCCAGAGAAACATCTTTCCCCACTCTATGCAACTATGGATACGAATCGTTTTTTACAAGATAGACGAATTTCTAATGACACAACACTCAAATTACTCAAAAGATGAAACTCTACCTGAGGGCTCCTTCTCTTGGACGGCAGACTACCATTCTAACTAAATGACTGCGCATTAAAAGCTTGCATTCATTTCAAAAATCCGGCCTTTGATATCGTTAAGTCAGGTTTCTGTTGATATGTGCACACTGTCATGGTACCGTTATATAACACATTTTCTATAATCGCGATAGTAAGTGTTCTATCGAAAGATAACTCATAACAAATGGTGTAGAAAATTACACTTTAAGAGTCCATGGGAATACCATGCTAAGTCACAATTTACTAATTTTACAGAAGAGCATTATTATGCTTTATAACTCCATGTTCCTCATCTGTGTATGGTTTTTTAACCGCTCATATCGAGGAACTTAACAGGTTCCTTTCCTTTATTCGACAGAGGATTGAAACTACATTCTTAGAGCCACAAGTTGGCTGTAATATCATAAACAGATTGAAAATGGAATTAGCATGTTCTTCTCATGGACCCTTCCATTTGCTAAACGTTTTTTTCTGAACATGTTTTTCCGTACATGTTGTAACAAGAGAGATATTAATAAATGTTGGCTTTTTTGAGTTGCGAGAATGTTTTTTAACAGAATGTAATTTCCAACGCTACAGTGACACAGATACATCGACTCGACGTGAAAATGAGAAAATTTCTTGAAACAACTTCAGAGTGGGGGTTCACACCTACTGTCTCATGTGTACATGTTCACGGACAATAGGATTTTAAAATTTGGCTTCGAACTAGGGTCTGTACGGTTAACGCCCTTAGGCCTTCCGTCCAACCCGAGGTCTGCAAGGTTAAGCCTGGGCAAGTAGCCCGCGTAAGGTTGTGTTATGTGAGGTTGAGAGCGGTAAGGATAAGCCTGGACACGTAGCCATCATCTCTATTAGGCCTGGGGTAGAACCTGAAGTCTATTAAGTGTGGACAGAGGGCCAACATCATGTGAGGTTAAGATAGCCCTCTTAACATCACACAAACTATCTCTAGTTGCAAAGTGTGTGAAAAGACGTTTCTCCTGAGCTATCACAAGTGACGCCATAAGATGTTATGTAAGACAATTTTTCAATGCAGCTATTGCAGAAAACAGGCAACTTCAAGAAAACGCATGTCGTGTTGTTTCATCAAGAAACAAATTTAAAGAGCTCAAACATAATCATCCAGATACTGATTTATTTTTAAAAAGTACATCTCTGCGAGAGATTTTTAATTCAACCTCTACGTCTGCTACAAGTTCTGTTACGATGCATACATTTCAAGATAAATAGAAGCAGGATGATATTGATGGTGATGTAGATGCTAAAGTAGATCTCAACGTTTCTGTACCATCACATCTTTTTAATTTTATTTCATTCCTTAAGCCTACCACACGTTCTGTCGTCGTGCAAACGTATCAAGATGAACCCAGTGATGACGATCTATAAGAAGGAGAAGAAGAAGTAGAAAACCAAGATAATAATAATAATAATAATAATAATAATAATAATAATAATAATAATAAAGCAGATCAAGAAATTTTCTACGCATCTTCGCCTTCAAACCATGTTCGAATTTTACCTAAAAACGCCATCGCAGAAGCACGTACTACTTCAAAACAAGTTATACCGTTTATTACACATGAAATCTCTGTACGTAAACGCAATGTTAACAACAAGCCTCTGTTGCCCTATATACAGTAGATGTAAGAAACTGTAAAGACACCAACGTAATCGTAAAACATTTGCAACTGCTAAGAGTCTATCACGATGATGGTTACATACACAATATAAAGCAGGCATAACAGAAATAGAGCAAGAATTACGTCGTGCGGGTATTATTAAGAAATGGATCGTCAAAGCGATAGCGTCACTTTAAGATATCTCTCTTTACAGTTCAGCACCTAAACACCTCCCTATACATTACTCGTATTTCCTCTAATCCTAAACCTTCTTTTTTAACATATAGTAAACAACATTCTTAAAGACTATTTAGTAACCCTTCAAGGTGTTTACTCCGCCTTTAGCTGTAGAGCCAGTCTCAAGCCTGGATAAAGAAGGAGAGACATCCTAATTAGAACACACCTTCACATGAATTAAATGCACGCTTTCAATGCGCAGTCGTTTAATTAGCATGATGCTCGGCAGTCCAAAGGGAAGACCCCTAGGTTCTGTGCCCTGTCATATGTAGCGCGAATATTTTCTTGTTCTGAAAACAAAGTTTTAATCTCTATGTAATGTATGCAATACTATAAGCTACTATAAGTCTCTAGACTACAAGTCTATAAGCTAGAAAATGTAAAAAAATCAGTGTTCTAAACACTAACGACCAACAGAGCGTTACGCAGCACCTCAGTTGCTAGGGTCTTTGACACTGCGGACGCTCAACTTCAAGACACAGAAGTAGCTTTGCTTTCCATATGTTTCTATGAAAGCACATGCATTAAACCTTACACCATCTTCCTGGTCCCGTGTCACCATCTTGTTCCAAGTTCAGCTTTAAGGCTTAGACCATAGTTTATTCACTTTTGCACTTCTACACTTTTACCCTTCTGTCATTCTGCCCTTTTGCGCTTTAGCTCCTTTGATCTTCTGCTCTTTTGCCCTTTCACTATTTAGTCTTTTTTCCAATTAGCCCTTTTGCCCTTTTGTCCTTTAGCCATTTATATGTTTTCTCCTTTTTACATTTAGCCCCTTTTGTCATTTATACGGTCGCAGGGCTCCAAGACGTAAGGTCGCCTTTACGTGTGTTATGCCTCTATGAGTAGAACATATTCATTAGGTCTTACTCCATCTCCCTAGTCCTATTAGTGCAACGTGTAGACGCTATGCTCGTGTACGAATGCCAACCACTACGTTTACGCTCGGTCAGCGTACGGATAAGCCTAGGGTGTAATGTTATGTTCGAGCTGATGTAGGGAAGGACAATCGGCCACTGTTCAAACGTATGCATAACATTTCACACGCAGACCGGAAAATAACATGCATGAACACCTGCACAAATAGCTACATTCGCAAATGTTTGCTACGTTAGTAACCCTTGCTGCTGAACATGACAGCGGGCTATGTGCACAGGCTTAAATTTACCGCTCTTAGGCTCACATGCAATAAAAGTAATTCGAATATAAGGATATCTTCACGCGGCCCGGAGTGAAGTGGGAGAAGTTTAACGCACAATTATTTACTTAGCATGATACTCAGCATTCAAAGGGAAGAGCACTTCGTTCCATTCCTTGTCATGTGTGTACTGCGAATATTTTTTCGAATCTGAACACAAAATGTTAATATCTATGTAATGTCAACATTACAGTAGGCAATTGAAAATCTCTAGAGTTCGAATCTATAAGCGCTAAAGCTAAAATAAAAAGTTCAGTTTTCTAGACACCAAAAAACCAACAGCGCGTTACGCGTCAGCACAGGTACCATCTTGTCCAAAGTTCAGCCCCAAGCTCCTTTAAGTCTCTTTCGAACGTTACGCCCCTATCAATAAAGCATTTGTATTAAGCCTAGCTTCCTAGTCCCGTGCCGCCATCTTGTTCCGAGTTCAGTTCCATGCCCCTGAGGGTGTCTTTCAACATTACGCCTCCTATGAATAAAGCATATGTATTTTTACATCATCTCCGTAGCTCCATGTGCAGCTGCCATCTTGTTCATAGTTCAGCTCTGAGCCCCGAAGTCACCTTCCGATATTACGCCCCTATGAACAAAGCATACGTATTTTGTCTTATAGCCACCATCTTGTTCGAAGTTCAGCTCCAAGTCCAGGGAGGTACTGTACTGTTAAGCTGTTAGCCTTGGCATCGAACTTAGGTCTGTAAGGTTAACGTCCTCAGGTCTAAGGTCGAGCCCGGGATCTGGAAGGTAAAGCTTGGACACGTGCTTCGAACTAGGGTCTCTACTATTAACGCCCTTTAACATCATGTAAGGTTAAGCCTTCACTGTTATGCGATTAGCCCCGGCATTAGGTCTGTAATGTTAACGCCCTTAGGCCTGGCTTGGAACCCGGGATCTGCGAAGTTAAGTCTAGACACGTAGCCAGCGTAAGGTTATGTGAGGTTACGAGCGCGCTCTTAGCTAGGAGGCCGCACATAACTAGGAGCCTGCACCGCGCTGTGACGTCACTCACCGGGTCAGGCCTCGTCCAGCGGCCCGGTGGTGGTGGCGGTGGTAGCAGAAACCTCCCAAATTATACTACTTTCCCTGGCATATTCCTTTCCTGCAGCTCTATCCAATTCCATTTCCTTTCATCTGTCTGCCATTAATTAATGCCCCAGGGGTGTGCGAGACACTTCGGAAGCCGGCACAATTCCTATCCTCGCCGTTAGATGGCGGCTTCCTTCATTACATGTCTGACCCGGTCGAATGACTGTAAACAGACTTGTGGATTTTCATTTTCAGTCCAGTACAGAAGCGCGTGCTATAAAAGGAATTAATAATCAATAGCCATGTTTAAATTAAACCTATATTTTACTTTCTTAACGGCCTGATAACCATTATAATGAAGAATGAACAAGAGAAACACGTGATTTAATAAATCTTCTTCTATGCACTATAATATGTCTACGGACATTGCACACAATATAAGCACGAGGCCCCACGTGCTGTACCCGGAAGTTAGCCTGCCCCTCGCCACATCGTTCTGGAAACTCCAATACCCTGCATCAATCTCACTTCTCAACAGGAAGATTTTGAAGTAGATAAAACCCTGATCACCAGTAACACTACCACTTCAGATGCCGATTCTCCACCCCTACGTCAATGAGACATCCTATAACCTCGATCCATGCACTGCAGCTCCGTCCCAAAGGAACCCATTCTCTCCTTCTCATTAATCCCATCCCAGCTCTTCACTCGGCTCAGATAATCCCAGCCACTCTTCTTCAATTCAACATCCGGAAAGATAAGGTTGCTGACATTCGCCACACGGACAGAGGGATTATCATCAAGGTCAACGGTGAAGAAGCTGCAAAAAAGGACTTAAACACCATAAGATCAGGTCAACTTAGGTCATCTGTAACTTTCCAGCACCTTTCACAGTCTGTCTTCAATCCTCCACCCGCTCGCAGTCACTTATTCTGCTGCGTGATCAAGGGAGTAGACCCGGCCATCTCAGAAAAATCTAAACTTTACGAACTAGAAACAGATGGTATTTCAATTAAGAAGGCCATTCGCATAAAAAACGCCGTGGACCGACATTCGTGGTGAGTCTCCTTCTACCGTTCACCACTATTCGAAAATGGGTGTACGGTATATATTTCGGCACCACAAAGGGTACAGCCTTCGTGTACTCCGCGCCTGCAGCCCCTACGCTGTGAGCGCTGCTTACAGTACGTTGATCACGGCACGGCCTTATGTCGAGCGGAGAAATAAAACTGCGGACACTGCAGTCAGCCTAACTACATTTCTCAATGCCCCAACAAGTAGGCGCCTCCGCAGTGCCACACTGGTGGATTATTCTTACATCTTACTCAAGACAGTGCAATGCTTGACCAACCGCACCACCAGACCGCCCTGACTTCATAGCCCTCATCAGAACAATGGACTCCATCTATCCATTCCCCATCACAAAAGCCATCATCCGATTTTTTACCCTAACTTTGAGGAATACATTCTCATATCGCCGCCCATTAATTATATCTCACCTCCAAGCCGAAGCAAGTCAGGCATTAAATCTGCACGTGCAAGCAATTCACACCGCCTTAAACACTTGCTTTTAGTTTCACCGAATAGAAACCACCGAGTTCTGTTCTTCTACTTCTTTTCATTCTACAGTCTTACGTCCTACCTCACTGTGCCTGACAGTGGTAATACTTTCATAATATACGTTACCAGAACACTGTTAGATTCCAGAACTAACAAATATTGTACTCACTTGTATTACCCACAGGAAAATCAAATATTTTACTCCGTTATTAAAAAACAAACATAGCCAAGAGACGAAACGTCCTTCCGTCTCCTTAATTTCTTAGAAACATTACCTACCTCCCTTTTCCATCAAATCTCTTAAACCCGCTCGAATCTCTTGGCAAGAGGGAGGGTGTTGGCCTTCAGGTGGTCCATTCCACCCCTTCAGGGTGGGGGATGAAAAATTGTCTTTAAAAATATAGGCCAAACCCCTTCCAACACCTTCACTTTAACTTCAACCCGTGTGAATCTCCTGGCCAGAGAGAAGGCATTATATTATAGGTGGCCCACCTCCCCTTCAAGGGAGGAATGAACACTTACTTAATAATAATAATAATAATAATAATAATAATAATAATAATAATAATAATAACAACTTTGTGCCAGGGAGTAAGAGCATAGGTAATGTTATACCTGGTCCTCATAGTACAAATCACTGATTTAATTTTCAACAACCGAGCTCGATAGCTGCAGTCGCTTAAGTGCGGCCGGTATTCAGTATTCGGGAGATAGTAGGTTCGAACCCCACTATCGGCAGCCCTAAAGATGGTTTTCCGTGATTTCCCATTTTCACACCAGGCAAATGCTAGGGCTGTACCCTAATTAAGGACCAAGGCCGCTTCCTTTCACTCCCACCTGTTCCTTGTCCCATCGTCACCATAAGACTTATCTGTGTCGGTGCGACGTTAAGCAAAAAAAAATGAAAAATCAGCACTTGGCAGAAGAAAATGATTAAAAAGATAAAAATACAATTTTCTGAAATACGTTGTTGTAGGCCTATTCTTTTCAAACTCTCTATAATTAATAATGTCCGTCTTTTAAAACTTCATCATTACGGCCAGAATTGCAGGACTTTTGACTTATATCATTCAGCTCTGGCATGAAACATGTCTTCTAAACAGAAAAGAATCTTACTACTAATAAAGTGTTTTCATTCCCTACCCTGATAGGGTACGGCGGGCCTCCTTAAAAGTAACGCCCTCTCTCAGGCTGGGAGATGTGCTGCGGTGATTTGAGGTGTAGAGTAGGTGAGAGGGGAGCAGACGTGACCTATAGAGGAAATGTCCCAGCATTCTCCTTAGTGAAGAGAATGGAAAACAGCGGAAAACCAATCTCAGAACAGGCGACGGTGGAAGCAGCCCACCCTCTCCCGAATTCAGAGCTCTAATGCCATTGCTACTGTCATTAGAACTACTTTCCTCGGAGAAGAATCTTAACAATATTTATGATAACAGTCCCTAATTGAGACACCTTTCATTATTGTAATTCATCCAGTTTAAAAAAATATATATTTATCAGTAAAGGAAACATTCGGCAACCAGAATTATTGGCTACCACACTGGAAATTATATTCTAGCCCTCCACAGATTTTTAAGTCTGCCAATAACATCTTCAGATTTAGAGAA
The DNA here is from genome assembly GCF_040414725.1 of Anabrus simplex. Classification (NCBI taxonomy): domain Eukaryota; kingdom Metazoa; phylum Arthropoda; class Insecta; order Orthoptera; family Tettigoniidae; genus Anabrus; species Anabrus simplex. The sequence continues at coordinate 402,994,578 of NC_090267.1, read as the reverse complement.
TGAACTTCAGATTATATTCCCTTGCGAATGGTTTTATCCAGTGATGTATATTCCTTGTGTTTTGTTGTTGCAGGAGGACAACCCTGATGTCCCAGCCACCCTACGTAAAGTGGAAATTCCTGTCGTGGACCATGCCAAATGTGCCAAAATGTTAGAAGGTATAACAGCAAACATGTTATGTGCTGGTTATGAGGAGGGAAAGAAGGACGCATGTCAGGTACGTCAATAATGTTATGATTTCGAAATACAAATATTTCATTTTCTTTTACTAAATATAGGGTTATTAATTCTCACCGTTTGTTGTAGCATTGATGTGGACGGAGGAAACTTCTCTTGTTTAATATATCAATAGTTAGGGGGTGAGATTTCCAGACCATATGGGCTTCTGATTGGTTATTTTAAGGCAGAAAGCTCTTGACTGGCTGTTGCGCGTGTGGCGAAAATTTGAAATGTGATGCGTGGGCAATTTGAATGTTCAGTTACCTGTCACAGGTGTTCGACGTCTGTCATTAACACGTGGAGCTGTGTGTAGTGAGCTCTGGTTGTAGTTGTGAAAACTAAGGGCGCATAGGTGTAGCCAACGTTATGGTGGTGGTGTGTGAATATGGGGAAGGTATTGCAGCAGTGTGTTTAAATGTTGTTAGTATTTGGGCGCTAAAAAGGATATTTGATTAAAGTATGAAGGCTTTCACGGCCGGTGTCAATATAATAACAATCTTCCGGGCTATTGTGCCGTGGTCCACTCCACTCGCTTCTCCCAGACGTCTCGACTACTGCTGCGGTAGTCATCTTCTGTGGCGTCGTGTAGATACGCTCTCCTGTATCCCGCTGGCGACTGGATATTTGAGTTGCATTCCGGTGGAAAAAAAACTACGAAACGATTAGCCACATGGAGCTGTGTGTGGCAGGCCATTGTGGTCAATGTGGAAACTGAAATGCTTAAATCTAAGCTGACATAAATATTCTTGATTTTGTAATTCAAGATCCTGAGTGATACAAAGGCTGACCACGTTTGTAGAGACATCGTACTCGGGGATTAGACTCTTTTCTTTCGATTATAGTGTGGTATGGTGATGGGGCAAATTTGCCTGAAGTTTTTGGAAGGATAACGCAAATAGAAGTTTTCATCAATTAGTATTAGGAGAACAGAACATCTGAAGAGGGTATCCGTTTGCTTTCTTAGAACATTGTGATACGAGATACTGTTGAACATTTTTTTTCGTTTTATACATGTGTGACTTCCGTGACGTAAAGATAATCACAACTATTGGACTTCATTCTGGAGATGAAACTGTGAATTGTGCTTTACCAGATAAGAATGCTTGTGCACTGTAGCGGGGAAACGAAAAGGCTTGCTAAAACGTCTTAATAGAAAAGCATGCAAGTTTTGTGTTGGACAAAGTTTACCCTTTATAAGGATAAATAATATTTGCACATGGTTTAGATATTGACTTTGAAAATAATGGATATTAAGTATGCTATTCGTATACATTAGCAGTAAAAGGGTGCTGATTCAGTGCGTAATCTATTTTTATTTTAAAGACACTTCGTTTAAAAACAAATGTTTACATCATTATGAACAAAGAGGTTTGGAGGTTTGTAAACTTATTGTTTATGCATTAGATGCAAGAAAACATAAAAGGCTTAGTTTTGTTTTCAAAAACTAACTTAATTAAGAATGTTTTGAATTATGCGAGGTGACCACCATTTTATTACCGCAATGTATTATCAATGAGATGGGGCTACGGTTCAAGTAGTGGGTCATACGTTCTGTTACCGTAGTAACCACTTAACAGTAAGTAGGAGCAAGATTGCAATGATATGTTCCTAAAGCTTATCACAGCGCTGCCTGGTATCAAATGGGCGAAGCGACTATGAAGCACGTGGGTTTGTTTACCATACATAAAAACATGCTTTTGATAGTAATAAAATAAGATACAATACTTAGAATTTATCATGGTTATCAACACAGTGTACTAATAGGTATGTATGATAACTGCTCTGGTTGTGTGGGTGTAATCTAAGCTGACATAAATATGCTGGATTTTGTAATTCCCGGTTGGGCACATACAAACACACACACACACACACACACACACACACACACACACACACACACACACACACACACACGAAAAGGCTACCTTCGTACAGAATAAAGGATCGGACTGGAATTGTCTTACGATGAAGACTAAGAAAGAAGTAGGAAGCGGTGAAATAAGTAGAACGTTTTTAAAATTTATTGACAAATTTATTTGTTTAGTTATATTTACAATATTACTGCAATTATTGTAATGTTTTTGCTCCTTGTTACCTTACTGCGAAGGTGCATTATGGCCTTGAAACCTTCTGAAATTCTACAAACTAATCATTGCTTGACAAATTAAGCGTTGAAAAATATATTGGTCTAAATAATTATTATGCCTTGCAAAGAAGCTTTTGCTGTTCTTACCTTGGTAAGATCGATGTGCCTAGTTTCCTTCAGAGTGATCAACTATATGAAGTAAGGTTGCAAGTTCACTCATACACAGTCTACAGGTTATAATCTTCGCATTATTTCCATCCCAATGGATACGACTACGGTATCACCTCGGTGCTTGCAAAGTTGTCTACAACGTCTGTAGGAACCTACTTCGATGAACATCTTACTGTGGATTGGTAGCATATCCCAAAACGTATTTTGTCGTGAGCAGCGTACATAGACAAAAAGCCTGGCGCTAAATAAATCAAATGCTTTGGCATCCGATGTAACGTTCCAAGTTTTTTGGAACATTTTAATAGCCTCACTAACTCGAGAAAGGTATGAAGGATGTAGGGTTTCAGTCTCACTACTAGGTAAACATGTTGCAATTTCACATGTTTAAACACGATATAGATTTTGGTCTTTTTCTGTGTCAAGAAAATATTTTTATTTCTTATCAAGACGATGGTCTATAACCGTGTACTCTTTCTGCTCCATAATGTTTGCACACATTGATGATAACGCTGTCGACCTATTCGTATTTATAGTCTTGTACCAATATTCGATAGTAGCTGGTAGGTAACATGAGTCATATGAATAATAAGACAATGAGCAGTAGCATTAGCAGGAATATTTTCAGATGTTCCGAATTCTAAACGAATACTGACAGCAGATTCTTTTATAGATTCTTCATGATAAGAGCAGTCTATAACTACAGTCGATACTTTACTTTTAAATTATTCAGGAGTAAATAACGGATGATCTCCTTTCTGCTAATATGATGGCTGCAATTTACAGAACATCTCGTACAGCAAACCAAAGTTATTTACCCGAAATTCATGTCAATGTCATCATATGGAGAAGTAATACCATTGAGGTAAAGACTAATACTTTTTAATTTGTTGTGATCAAACTGGGAGCTATCTTTTACATGGCTGAAATTCCGATGAGTTTGAAATCCGGTAATAATATAGAGGCTTTTCAGTACAACGAGATGTTTTTACAGCCCAAACTATACTTGCTTGTACGCGATAATACAGGGTACTCATGCAACTCCCAACTTCGAAAACGTATAGGTAACAGTGCCTCATTTTCTACAAACTTGAGCAATCGAAGCTTTTCACGATTAAATAATGTTACATGTGGAATCCTCCACAATATACGACGAAGAGTAAATTTTTAGCCTACTGCTGTTTGCGCTGCTTTAAGAGCATTGTAATCACCTCGATCACGGATTATAATTAGGTCTTGTTTTGTGTTTAATATGATACGCCTATTGTCTTCATCGAAGCCAAGAATATGTTGTAATAATCACATACCTGTAAACGTATTATCTCCATTCAGTTGTTAGTAGCTTTTGTACACAATCCCGCCATCCGTATTTCATTGCACTCGGAAGACCAACATTCTTTAATTTATCTATTTCAACACGCTTACCTTCACAACGCACCTCAGAAATGAGAATGGCTAGGCCGTGGTTGTTTAGTTGAGCTGTGCTCGCACCACTACCTTATCTATGCATCCTTCAATATACAGTACAGGTAACTTACATGAAGTAGGGAGTATGAATCTTGCTGATTGGTAATGATGCGAATTTCATCGTTGTTATTGCGTCCAGACGTAAAAGGTTAATAAGAATGGAACTCGCTTCGTACCAAACTCCTTTGTGTTTCTACCGTATTTATAACGTCCAGCATTTCTTCCATTTATCTCTAGTAAAGTATAACCTAAGTCTTGGAGAATTTGCCCATGCACCTTTGTCAGTTTGGTGACTCCTCGCAAACATGTGGTATGTCTCCTTGTTTTATAGATTTCTTTCATATTGGTTTAAGACGAAGTTTGTAAGATACATGCGCATGGCAGTTGAAATGAATGAGCTGATTATGTTTATTGACAAGTCTAAGGGTAATGTCACTAATGTGTAATACAGTCACAGGATGATAAAGCACTACTGATGGTATCTCATGAGTGCTATAACCATTTACTCTGTAAGAATAAAGTCATGCAATAATGCGAAGGTTGTTGATTACTATGCAGGTCTGTAATAATATTACACGCAATGCTTACATGATAGTCACCAAAATGTGTTATAGGTTGATCAGTTTCATGATGTTCGTTCCGTATGAGTTCTCTCGCTGAAAATCCGAGCAATTGTCCAATCGAATCAGGTTGTGGTTTAAAGTCAATCTTGAAAAAAGGCTCAAACTTATTTGTACCATCTCCCGCGTTACAGATTTTATTGTAGCTTTCAAATGATACCACTCCGAGACAATGAGGTTGATTGAGTGCGATCGGTGGATTAAAGTGGAGCGTTGTTCCAGGGTCCTGCACTATTGTGGTGGGCATTGGTTTGGTGTCTATCTTGAACAGCATGCTGTTCAATTAACACAGTTTCAATGTAGTCATGAGTATTGTTTACAGAATAAGTGCTGGGCGAGTGCGTTGGTATATACTCATCGTAATCAAACTTATTTGTACCATCTCCCGCGTTACAGATTTTATTGTAGCTTTCAAATGATACCACTCCGAGACAATGAGGCTGATTGAGTGCGATCGGTGGATTAAAGTGGAGCGTTGTTCCAGGGTCCTGCACTATTGTGGTGGGCATTGGTTTGGTGTCTATCTTGAAGACAATAATTCTTTCACTATGCTGGTCATAGTAGCTTACCCGCTGCCCTATTTTCTAATGCATTATTAAACCAACTCCTGCTTTTCCCCTGTTTGATTTTGTGATGAAAATTCGGTAGTTGCCTGACCAAAAATCCTGTTCTTCCTGCCAACGTACTTCACTTCTACCAACTACATCTAGCTTTAGTCTATCCATCTCCCTTTTCAGGTTCTCTAACCTACCACAACGATTCAAACTTCTAACATTCAACGCTCCGACTCGCAGAATGTCAGTATCCATCTTCCTGATGATCGCCCCCTTTCGTGTAGTCCCCACCCGCAGATCCGAATGGGGGACTAGTTTACCTCCGTAATATTTTACCCGGGAGGAACCCATCATCAGTACATCATTCTACAGAGAGAGCTGCATGTCCTCGGGAGTTAGTTACGGCTGTAGTTTCCCGTTGCTTTCATCCCAGTAGCAGTATCAACACAGCTAAGCCATGTTGAGTATTATTACAAGACCATATCAGTCAATCATCCAGACTGCCGCCCTTGCAACTTCCGAAAGGCTGCTACCCCCCTTTCAGTGAACATTTCCTTAGTCTGGTCTCTCAACAGATACCCATCCGATATGGTTGCACCTGCGGCTCGGCCATCTGCTTCATTGGGACACGCAAGCCTCCCACCGCGGCAAGGTCACATGCTTCGCAGGGGAGGAGGTTCGTGATAAAGTTTAATTAATTGACATGTACGACACTGTCTCACTGAAGGTCACTTAGATGGACTTACTTGTTAATAATGTAGACCACCACATGTTTGAAGTTCTGACAGAACAGGACCTTGTATCCACTCACGAGGAACGTTTTCCCAGATCTAGTTTACAGCATTTGCAACTGTATTGACTACAAATAACTTTGGTAAGGCTTCCAGTTCCTTTTCAATAAACGTGTTTATTTTTATTGCGAGCATAAAACTGTATGATAAACTTATCTACAGCGTTATACTTACTATCAGGCAAGAATAACACGATGTCCTTACTCCACTGACGTTTCTTTCTTAGTGATAAATTTTAAACACTGCAATTTTCATTAAGTACTCACTTCCGGGCATGCATTAGGACACATCAAATCAAAGAACATACACACATGGCGTAAATATACTATAGTTTCATTGTTTTGCACACTGCGCTCTTCAACAAGAGTTTTAAATGATAGCTACCCTAATTCATGCAAATTGATAACTTTACATGTTGCAGGTATATACTCATTCAAGCTTTTCTTCTCTTCACAAACACTAGATCTGCTGCTGACATATACGCATTCAGAGCCATAGCCCTAAGGGATACCGTTTCTTTCCCACTGCAGTCCAAACTGTGTCTGCTTTTATGTTCAACTGTTTGCGAAAGTAACGGAAGGATGGACTAAATACTAAATCCAACAGTTTTAGGGTGAACAACACAGCTACTTCATTAAACACAAATTTGTTGCCATTTACTTTAAAACCTTGCACATCAACTATCAATGTTCTTATCAAGATGAACTAAAAAAATGACAACTCTAGCACAGGATTTCATCGAATAAGTAAAATAATATTCTACCCATAGCATATATAAGGACTTGTGTTTATAAGCAAGTCTAAATATGGATAACCATGACCACATGATCACTGTGCGGCTGGCATCTGATCTGTCCCCACCACCTCGTTCCTCTAGATGCATGTCTGACAACTGATCTGTATCGTGTTCCTGTATATTAACGTTTCATTGTGTGTGTGTACTATGTGTGCGTGTGTGTCCCGACCTGGAATTTAAAAATTCAGAATACTTATGTCAGCTTAGATTACATCCACACAATCAAAGCAGTTACCCTCCATACCTACAAGAACACTGTGTTGATAACCACGACAGATTCTAAGTATTGTATATTATTTGCTTAATGTCAAAAGCATGCAGTTCTATATGGTAAACAAACCAACGTGCATCATAGCCGCTCCGCCCTTTTGATATCACACAGGGCTGTGGTAAGCTTAGAAAAATACCATGGCAGCCATACTCCTTCGTACTGATAACGAGATGGTGTGGTAACAGCACGTCTGACCCTCTACTCAGTAGCGGCGACTAAGGGGGGCGAGGGGGAGGGGGAAGTCGCCACCCTCCGCTACTTTGTAGAGAAAACATTACAATTTCATTCCATTTTAGCCGGCTCAAACCAGGAATTTTAGGAATTATTAAAAGAAAATCAATTTGTGCAAATTTTTAATTATAACAAAATTATAATCGAAAATACGCACAAAATGACGTTAATCGCGGCTAACCGATTTGTATAGCACCACAGCAAGAAGTGGAGACTTCACAAATGCTATGAGGAAGGGTGACAGGGGTATATGTTTTGCCAAGGTCGTGGACAATGAGGTATGATTCACCTGCTTGCCGAGAGCATTAGTCAGTCTGGCAGTCTCTTTAATATTGTCTGTTAGTTTCTTACAGCGTAGTGAAATAGTGAATGATTTTTTAATTTTATAATCACGCCTTACTTCTATTTAATTGTAATACGCGTGTAATATTGTTTTCTTGGTGAAAGTATAGTATTGAATCAAAATCTCAAAAACAATTATTGCCGCACTTAAGTTAGTAAACTGTCAACCTCACCTTTCTGTCGAATTACGCTCAAAGAGCATCAATAACTTACCATTTTGTATCTGTTTTGTTCAGTTTTGATATGTATAACCACCCCCTCCCCCCGCCCACTATATCCCTCAACCCGGCTACTTTCTGTTATCAGTATATGTTTTTGCCCCCCAACTTCTAATCCCCAATCGCCGCTACTGCCTCTACTTCCGCGTTAGCCCCACCTTATTGATAATGCATTGCCATAGTAAAATGATGGTCACCTCGCATAATGCGAATCATTCTTATTTGAGTATTTTAAAAACTAAACTAAACATTTTAAGTTGTCTTACATTTAAACAATAAATTTACAAATCTCTATCATAATGATGTAAACAATTGTTTTCAAAGTGTTTTTAAAATAAAAATAGAATGCGCACCGAAGTAGCACCCTTTTAATGCCTAATGTTTACGCATAGCATTATGTCTTAATATCGATTCTTTACAAAGTCAATATCTAAACCATGTGCAAGTATTTTTGTAACCTTAAAAAAATTAATTTCGTCCAACACAAAACGTGCATGCTTTTCTGCTAAACATTTTAGCAAGCCTTTTCGTCTCCCCGCTACAGCACACAAGCATTCTTATCTGGTAAAGCATACTGGTTTCACAATTTAGTCTCCAGAATGCAGTCCTATAATTTAATTATCTTTACTTCACAGAAGTCACACGTGTAAAAAAGAAAGATTAAATGTTCACCAGTATCTCGTATCATAATGTTCTTAAAAAGTCAAACGGATACACTCTTTACACGTTCTGTTGATTTTATTATTATTATTGATATATACAGTCGTATCAGCACACACGTTTTTAAAACATAACCGGTTTTCGGACACTAAGGTCCATCATCAGTGTTAATATTTAAATTTAATTTCACATAAGTGTGTCGTCAAAATGAGTTAAAAATGAGTTTAAATTTGTAGCCCTGTTGACATCAACTGTAAAATGAGAAAAAAGGAACCAAGTGTTAAAATTATGAAATCAATACATGTAAACTTACAATGTTGTTGTAAAAATTATGGACATACCATGTTAAGGCTGGCTTTCCTTCGTGCTCAGGCTGTCCTGATGAACCCAAGATGCCCAACTTTAAAGTCTCTCCCAAAAATTCACAAAGAGAATTACCCTGTTAGACCTATAATTAATTGTCGTAACAGCCCCACATTTCAATTATCAAAATATTTACTTAAACACTTACAAAACCACATTACACTAGAAAATAGTAATTCAATATCGAATTCTTTGGAAGCTATTTCCAAAATACAATCAACAGAAATAAACGAAGAAACTGTAATGGTATCATATGACGTGACCAACATGTATTCCAATATTCCTATTAAAGATACCATAGACTTAATAGAAGAAAACTTAAAGAATCAAGATAGACTAAGTCACATAGAAATTAATGAAACGATAAACTTATTAACTCTAATATTAGAAAATAATTACTTTACATTCAACGGGAAGTACTACGAGCAAAACACAGGTTTACCAATGGGGAGCCCACTATCAGGTTTCTTAGCCAATATTTATTTAAATAATCTTGAGAAAACCATTTTGAACACATATCAGAAAGAAATAAAATTATGGGTCCGTTTTGTTGACGACACGGTAGTATTTTTAAATGGAGACCTCATTACTCCCGAAACATTTCTGGGTTGTTTGAATTTGCTTGACAGTAACATTAAATTCACTATGGAGAAAGAAATCGATAAAAAGTTAAATTTCTTGGACCTCACATTAACAAAAACCAACAATAGGATATATTTCGATATTTTTAGAAAACCCACACAGGCCATCACTACCATCAATAAAGATTCCAACCACCCAGGAACCCACAAACAATCAGCTTACAACAGCTACATTAGTAGATTACTAAAACTTCCCTTGAGTAATGAAAACAAACTGAAAGAAATTAGAATAATAAAACAAATTGCTAAAGCAAATGGCTACAACCCAGAAATGATAGACAATATTATACGAAAGAAAGAAAATGGAGAAAAAAAGAAAAACCATGAGAAAAGAAAGAAAATCCATGAACATAATAAATTTGTGACATTTACATATTTTGGAAGTCAAGTTTTTAAAATCGCGAATATATTTAAGAAATTTCAACTAAAAACAGCTTTCCGAACCAGATATAAAATATCAGAACATATATATAATGCACACAGTGTCAATAAAAAAGATATATATACTAATTCGGGAGTATACAGGCTCACTTGTAACGACTGTAAAAAGTTTTATATAGGTAGAACCGGGCGAACCTTAAATCAAAGATATCAAGAACATTTTAAGGCAATAAAGTACAACAAGTATTCAGCTTTTGCGGAACACATTTATAACAATAACCGTAGCTTTTTAGGGATCGAAAAGGACATGAAGTTAATTTTTAAAGGTAATTATGGATTTGAATTAAATACACGTGAAAACATTGAGATATTTTTAGCGCAGACTAGGGAACCAGATAAAATTTTAAATGAAACAGCCGCAAGCAACATCTTGTTTACAATCTTGAGTTGACGTAAACATCAGGTGCTCACTACGTAACCTTGAGGTGACGTAACATCATGTGCTTGCAGTGCGGTTCCGTAGTTAAAGCTGAACGCTCGTTAGTACTCGACCAACAGCCTGAGCACGAAGGAAAGCCAGCCTTAACATGGTATGTCCATAATTTTTACAACAACATTGTAAGTTTACATGTATTGATTTCATAATTTTAACACTTGGTTCTTTTTTTCTCATTTTACAGTTGATGTCAACAGGGCTACAAATTTAAACTCATTTTTAACTCATTTTGACGACACACTTATGTGAAATTAAATTTAAATATTAACACTGATGATGGACTTTAGTGTCCGAAAACCGGTTATGTTTTAAAAACGTGTGTGCTGATACGACTGTATATATCAATAATAATAATAAAATAATTACATCAGCACTGTCAAAATGGCTTTGATATTTTATAATGATTATAATTCAACGTTCTGTTGATGCACACTTCCCTTTGCGTCATCCTCCCAAAAAATTCAGGCAAGCTAGCCCCGTCCCCATAGCACACTATACTTGAAGAAAAGTGCCTAGTCCCCTAGTTCGCTGTCTCTACAAACGTCGGCAGGGCCTGTCTCTCTCCTGACCGGGAATTACAAAATCTAGAGTATTTATATCAGCTTAGATTATACGTATCCCCGTTTCTACATTAACCACCAAGAACCGCCTACACACAGCTCCATGTGAAAAATCATTTACTCAATTTTTCCGCCAGAATGCAGATAAAACCTCTTTCCAGCGTTCACACACTAACAACATTTAAACACACTGCTCCAGTATTCATACAGCAACGTAACACTACCACCATCAGGTTGGCCAAACCTATTCAGCCTTCCTTTCCACATCTGCCACCAGAGCTCACCAACACAATTCCACGTGCTAATGACAGACGCCAGAAGAAGCCAGAACTGTCACCGTTTGTCCCTATGCATAACAGCCAGTAATTTCCTTTAAGGTAAGTCTAAAGTCTTACAAGGATTGAATTCGCGTCCTGACGGCCGTAGCCGTGTTGACACACCGGATCCCGCGAGATCTCCGAAGTTAAGCAACATTGGGCGTGGTCAAGAATTGGATAGGTTGCCAAGCGCTGTTGGTGGGGGTAAGGGAATGGAGGAGCGGAAAGGAACCGGCCACACTATCGTACGTAAACTCCGGCTCAGGCACACCTCTGCGGAGGTTCGGACCTGCCTTTGGGCAGAATACACCCTTACCTTTAATTTGCGTCTGTAGGGTTGGCAATCCCTCTGTCAGGTTGGAAAGTAGCCGCCATCTTGTCTAGTTAGGTCAAGCCACAGCTCGAACCCGTCACGTGATTCTGACATACGTAAAACCCTTCTGACTGCACGCCAAACATACAAATTACCCACGCAAACGCAGTACATGTAGGCTAACTTAACCATCCTCGATTCTACATCGACAACCGTAGTTTCCACGGCTATCAGCAGAGCTCACCACAGACAACTTCACGCTGCAACTATATGAAGTCTTTGGCTAAAACCAAATGTAATCTCTACGGATTTACTACTCAATGAACAAAATTATGAAAATATTCTAAGTGTCTTAAATCCTACTTTAGAATCTAAGACCGAGGCTTGCGTACAAGTCCGAAATGTGTCTTGCTTTTCGCAGTCAGCCTTAGAGTGTATTTTCTGGGAGCTTAGTCGGAACGACGTGGACTCGCCTGAAATCCTCGACACAAATGACGAATTTCCAAATTGGCAGAAGCTATTTTATTATCTCGTAATAATGTCGCAGAATACAAACACACAACATTATATTTCGAAAATCATTTATAAAAGTACATGTCATGAAGAGTCACATAAATGCACCGTTGTTAATTTTGTCCACCCTTAAATCATGGTTTTTTTCTAATTAGTCCTAAAGTTCCGAAGTGAAAAGTTCGCTGGGCACTATGTTTTGACCGATGTAACAGAGATTCGCGCTCTGCCGCGCTTCATAGCGTCTCTTCCTTGATCTTCCTTATTTTAGCACCTAGAGAGGACGTTTTCTTCATTAACGATGAATTAATAGCACTTGTAATCCTTGTGACTCCTCTTCCCTCATTTTCGTCCAAATTTCTCTGCAGCTCAAATACGACAGGCATAAAATCCCGCCAAGCATCCTCTATTCTTACGCCATGTCCACACGTGCACCTGATGTCAGTTCTTAATTTGTGAGAAACAAAATACTCCCTTGCCTTATCACGTGTCTAGGCTGACCACGAGAATATTGTGAGCCGAGCTCTTCATGCTGTTTGCCCGCCTGATTCAAACTTCCCGAACTTCTAGGTTAAGGCCTCTGTTTCACCCCTCGAGTTAAAGACCCTGGTTATTCCTAGTTCAAAGTTTATTGGTCCAGTATCAAGAAGGTTGCTTGAAGAGATGCTATTTTTATCATAGCTTATTTTCTTTTGTTTAAGTTCATAAAATCATGACGTTTCGTTACAGAAGCGATATGGAAACGCCATAGTACTCAGTGTTATTCTGCTTTATTAATGTTCACAGGAGAGTAAAGCATTTGAAGCCGCTAAATAATGCATTTTATTTTGTACTTCATACCTTATGTCAACCTTTAAAGTATTTATTTATTTTTGTGGTACACGATGATTACAAAGCAGGTTGTTCGGCACATATTATACAAACGTCGTGCTGAACACATTTATTTATGCACGTCCTTGTATGAAAGGTATCGTACAGAGTGCCGTATTTTTGAAAGTGTAACGTACACCCTCCAGGTTTGCCTTCTCTGATGTGATAACATCCTGGGCTAGCGCTCGTAACAGCTCTTTCTCTTGCACGCAAAACTGTTAGTCAGCTCGCGACCTTGACAAGACTGCTTTAAATCAAACAAAAATTATACAGTACAAAGAGAACATTGGAAGCCTGGATTTTAATTGATATTCTGATGTTTTAGTTCATAGCCTAAGTTATAAACTCTTATCAGTGCCTAATGATGTGTCATGTTTATAAATTTTCAGATCCCCTCATCACCGTTGCTATAGTCATAATATAACTCAGACCTAAATAATCCTTCCAATTATTTTACATCTCGTAGCTTCCAAGTGATCTAGTCTTAAAATAGCAATGACAGGACGAATTGGCTGTAAGGTTAGAGGCGCGCAGCTGTGAGCTTGCATCCGGTGGAAAGTGAGTTCGAAGCCGTTTTCCCGTGGTTTCCCATTTTCACACCAGTTAAGGCCACGGCAACTTCGTTCCCACTTCTAGCCCTTTTCTATCCCATCGTCGCCATAAGACCAATCTGTGTCCATGCGACTTAAAGAAAATTGTAAAAAGAAGAAATAGCAATGAAATACATTTTCGTCTAGCTCATCATACTGAAATAGTATTTTTTGTCTTACAGGGTGATTCTGGCGGTCCCTTGGCAGCGGATGGAAAGCTCATCGGAGTGGTGTCTTTCGGGGAAGGCTGCGCCGAACCTAACAGTCCTGGAGTTTATACAGACGTATCTAAATACCGAAAATGGATCAAAGACAATGCTGGAATATAATGAACAAGATTCTTTGGTTAATATGGAACATTTTAAGTAGCCACTCAGCATAACAATGTACCTTCGGTAATATTCAGTAAAGTGTTGACTAAATATAGAATGTTTAATTATGTTTCAAACACGTAAGATGCGGAAGAGTCTATATATACAATTTGAACCTCCAACACAATATTATGAGACAACCGCATTACTAAAACTTATTATAAATCGAAAGTAAGGTATCCATCTAACGGCTACTAGAAAAATTATATATATGTGTTTCTTTAAGTCTTTTATTTGTGTAAAATATTAATTTATTCCAACAATATAATGCCTTGGTCTTTGCAGTTAACTATATTCGCCGGTAGATTTCTCTATGAAAGTTGTCTCCACTGATCTTTCTATGTCAGCTCAATAAAGGGCTCTGTGAAAGTTTTCTGTGCATATCTTTCTATGTAATTCCGATAGTTCGCTCTATTTCTATAATTCCTTTATTGTAAAAAGTATATTAAATTATTCAGTGCAAGGATTAATAAATGAAATATGTATGCTTGGCTGCAGAAATTGTAACTGTATATTCTAATTCGTGTTGCCACAATGGTTTGGTTTACTTTCCACAACTTCAAGTAAACGACGAACTAAGGGTATAATACTACGTGATGATGATTTCAAGAACCATGTAAGGAAGTGTGATAGTACAATGTCTTTGAATCCTTCTCTACTAAACGTCGCAACATTCCAGTATTAAGTACTTACTGTTTTAAGATTCAGCGGATGATTCATAGGTACATTTCAGATTTGCTACTGACATTTGCTGAGCATTATACGGCCAGCTTTATGTGATACACCGAAGTCTTGCGAACAGAATTCGACATGAAAATTCTATAAATTTCCGAGGTTCAAATATTTAATTTGTGTAGTCACAACGGAAGTGTACGTTTAAAGACAAATACATAGTCTTCCAGAGTTCAGTATATTTTCCGTTACATTTGTCACGCTTCTTGTATCATCACTTTCATCTGTTGTTTTTATTGGAAGCTATTACTGCCATAGGCCACTAGTACTGCATATAAACTGCGCTCATTAAAACCATAAGTTTACTGCAATAAATGAAACGAAGATGTACACATCAATGTTGTCTTTATTATTTTTGATTTACTTTGTTGATTGTAACACTGTTGGTCATCGTTCCTCTGTGCTCGAGTACATATTAATTTCCTGATAAGCGGTGACGTTATGTGATATTTACAGTTTGCTTTACGCCACATCGACACGGATAGGTCTTATGGCGATGATGGAATAGGAAAGGGCTGGAAGCAGGGAGGAAACAACTATGGCCTTAATTAAGGTTACGTGTAAAAGAAAAATGATCCTTACCGTGCCGTGCTGTAAGGATGTGTGTGTGCATGACGTATTTACGCACTCCTAAAGTATACTGTATAAATAAGATTCATTTTAGACATCATGTAGGCTATCCCTTTAGGCTGTCCCTTCACTATTGTTATTTTGTTTCGGTGTTTTCCAAATTCGTATGTTCCTCATCACCAGATGTTTCATTCCAGGCTTGTGTCAGTTTCATACTTTCATAATGCGCGTACACCTGTTTATGACCCTCTCTCAGGTACATTGAGATGGTGCCATCAGCTCCCGCTTCGAATGCTACGGCTGTACCGCGTACGGTGAGCCATCTGGTGTCGAATGAACGTACCACTTACACTTCTATTACTAACGTCTAAATGCAAACATTTATTTTTGGAGAAATCTTCCTCGTGAACAGTCAAGATTTTCTTCTGAAGACGCAGAGCAAAGTTCTCTGCGAAACGTACAGAATTTCACCTTATTTTCTTTACACAGCATATGCCCATAAAGCCCATAGCATGTCTATAAGTACGGGCCGTGAAGGCATCAATGGTAAGATTCATTTCCTTTATGCACAAGCATACGAAAATGAACACTGTGAAAATTGTTCTAATGGGCTGCATATCCATATGTGGCAGGGAGGCGTGACCAATATCAAGGAAAGTAATGGATAGGAAGAGCATTGACAGAAAGGCGGTATGGTTTCATAAGCGACGATATATCGTGTGATGGGCGGAGAATCAATGAACTTTCTGAGAAGCAGTGGAATTCAGTATGCTTGCCATGCAGTAAAGATGTCAGGAAGGGCAACACTGGGAGCTGCGGTGAGTGGATTACAACAAGATAATCGTACCCTTGGTAAAAAAAAAAAAAAAAAAAAAAAAAAGATTTGATGATGGGATGGGCTGGAAGGAGTTATAAAGCAATTGAGCATCACGGGAGATCCGAAGAGAGAAACGCTACATATACAGAGAGAGAGAGGCGCAACTTGTTAAGGCAACACATGGTCTTCGGGACTGGTGATAACTGACGACAGTGACGAAAAGGATGATGATGATGAAGAATCAGTTGTATGTGCAAGCATGTATTTGTGAAAACACATATCTTTAAGGTGGGTAGTACCGACACATATCTTTAAGGTGGGTAGTACGGAACTTAGTGACAAAGATGATGAGTGAGTAGTACTGATGTTGGGGACTCCCAGTCCCAGAGTCAACGGAATTAACTGTTTAAGGTTAAAATCTCCGATCCGGCCCAGAACCAAACCCCGGACTTTCTGAACCGAACAACTCTATGCTGACCATTCAGTCAAGGAGTCGGACATATAATGCTGTAAATAAAATATTATATTAAATATGTTAAAAATTGGGAAATTGGTAACATTGTTACTGACGTGGTGTCGTAAGAGATTCCACGAAATTTACTTCAAATTACGGAAAATTGTCAGATGTGGTAACTAATAAAGTGTTAACGGGTTTAACATGCAATTTAGGTAACAGTTTAGTGTATCATTCCACCAGAATATATTGTTTCTGGTTGGTAATGCAAATGGTATAATACTGAAAACTGTTCACTTTTCAAGTTTGGTTTTTACATATAAATTAAAATGTGAATACAACAATACCAAATTACCGAGTCAGAAGGTATGATATATAATAAATGCCGATTATAAAAACTGAAACGTGTTTGACCATTCATTTTTATTCGCACTCTGATTGCTTACACACATTTTCCAGCACAAACTTTGCAAACTGTAATCGAAACCGACTTTCAACCTAGTAGCTCGTGTTACGTACATTTAGTACGTGTTGAAGACATGCCAAACTATGGTTAGCTACTGGTTTTACACCGCATCGACACAAATAGGTCTTATGGCGACGATGGGATAGGAAAGGCCTAGGAGTTGGAAGGAAGCGGCCGTGGCCTTAATTAAGGTACAGCCCCAGCATTTGCCTGGTGTGAAAATGGTAAACCACGGAAAAACATCTTCAAGACTGCCGACAGTGGAATTCGAACCCACTATCTACCGGATGCAAGCTCACAGTCGCGCGCCTCTAATCGCGCGACCAACTCGCCCGGTAAACTATCGTTAGCAAGGTTCCTTAGTGATATTCTGAAGACTGGGCGCATTCCTAAAGAGCTGAAGGAAACAAAAGTAATAGCAATTCCTGAACCAGGAAAGGAAAGAAATAAGCCAGAAAACTATCGCGCTACAGCTCTCCTCAGTGTTTGCTATAAATTACTGGAATTAATTATTCTAAATCGAATCAACAGCAAAATTATGGATCATATCCCACATGAACAAGTTGGTTTCGGAACAAGGAGGAGCTGTACAGATCAAGTCCTTAGTCTTACAACTTATATCGAGGCAGGCTTTCAAGTTGTTTTGAAGATTTGACAGCAGCCTATGACACAGTATGGAGAGAGGGCCTCCTTTTAAAATTCTTCAGAGTGATCCTCTACAGAACTCTAGCCCAGTTAATAACTAACATGCTATGTGACAGATATTTCCAAGTTATCCTGGGCAAGGAAATCAGTAAGCAAAGAACTTTGAGAAACGGTCTCCACAGGGCTCTGTACTCGCACCAATCCTTTTCAATCTATATATTGCAGACATCCCTCATACTGTAAGCAGGAAATTTGCTTATGCAGATTATCTAGCCATTGACATCGGTATAAAATGCATAGAGGAAACTGAAAGGATATTGGCAGACGATCTTTCAGTCCTATGGCAGTATTACCACAAGTGGCAACTCATACCAAGCCCAAGTAAAACAGAATCTTCATGTTTTCATCTTCATAACAGACAAACCAACAACTGAAAATCTATTTTTATGAAAATCTAGTTAAATACCATCCTACTCCAAAGTATTTGGGTGTCACACTTGACACACCCCTAAATTATCGACAGCATCTGAATAATAAAACAGCCAAAGTTCGTCCCAGGAACAACATCCTTCAAAAGCTCTGTGGTACTACGTAGGGATCAACAGCTGCAACACTTCATTTCTCTGTACTGGGACGGGACTAGTCTATAGTACAGCAGAACATTGTGCTCCAATTTGGCTAAACAGAAATCATACGAGCAACCTCCAGCTCAGTACTACAATGCCTACAATTACAGGTTATCTAAAAACTACACCAACATTTTGGCTTCCAACTTTAAGTCACATTCATCCACCTGCACTGAGAAGACGGGATGCTTTGTTACTTGAATATAAGAAAATATTGGATCACCCGGACCTTTCAATTCATGACTACAATCCAAGTGCAATATAGGGCAGGTTAAAATCCAGCAATAAAATCCGCTATTGAACATTTCAATACGGGCTTCAATATAAATGATCATTAGGAAGAAAAATGGGTCCAACATGGACCAATAAACATTATAACTGTTTAAAAATACCCGAATTTAACCAGCTGGTTTTGGTCTGCCTCGACGTACGTGGAAAACTGCCATGGAGTATATAATGACCTCCTCTACAAATGGACCAAAATTTCTGATCCATCTTGTGTTTGTGGAGCGACTCCCCAGACCATCCAACACATTGTCCAAAAGTGTAGTATTACGTCATACTCGGGAGATCTGAAGGACTCTCTAACGCTGACTCCAGATGCTGTTAACTGGATAGACAAATTAACTCTCACTATATAAGTGCATACATTATCATTGCACACGTAGAAGGTCATCGGCCCCTAACGGAACGAGATGGACGACATGATATACTGTGTATATACAATTCGTGTTCAGCATATCGTACATAGTTGTAACCCGGCTTGGATTCAAACCCGTGGGACCCTCTGAACGGAAGACCACAACGCTGTCCGTTCACCAAGGAGTTGGGCAATAATAATAATAATTGTCGCAGCAGTGTGTTACAGCCCAGCATTTGCATAATAATAATTTTAATAATAATAATAATAATAATAATAATAATAATAATAATAATAATTGTACGACTGAGTGTTGCAGCCCCCAGCATTTGCTTGCTGATAGATTTACTGGTAGAGAGAAGAACTCCTGCAGGGTGAATTCCGCTACCTCGCGTCTCCGAATACCGACAAATGAAGTTAGTGGGAACAAAAATGCCAATATCATTATTATTAGATTACTAATTAATTCTGAATAATTCAAATCGTCGACTCGGTGGCAATCGAACCCTTAGATCCTCTAATGCCTTAACACTGACCATTTAACCGTGGAAAATAATAATAACCAAGGGTGAGTCGCTCTGACAGGCGGGGCAGAATTCCGCTACCTAGGCGTCTCCGAAAACCGACAAATTTAGTTCGTCGGAACGAAAAGCCAATATCATTATTATTAATAACTAGCTGTAGTACCCGGCGTTGCTCGGTTACTTTTTGAATGTTTTCCTTAAAGACTTGTATTACCAGTTAGGTATGTGTGAAGTGAATTTTTATAGTATTCCTTCCTGAAATATTGATCGATAGTTTATGACCTATGACGTAGTTTTAGATTTATTGAAATGTGTTTGATTGAACGTTTTAGATTATTTAATTTTTGAGTAAAACTTTATAGTTATGGAAGCTCGAATTGGCTGGGAAGTATTTGACCCTGCCAAAATATAATAAGTTATAACTATATATATTTACTCGTCGCATTATACAGTAGATATGATGTACACGATTTCTACTGTCATTGGGACTGCCATCAATCATCCTTGCGACCTCAAATGCAGTGGATTCAACACTAATCTAGGTTATTTTAGACTATTTACTTTTAAGTCCATCTCAGACCCCGTCTCAATGGAGGCTGAACGTGCACTTTTAACGGTATCCACAGCGTAACAATAATTCATCTCAGCAACACATAAACAAAGGATTCGACATTAATATAGGTTCTTCTATCACTTTTCCCACATCTGTGGTTTTGAGGGAACGAACTGCGTCGTATTTTTTTTATTTGGCCCTGTTTTACGACCGGTTGCCCTTTCTGATACCAATCCTATATAGAGGAATATAATCACTATTGCGTGTTCCTGTCGTATTATTATTGGAAGTTGTTTTACGTCGCACCGACACAGATAGGTCTTGTGGCGACGATGGGATAGGAACGGGCTGGAAACGGAAAGAAGCGGCCGTGACCTTAATTAAAGTGCAGCCCAAGCATTTGCCTAGTGTGAAAATGAGGAATCACGGAAAACCATCTTCAGGGCTGCCGACAGTGGGGTTCGAACCTATTATCTCCCGAATACTGGATACTGGCCGCACGTAAGCGACTGCAGCTATCGAGCTCGGTGTTCCTGTCATGGTTGGTAGTGTGGTATGTTGCCTGATTATGAAGAAGTGTTTGGACAAACACAAGCGCCCAGTCCCCGAGCCAGAATAATTAATCACAAGCGATCAAAATCCCCTACCCGGCCGGGGATCAAACTCAGGACCCATTGAACCGAAGGTCACTAGGCTAACCATTCAGCCAAAGAGGCAGACGAGATTCCTCAAACTTAGCGGGGCTTGGGATGTTCCATTTGCACAGGTTTTCCTTTTCTCCTGGTGGTCATATATGTACCAAATTTCGTTGAGAGCTATTCTGGAAAATACTCATATACATCCAAACTCTCGGTTATTTTTACATTAATTTTCACCCCTTCTCAACCACCATTCTGATTGCGGCTGAAGTACGACATAACCAGAATCCAGAGTGTCACAGTTCAACTCATCGACTTCGTAAAAATGGATTCGACATTAATATCAGTCGTTTTCATTAATTTTTATATTTCACCTCCTCCCCTAGGAGTGCTAGAGGTGTTTTCCTCCAGCAGTATTTAATTCAGATAGTAAGTCATATGCGTAACAACACTGTATGAGGGTTATGCTGGAAGAATCATATATACTGTGCCCTTTCAAAGGCACCAAATGCGGTGATCTTCTTCCTCCCTCTGTGCGCCGGCTGCTCCTGTAATAAATGACATTTAAATGATACTCACCGCTGCATGTAGACTCTTCTTCCTCAGTCGCGGTGCGTCCGAAAATATCCCACGGGTTATAGGCCATACGTCGATCGGGGAATGAGGAGATGAAAAGATGGGGTAAACTAAACTATAAATGACGGTACCCAAAGACTGAATTAAAATTTAAATAACAAACTGATTTATTGAACAAAGTGCAAAGTGCCCAAATTGAACATAAACTAGTGAAAATAAAACAAAGTAACATGAAATGAAATTTAAAGAAAAATTAAAGAACTGCCTTACAATAACTCAATTATCTGCCCAATAAACTGACTGAAGGTCAATCAAATTTAAAATTATTCCAGATTACGTCGACACTGTCTCCAAGACGATGACGTGAATAAATCAAAACTCTGGTCAGAAATACCACCTTATTTGAAATACAGACTCGTAATACATAAAAGGTGTCTATCAAAATAAATTAGTGTAGTTAATTACTTAATTGGTTAAGTCATCAAATCACCACTGACTCAGAGGTGTTTATCAAATATTTAACACATGTGATTCAGTTGGAAAAACTCCCAACTCTAAAATATTCCTGGACTGCACTAACCATGTGTAACAAATAAGAGAGAGACTTTAAAGAAACAACCATGAACATTGTACTTCATCTACCACATAACCACTGCCACATTCAAAACTACTCGTGGTTGAAAAAAAAAGAAATTATTGAAACATGAACCTGCGGGTTACAATCACCCATTTCATTATTTAAACTTCACTTGCATGACTGTGATAACCTGGACTTCTTAAAATATTCAAATGATTAGGCCAAGTGCCTCATGTTTACATTTCAAATGACAGCGATCCTTTTACATTAAAATTTTACTCAATTTGCCGCTGCCTGCATTTTCATTACGAATTCATTATTTGTGGTACCACCACAAGATGGAGGCAGATCCCATCTCCTTTACCTCATTCATTTGCGGCATTCATGATACAACTGGTTTATTAAAGATTGCTTCATTTCCTAATTAAAATGTAGTGGATTTCTAGGCTTGGTAATTACTGAATGTCTGGTATGAGCATACCATTACTATGGTTTTGACTATGACTATGAACTAATCGATGATCTCTTATCCTAACACATGAAATCTTATTTACATAAATGAACCTGTTAATGGAGAAACACTGCTCCAACAACAAAAAAATACTGAAATCAAAATATAGCCTAACTACACCTATCTATTTACATCAATCAAAATATAAATAATTCACGTATGATCAGATCCTACAAATAAACGGTGAAAAAGATACAAAGAAAGAATAATAATAAACAAATATAGATCCCAACATCGCTGCCTGCCGAAAGTTAAATAAAATAAATAAATAAAATGCACACATATCGGAGTCTAAAGAAAATTTTACCCCGCTACAAGTAGCAAAATATTGTGAATTTGACGGCAATCTTCTAACCTCAGACGAAAAATGTCTGGCCTTGACACTAGTCAGCCTTTATGGACAATAATTACTGCTATTACATGTCATCCATGATTCTACCTGACTGTCAAAATACACATTGATTCGTCGCTCCGCTCACATATTACCTCGTGCTATAACTCGCATATTTGCCGAGCATCTACTTTCCCTGGAAACTATTTGAAACAAATACAGGCTTCTGCCTACAATCATAATCCATGTCGTTACATATTTAACACTCTTGGTTAAATTATTCATCTCTCAATTCTATTTACTCGTCATTATTCTCGACGTAGTAACTCATAATACGGCCTCGCTCGTATCCGGCGGGCGAAATATCTGTCGTACACATCTCTATTTCTTACGACAGTTCATGACATGGTCCAAATAACACATTTCCATTATCGACGCAGATCATCAGGGATATTATTCACTTAGCTCGATCTCTAGATCATTCTCTGCTTGACATATTACAAAATATCAGAGCTGACTTATCAATGGCTTCCAGTCACTAACTGTTTACTAAAAATGACGAGATTGCCTCTCAAAAACACGGCTATTGAAAATGTGTAACCGCAATTACACACAGAAATAATATTCGCGTGTCCACCAAATCGTCGCAAAAATACACGGTATAAGAGCTACCGGAAACGGTCATCTAAGTGATGATTACACAACATAAACAAACTGAATGCGCTAGTAGCAAAGTAAGCATAAAACTCAACAAGGCGGCATCTACAAAAATCATAACTTCAACAGAAATATCGCTCATAACTAACGTTATAATCACATGATTAATATTATTATTATTATTATTATTATTATTATTATTATAAATCTGCATTACACTCATTTAAATCTCGTAAGATAGCATTCTAATCTGTCAAAGTGACTTACTACAAAGTGATCCAGAAATAATATGCAAACACATTTACGTAAAGGAAGTGCGCAAATAACCCTAGCTCACACTTATTATTATTATTATTATTATTATTATTATTATTATTATTATTATTATTATATTATGTGAGTTATTTACAATCCTATCTAACAGTCTAAGCTACATTTGATCATCGATTGGTTCATAGTCCTACATATTTATTTATACATTTTTGATGCTCATTACCTTGGTGATGGAGGTAGGCTGGATCATCCTCCGGGCCCTGTCATGATGAATTAGAATTCCATCTTGAAGCTGATGTGGTATTCCGAATTATCACACACGCATGCTTGATACATCTTTATAAAGGCGTTACACACGTTCACATTTACATAAACACTCGCATTTTCTAGCACTTCAATGAAGATTATACAATAGCACTGCATAGACACCTGACGTGAAGTCGAAAGTTTTCTCTCCGCTACCTGCCTGTCGTCCCCTGCTGGTCACACACACCCCTCTCAGTTTGTTTGTTTAAGGCTTACCGGTTGTTCACCTCTTCGGAACATAACAGTTTACTCAAGGTCTTAACATCGCGGCCTTCCATCAATAAAACAAATCCATTCTCCTCCCTGCAACTGCTTTAACTAATTCCTCCCTCGTAACATCTCGCTTGCCATAGCAGTTCATTGAAAGTGATGAAAACAAGCTAAAAGTACTGTTTCAAATGGTGTGTGGAGAAATTTTTATACTAATCGTCCACCAAAAATAAAAGAATAAAATGGCCTTTCAACAAATGTCCAAACTACACGTGGATTAGAAAAATTTTATGCAGTTACGTGTTGCGACATGTTCCATTGTCCCTCTCGGTTGGTTGTGTAAGTTCATTTAAGGCAAGTGTTGAAAAGTGTAACTATTGCCTGTTATCTCTGCATAAATTCAAATAAAATAAAAGTTTGTTAAAGTGTTCATTTCTCCTAAAATATTACTCTCCCAAGTAAATACATGGCTCACTCGGATGCCAACAAGTGCCTCTGATCGCTTTCCTACAAGACTCAGAGTTCACAAAGAAAACGTTCACACAAGACTGAACTCAACATCAACACGTCTGGATTAAACACCAACTAACTAACTGACTTTGAAAGCTGCCACACACTAACTGAATTAACTGACACACTGAAGATTCACCACGCTGCTCGTTAGTTTTGTAAACAGATCTCCCCCCACTTCAAAAATAGTTCTGTAGAAGGGATGTGGCGTAGTAATCTAGCACTTGGGAGCACTTTATCATACATCCGTAGGTTAAAGCTTCAAGGAATATGTACAAAATCTTCCTAATTTCGGTCTGACTTACTTGTTATATTGCGCCGTGGGAAACGATCACAGGGTAATCCACACGACGGCGCGCGTCACCGGCGTTATTTTCTTTCTGCGAATGGTTTCTTCCCGCCATGATAGTTCAGTTCCTGGGCGATACTACTCTTCCGTGTAAAGTTAAAATTTTCTTAATTGACCACTAATTAATCACACATTTGCACCGATAAATTTTCAAATATTATTAGGAAGTCAGGACACTGTTTTTCACAACTACTCCGGGCTCCAAATAGCGAAATACTGGTTGTAGATTCCCGCTATGACAAGACATTTAAATTTGCAATTTTGTGATTGGCTGGGACGTTCGCGCTCTTCGCAGCCTGGATGCTTCCATTTTCTGTCAAGGGTTGACAGGTATTATCGTTGTCTCACTTGCACTTCTAACTAGGTCAGGCCTCAACGCGTGATTTTCCCGTGAGAACCAAGTAGAAAGTTGCCACTCCTTGCCGGTACCATAAACTTTATTGGATGTAGCACTTAGGCCAGTCTATAAGCTGTTCGTGCCATGAGAAAAGTTTTGCGGATCTCCTAGCCGTCTGACTGGCGCCAGAATGTTGCTTTGTGACTGCCAGCTTTCACAGCCTACTGTAGTATTCCAATATGCGAATTATTCAACTTTTAATTCATGCATTAATTACGCAAATTCGCTCATGGGTGCAATACATGCGTAATTTCCATAAGTTTGGATATTTTCCTTCTCTCACCTGCTCATCCTCATGCGAATGCTGGCCGAACATGGATTTCAAAGATATCAGGAGTGTCATTATTCACCTCATGGACCCTGAAAACAATGGACTGCTCATTAATATTTGTCGTTGTTTGTTATTTTAATATTTCACCCCTCCTTCCGAATTTTTTAAATTCAACACCGCCGCTAGCGTTGCCAGCTGAATCGTACCCCTCTAGTAAATTCTTCCTGGTAATTCATATAATTATGTACCATGTTTGGTTGAGACGTATGCTAGAACATACACACATACGTCCGTAAACTCGGTCACGTTCGACATTTTCTTTTCTTCATTCGTTCTCACCCCCTCTGCCGACTGGGACTGAACTTTACCTTAAACGGCATCCAGAGTGTCACAATTCATCTCAGCGACCCCGAAAACTATGCATTCGAATCAAATATCGATTGTTTTCGATTATTTTTACATTTCACCCCTACCCTAGGGGGCTAGGGCTCTCTTACCCCCACAGTATTTTTTTTACAGATAGTAAGTCCTGCTTGTATCAATATGCTCGAACGTACACACATACGTTCATTATCTCGGTAATTTTGGAAACCTGGACTTCAAAACATCCGAAGTATCACTGTTATCTCAGCGAGCCCAAAAACTATGGATTCGACACTATTTTCGATTACTATATTTTTGTCACCCTCACTCCCAACCAATAAGGGTGCCAGCGGTGTCTTGCCCCCACGTCGTTTGTCTTCTGATAGTAAGTCATATGTGCAGCAAGTCTGGTTTAAATCGGTCCAGTAGTCCTCAAAACTATGGATTCGGCATTAATATCGGTCGTTTTTATCTATATTTATATTTCACCTCCTCCCTTGGAGGTTCCAGGGGTGTTTGCCCCAACAACATTTTTCACGAATAGTAAGAAATAGTTGTACTAAATTAGTTGATAGCTATGCTGAAAAATACACACATACACCCATAATCTCCAACAGTTGGGCCATTTTATTTTTTCACTCATTCTCTCTTCCCATGCCAAAGGGGCCTGAACTTTTATATCTCACTCCCCTCTCGCCCCCAACGAAAAGCGGGCTGAACTTGACTTTAAAACACCGGAGTGTTACTATTCATCTCAGCGACCCCGAAAACTATGGATTCGACACTATTTTCGATTATTTTTACACCTGAGCCCCCTAACCCCCACCCGTAACGGGGCTAGAGATGGCTTACCCCTACTGTGCTCGTCTCCAAAAAGCAAATAATAAGTGTTCAAAATTTCATTGAAATTACTCCAGTGGTTTAGGAGAAGATGTGTAATTTACATACATACATACATACATACATACATACATACATACATACATACATACACACATTTTTATATACGGGATAGTAAGATTAACTCAGAATAATTCAAATTCCCCAAGCTCGGTGGCGAATCGAATCCCTAGATCCTCTACCCATTCAACCGTAGAAAATGATAGTAATAATTAGGGGTGAGTCCATCTGACGGTTGTGGCTCTCGACCTTTGCTTGGATTCGAACCCGGGAATCCTCTGAACCGAAGACCACAAGAAAGGCCTAGGAATATAAAGGGAGCGGCTGTAGTCATAATTAAGGAACAGCCCCAGTATTTGCCTGGTGTGAAAATGGGAAACCATGTGAAACTATCTTCACGGCTGCCGACATAGGGTTTCAAACGCTGACCATTCAACCGCGGAAAATAATAACCAGGCTGAGTCGCTCTGACGGTTGTGACTCCCCACTCCGGCTTTGATTCGAACCTGGGGACCCTCTGAACCGAAGACCACAACGCTGTTTCACTTTTCCCCTCATAGAATTTGTACTTCTATAATAAAATGTGTTATTACTTATATTCACATGACAATCAGTTCTTCGTATAACAGATTGACACTTGTCATTGTCGGTTCCAGTGTAGAAACTGTATATCATATCTACCTAAGAGTGTACGTTAATATTAAAACATCTATTATGTTTATGTGTGTTCTTTGTAGTGTGATTTTTCAAGACGAGACAATTTTTAACGACATAAAGCTGTAAAGCATAACTTCGGAATATTTGCATGTAAACAACGTAGTGCTACATTCAACATGTGTGATAATCTCACACGGCATGTGAATCCTAAATACATTTCTTTGAGTAATCTACCAGTAGAACGTCCGGAAACTTTGACTAAATGTCGAAAGCGCAACATAAAGAAGCGTGATCCAAACGATACATCGTCTCAGCCTACTACAAATTCTGTTACTAACCTCACACCACCAGATAAAGAGAAGCAAGAAGAGGAGAGGCTTGAGGAGGAAGAACTCAACGTTTCTTTACTATCGGAGCTTCTTCATTCCTCATTCATTTTTTAAGCCGACTACACGTTCTCTCGCTGTGCGAACATCTCAAGAAGAGAAGCAAGATGTGGTAGTAGAAGATAAAGGAGAAGAAGAAGATTTTACCGCTTCTTCACAATCAAACCATTTTAAGTTTTTATCTACAGATGACATTGCAGAAGCACATACTACTCCAAAACAAGTTTTTCCGTTTCCTACACATCGACTGTCTTCACGTATTATCAATGTTAACAGTAAAACTCTATTACCCTATGCAGATGTAAGATAATGTACTTATTCGTTGAACGAATACAACTCCTAAGAGCTTATCAAGATGCTGGTTACACAGTGTATGAACGAGAGATACGAGAAATAGAGGAAGAAATACGCCATAGGGGTATTATTGTGAAATAGCTCTTTAAAGTGAAGACACACACGAGTTACAACAACGAACTCATTGCACCTACCGTTGTAGACGGTGACATCACATGTAGGAATGGAATAAAACCGGTAGTAGTTTGTTTAATTTGGTAAATAATTACACAATAAATATTTTATTAAATTTAAAATGTTCTACTTATTGCATTCCCTTTGCGTCCTTACACCTATCGTAAAGGCTTGAGTTTACTAGAGACTAACCTTGATAACAAACAAGTCTAAACATGAATAACCATGTCGACGTGATCACTGCATGTTAAAACAGAGTGACCTTAGTATTACGCATGCTCTATCCCGTCGAAGACCACTCTGAGACGGGTGCACAACTAAGTAGAGATGCGTTTTAGGAGAAGGAGAAAGAAAAGAGTCGTGCATGAGGTGAGGTAAAGTATGCGACGGGAAAGCGAGCTTCTCAACCGTCTGAACCATTCAGCCTAGCAAGGAAAGGTAGGTGGTTGCATACAATTCCTAATTACTAGATTGTGTGCCTAAAAGCCTTCCAACCCTCTCTGTAGTGAGGACATATAACGCAGTTGTCAGGAAGGGCATTCGATTATAAAAATATCGAACTAGACATTATTTATTTTCCCTAATAAGGTTGACGTCAGGAAGGGTATCGGGTTATAAAAGCATTCCATCTTAACAAAACCATCTCAGCACAAACTCTCTGACGTCAGGAAGGGCATCTAACTGTAAAAATAGGTCAGATAAGGACAGAAGAACATTTGACAGTAACAAATTGAGCCGGATCAGGAAGAGAGAAGAGCAAAATAGCTACGGGAAGGACATCTGACCGTATAACTGGTCCCAAATGGCGACTGTGTAGTTAGGCTCCTCTAAAATGGTGACGGGAAGGCCATATGACCATAAAACTGGGCCAGGATAGCGACTGTGCAGTTAGGCTTCTTAAAATGGTGACGGGAAGGGCATCTGGCAGTAAAACTGCTCCCTGTAAGGTTAGTTCCTTCCAATATTGCGACGGGAAGGGAATCTGGCAGTAAAACTACGCCCTTTGAGATTAGGAAGGGCATCTCTCCGTAAAACTACGCCATGTGTGGTTAGGAACTGCAGTGGACGTAAAGAAGGAAGTACACTCGCAGCGTATGTGCAAGGTTTGCTACGACACGTTCAAACACAAGACCGACCGTGCTGTGAAGAAAATGACGACCGTATACTGCTGTATATATGACTTAGATCTTTGCATAAGAGAATATTTTCAGTGTTACCATGCCAAAGCTAGGTATTATGAATAACAATGAGTAATTATGTTGCTCAGTGAGTGAAAACTATCGAACGTTTCTGATTCCATTAGAAATTCAAGTGCGTGGACAAGGATAACAGAATGTACCAATATTGTAGCCTGATTTTAATTCCAATGCTGAAGGTACGCTTTTTTGAATTGATTTCATTTGATAGTCCACTTTTTCTAGAATTTTATAAATTTGTTTATTTATACTACAAAAACTGACAAAGCTGAGATTTTTTTCTGACAGTTCTTTTTTTGCTAGGGGCTTTACGTCGCACTGACACAGATAGGTCTTATGGCGACGATGGGATAGGAAAGGCCTAGGAGTTGGAAGGAAGCGGCCGTGGCCTTAATTAAGGTACAGCCCCAGCATTTGCCTGGTGTGAAAATGGGAAACCACGGAAAACCATCTTCAGGGCTGCCGATAGTGGGATTCGAACCTACTATCTCCCGGATGCAAGCTCACAGCCGCGCGCCTCTACGCGCACGGCCAACTTGCCCGGTTCTGAAAGTTTAAATCACGTCGGCACAGGGTAGGAACGCTATCTTGACTCGTCCGGGCTCATAGTGATATTAATATGAAATACAGTCAGATTAAAGAACATATGCTCAAGTGAGGGTATTGCTGATGCATAGCTCCAGGAGCGCCGACTTGGGGGTAATTATGAGGAAGTGGGCATGATTAACATAAACACAGGCATGTGCATGTTGAAAAACTATTAATGCAAACATTTCTATATAGTAACAGTATTCACAAACAAACCGAAATTACAGAACAATAATAGAGCTTGTTTCTCAACAACATTTTTGGACGAGTCTTCTGTACGGAGTTTTCAATAATATTGAAAAGTAAACAGAGAAATAGAACTTGGTTTGTAAATATTTTGAAATACTATTTTATGTACGAAGCTATCAAAAGTAATTAAAAAAAATAGATCTTGCTTCATAAGTAAATTTTTATAATAAACGTCCTATTACGGTGTATAATGCATTTCATGAAAATAAATGTGAAAAGCCGTACCGCCAGGTGCACCGCCTGAATAGCCTCCATTGGGAAATGTAGTTCTCTGAATGAATGCCCGATTTCTAATATCATCTGTCATATAAAACACTCTACCAACTTGTCGAGATTTAACGCCTTAGCAGCCTTCGAAGACTACCATACACCATGTTTTAAGGAGACTTTATATCTAGGATGAGAATTTTTGGGGGGCAAATTGGCATTCTGCCCCCTACGGGACGCCACTGAAAAACGCGATGTATTTGAATGTCATATGATCGTAAAACTTATTTGAAAGGAATAGAACACTATAATTTTACGACGAAAAAGGGGACTGTATATCTAAACTCTTTTTCTTCAGGTGACATATTCGGTTCCCCAGACGTTGGCGATCACCCTGGAGAAAGAAACCCCTTTCTTTACCTAACTTGAAGAGTTATTTGGTGTTGTTGATGCAAGTTCAGTCTTTGATGTTTGAAGCCATGACATCGGTGGGCTACCAGTTCCTCGCTTGCTTTCTATCTTCCCTTGTTATATGAGGTGTAGAAGACCGTACTTTCTACCGCCTAGAACATGGCCTAAATAAGCTCTATTCCTGACTTTCATGATGTTTGCCTGCTCAAGCTCAGATCTCGTTCTCCTTAACACTCCATTATTGGTTACAAAATATCTCCGGGCTATTTTGAGCATTCTCCTATATAACCACGTTTCAAATGCCTCTAATCTGCCAATGGAGGAAGCTTTGACAGTCCAGGTCTCTACTTCATACAGCATTGTTGAGCAGACGTAACATCTCGACGGTCATTGTTTGAGTTTGCGGTTTCGATTATCATCACAAGAGATTGACCTCACATTTGGAAAAATGATCCGGAAATATCATTACGATATCCGATCGCTTTTTCTCATCTACAGGAAGAGGAATTAGCCACTGGAATTATTTACCAATGGAGATGATAACTAACTTGCTATTTCCATGAAATCATTTAAGAAAAGTCAAGGTAAAGAACTTGTAGGGAATCTGACACCTGGGCGACAGCCCTACTTAAAGATCAGTAGTAATAATAATATACTATGTACATTGACAGGAAGTGTGGAGGCATATACTCGAATGAGAAATACATGTTAGGAGGTAGAATAAGTTTATTAACAAAAACATAAGGATGATTCATATTAAAATCGAATCGCAAATGTAAAATGTAAGACTTAACCTCAATATAGACCGTAAAACATGTAACACGCACATAAATGTCTAAACATTGCAAGAACAATCTATTAAAACACATAATAACAATGGCGTATGTCCTCCGGAGAGGCCTGGTGCAGGTCTTTTTCTAGTAGACGGCCTATTAGGCGACCTGCATGTCTAAGAAAAAGAGGGCCCTACCTAGGATGGTTTCTAATGTTGAATACGCCACATACACCCAGCCCCGAGCCATTGGAATTAACCAATTAAGGTTAAAACCCCCGACCCGGCCGGGAATCGAACCCGGAACCCTCTGAACCGAAGGCCAGTTCGCTGACCATTCAGCCAATGAGTAATGGTTAACGACCCAAGGAAACAAATAACAATATTATTACATGGAGATGTGCCAGGGTTATGAGTTCGCGTAATTTGTGTAATCGCGCTAGTTAAATGCCACTGCCCGTTGGACTACAAGCAGCAATGCATGATCGTCTATAACATGTACCTGAAAATACGGAACCACTAGTAAAATTTATAACTATATGTACATTCCGATATATACGGAAACAGAACAAAGCACACGTTGGTTACAGGGCTGGTCCCTAAACAATCCCACCAAAATAACACAGATTCTAATTATGAGTCGTGGCTCATACACAAGAGAACCGACAGAACTGTGAACCTTGACATTTAAATTAGCTTGGGAGCTAATAATCCACATGAAACAACATCGACAGGAAAACAATATACAAGAATAAAATGCACGCAAGAAAAAACAACATTAAATAAAAACACACACACATGCCAAGTAATAAGGGTATCGGGTAACATTCCGATTTCCACTAGCTGCATGGGTTTGTGTCTCATATTGACACAGCTGTGCACTTCTCTCACACCCCGTGCTGGGTATTCAGCTGTAAATAAATGACACGGAACGGCAGCACACGCTTCGCAGCCTGTTTCACAAGACCTCCAATAGGGCACGGCTTTCACTCTCACAAGTCTAATAGTAGTACGTTCAACAGTCGAGCTCTCTCCATTCATTGGGAGCTATCTTCACATGGAGAAAGCCGGTATTCCTTCACCCATAGAAGGAGACAACTTCACTCTCAAGAATCAATACAACCAGGCTACCTAGTATCTCTAGCCATATCAGGCCTCATTCATCTATCACATGGCTCCATGGCCTCTCACGCATATATAACATCAGCTTTAAATTATAGTGTACAATATCACTAGCACTTTTACACAACATATCATTGGTTCAATCACTCTGCCGTCTCCAAACCAGCCTCCAATCCGTTCAGATGATCCTATACTCACCAAATAGCAAGCAAAATAACCCTCTGTATCTTCTTGTGCATTGAAATAGGGCATGCAACGTGCATAGATAACAACCTAACTACTTTGCATATTAACTGAATGAATTTACCACAGCGTAGCTGGCGCAATGCCCGTTTGATATATAGAATATCTTACCCGAATATCTCTGCAACACATTACACAGAAAGAACTAATTAAATACAACACAAGCAAATAAAACATACAAGTAAAACCTAGCATTACCCGTTCTTACCATCTAGCTAAACATATACACACATAAGGCTACAACATGCTCTAGCCCTGATCAACATTTACGTGAAATGAAGATTATTAAACAAACAAGTGCCAATCTGGCTGGCATTTAAATCCTAAAAATGCAAATTAACCATACAATAGCGTTTTGTATTTAAAAGGACATGCATAAGTGGACATTTGGCACTTATCTTTCGCGGCTACACTGCATCAGCCAACGGATTACCTGTCCGCTGCGTCTCCTTCCTTTAGCACATCATGTCAACAGGGGGAACACGTGGAATGGTCCTGGATTGAAGTCCTTACGTCACCATCGTCTGCTTATGCTCGTATCTGTAGATATCTGCTGGATGCTGGGCGTTAGAGTTATCTCTTCACAGCTTAGCGTGCGCGATTGCACAATATCGATCTTAATACAAGGCTACACTTGACTTACCCGACGAACGAGTTTTCGTCCTGCGTCGCACGCTATTAGATTAAGGGTAAATAAACCAGATCGACGTTTGTCCTTCACAGCGGTTCAACTATGCGGGACGCACACGTATTGTTCATGATTCACGACCGGGTACCTACCGGATATAATAATAAGCGTCAGTATTGCTTATACATCACACGTGAGCTTCAATTATTCGATATTTCAGTTTAATTTATGACTGAATATTGTCAGTACCAGCCCGAACTTGGTAGTTTAAATGGTCTACATATTTGACCATAGAAGAAGTAGCTATGCTTCACAAAATAAGCAAATATTTGTCAAAAGCAAGTTCACAAAGAGAAATACTTCCCGCGGAGACCCACACACAGTAAGTATACCTCTCTCAAAATACTTCTGGCGACTGGGGACGCTTCCCCCTTCAGGGTAGTTTAAATAGACAAGCATTTAGTCGTTGGCTTCGGGGCTTCCCCGTCTGCGAGAGACTGTAGCCTATCAGCGGCTTTGCGCAGCCCAACGGCTTTACAATTGAGTTAATTAATACATTAAAGAGTTCAAGTACTCAATTTATTGGTCTAGCAGAGAAGGATAAATATTTTCCAGATTACTGGTTAAGTCGGATCTGTGGAATAGCAGCTCATTAACAAATACCTATAATTGAATTTAAGGATCTCAGCACAGTAACGTTAAATTGGCCAATCTGATTTTACTTGTTTCGGGGTTCCCTTCATCCAAATATACCATGCCCCCCGGCTCGTAATTGGCTGTATTTTGAACCGTGAAGTGAGGGGTCTTCTTGATTGAATCTGAAGGCAACGGCTTGGTTTAAATTTGAAGAAGAGTGGAAAAATACTGGCAGCGCCGCGCCATTCTCGCTGCGGTAAGAGCTTTGCTCTCAGCGCCATGACTTACTGCCACAGTGTATCTATGGAAAGGCTCACTAACATCAAGGTCATCGGCCCAGAATGGTACGAAATGATCATTTAAAAGCCCAAAACTCATCCACTGAAGAGAATACACAACTTGAAGAAGAATGAATGGATGGATTTGAATTTAAAATAATCATCGCATCCAGCTCGCAATATTGAAAGTTTTCAAAATTCCAAAATTAATCCACTGACTAAAAATTAAAAGGAAAATTGACAATGATTATGAACTTAAAACAATCAGTGGATTCGACGCACAATGCCCCACCTTCCCAGAAACTATCTTAAAACAATGGTTTATATTGACCAAGAGGCTGCTTCAACATCACAATCCTGAATCGATTATGCTTGTTGTCTAGAGGGAGTCCAAAATCCAGGACAACGACCCCTCATAACAGTACTTATCGACAGGAAAGTAAGAACCATGGTATTTCTCATGTTACGGTACTCATCATAAGTAACGTAGACTTAGGGTGTTCCACACATCATGGTACTACTCACAGGTAATGTATTACGCAAA
Source organism: Anabrus simplex (assembly GCF_040414725.1). Lineage (NCBI taxonomy): Eukaryota > Metazoa > Arthropoda > Insecta > Orthoptera > Tettigoniidae > Anabrus > Anabrus simplex. The sequence goes on along the minus strand of NC_090267.1, from coordinate 402,959,462 downwards.
GGCAACACAGACCTATGGTGTTTCTCACATTACGGCGCCACTCAGAGGCAACGCAAAACCATTGTGTTCCTCACATAGGGGTTCTAATCACAAGGACTCGTACTATCCTGTGGTGTTTCTCGCATTGTGGGTACTAATCAAAGGCAACGCAGTCCCACGGTGTCATTCATATAGTGGTACTAATCACAGGCAACGCCCAGACCAGTGGTGTTTCTCACAATAGTACTAATCGCAGGCAGCGTAATCCCGTGGTGTTCCGTACATTGTGGTACTAATCACGAGTACTGAAAAACCCATACTGATTCACCCTCTGTTGCTACTAATCACAAAACTATTTTGTACCTTACATAGCGGTACTACTCGCAAGTATAGGCGACCCATTGTGTTCCTCGCGTGATTGTACTAATTAGAAGTAGTCTCCTTTTAGACGCCTTTTACGACAGGGTGTGTTCTTCGTCAGCATACCCCACCCGCAGGGGCTGACAGCCTTAATTAACGATCAGTAGTTAATGATTGATGATTGAATATGTAAAGTCTGATGCCTTTCCGAAGACCGATCAACACATCGAGCTGACATCGAAGTGATCGACCGAGCTAAGGGAACGGACGTGGTGATCGACTCGACAAAGATTTTAGGACAACGAACACCAGTCAAAAAAACGTCTGTGATGAATAAAGGCCATCTGCGAACCATGCTGTGAAGATCTTAAAAAGAGAAACAAAATACAAAAATTAGGATGTGGTTGGTGTGAGGATTATAAGCGCCAGAGGGAATAGACCTAAAGAAACTCTGGACTTCTTGAGGAAGGGTAAAACACCTTAATCAGTCATCCAGGATGTAGCAGACTCAGCCCTAAAATAGTCGTTATCGGGTACATGAAGGAATCGTTTCCATGAAATTTCATTATAATTTTTGTCCTAAAAGGAATATATAATTTTACGCAAATTAACAGAAAAATTAGCAGTAAATTAATAAATGCCATTATTGTTATATTCTTTACTACATTACGGCTACGAATTCTACTTCATCACAGCGCTTCAGTATGTATTTTGTTCATGTAACACTTCCGTGTATGAAGTATTTGCTCACTTAACTTCTTTGAGATGCTTCATGTTATTTGGTGGGGCGAGTTCCTGACATGTGCCCATGGCAGGGATCGTGCTATTTTTCCTTCAACAAGAATAATTTTTGCATTATTTACCAAATACTTTTCACCTTGATTTTCCCGTCTGAACTGCCTGCGCTAGTCATGATGACCAAAGATATTGAGAACTTAAAGACATTGCACTTTCATTCGTTGGTGCTAGCCCTGGACCTCAGGAAGGAAACAGAAGAGGGCACGATGAAGTGGATTGCCGCAGAAGAGTGATAGCGGCGGTGGTGGTGATTATTGTTTAAAGAGGAAGTACATCTAGGCAACCATCCTCTAATCAGAAAAAAAGTGGAAGGGATCCGACACTTCGAAACATGAAGGTATCAGCCAAAGAAAGACAAGGGCCTCGAAGGGCATGAAATGAAAGACTCCCTAGGCCTCGGAAAACTAATACTGTCGGGGCCGAAAAAGAATAAGTGTAGACAAAGTGAACTCGATACGATAGATGAAAGTGAGGAGCCTGTCACAAGTAGGTGGAAGCAATGCCAGGACTCAGCTAAGAGTCCCTTGGTCGCCAACTCACTGTCCAGGTTGAAAGCCATTGGGGCCTTTCAGTCGCCTCTTACGACAGGTAGGGGATACAGTGGGTGGTATTCTACCGCCCCCACCCATAGAGAGTCGTGTCTACAGTGAAAGAGTCGCCGTGGTTACGTGTCTGTATTTCTCTAATAATACTGTTATTTATTAATTTACCGCTAATTTTACTGTTGATTTGTGTGAAAGCAATTATTATCCTCCATTTAGGACAAAAATTACCAAAAAATTTCGTGAATACGATTCGTTCACGTAACCGACGTTATCAATTATCAGACGTGACAAGTATTTCTCGCCATGACTGTTTGCGTAAATAGCTCAAAATTTCAATTAAGTAGAGGATAGGAAGTCCAACAAAATGCCTCATGATCGATACCAGATATAAACCTGCTTGCTAGTTAAAACGAAAGAATCAAATGTATTCATTGTCATTATTATTGTTCTGTGTAAACTGATTAGGGGTCCCGGAAAAAGATTGGCTACTTCTCTCTTAACTCAAATCATCACTATCAAGGTATTTGTTGTTGAATATACTATGTTTCTACTTATGCACATTAGGAGCTTAACATTTGCGGTAATTGGAATTGAACGGCAGTATAACACGTAGTAACGCATACACAGAAATTAGTTACAATACATCATGCGTTTCAAAGAGAGCAACTGTATATGGTTCAATTAAAAATACAACTACTAACTTAAGGACTATTAGAATATTAAGGACCACCATCCTACACACATTACACGAGCAATGTTATGCTTTCAAATACAAATATCAATTACTACTTTACGAAATGTTACTCCTATCTTTTGTATACCTCTTTATTCAGAGACAGATGCTTTCCGCACAAGGTCGTACGTAAAACATAACTTCCGAGCAACCCGTTGATTGACTCCGTACATGTCGCTGAGCTCGGTGCTTCAAACCAATTACAAAATTTTTAGATACTATGAGGCTATTCATCAATGAATTTCTATCATTTCTCGTAAGTCATACTTCTACTCCAACTAAGATAAGATACAGAAATAGTTAATAAGACTGGAATAAAAATAATTCGCTATCTGATTACGACATGTGTATATTCGAGGGCAGGTGCGTTAAGCGCATGTGTGAAACAACGGAGTCACTGGAAGTCGGGATGAACAAAATCGCCATTTTGTACACATGTACTTGTTTTTTACAATTCGCTTTACGTCACATCGACAACGATAAGTCTTATGACGATGATGGCATAGGAAAGGGCTAGGAATGGGAAATAAGCAGCCAAGGCCTTAATTTAGGCACATCCACAGCTTTTGCTTGGTGTTAAAATGGGAAAACACTGTCCACCATCTTCAAGGCTGCCAACAGTGGGGTTCAAACCCACTATCTTCCGTATACAAGCTGTTAGCTACGTAATGTACTGGTTCTAGTCGGCCTTTACTTGGTAGGCTGGGAGTCAATATTAGTTTCGTGAATCATTATTGAATAAATGTCTCAATTTTGATCGGGTGACCTGTTGGATGCTTATTAAGGGAGGCTAATAACTCACTGAGGTAGTTGTTAATATATCCGAATCAGAAATGGAATCCAAGATCAACGGTTCACAATTAGCAGAGATGGTAACAATTTTGGAAAGTGAAAAATATACCATTACACACCCTACATCGTACTATGTCAGCATGTAAAGTATAAATCAATCAATCAATCAATCAATCAATCAATCAATCAATCAATCAATCAATCAATCAATCAATCAATCAATCAATCAATCAATCAATCAATCAATCAATCAATCAATCAATCAATCAATCAATCAATCAATCAATCAATCAATCAATCAATCAATCAATCAATCAATCAATCAATCAATCACTACTGATCTCTACTTAGGGCAGTCGGCGAGGTGGATTCCCTATCTGTTGTATTCCTAGACTTTTCTTAAATGATTTCAAAAGAAATTGTAAATTTATTGAAAATCTCCCTTGGTTAGTTATTCCAGTCCGTAACTCCCCTTCCTATAAACGAGTATATGTCCTAATTTGTACTCTTGTATTCTAAATTCATCTTCATAATGTGATCTCTCCTACTTCTAAAGTCACCACTCAACTTATTCTTCTACTAATGTCGTTCCACGCCATCTCTCCACTGACGACTCGGAACATACCGCTTAGTCGAGCAGCTCGTCTCTTTCTCCCAAGTCTTTCCAGCCGAAACATTTTTTTTACTCTACTCTTTTGTCGGAAAACACGCAGAACAAATCGATCTTCATATCTTTGAATTTCTTCCAGTTCTCGAATCAGTAATACTGGTGAGGGTCCCATAAACTGGAACCATTCACTAGCTGGGGTCGTATCCGAGCAGAGACTTATATGCCCTCCCCTTTACATCCTTACCACAGTCCCTAAACGCCCTCATAGTCAAAACCATGTGCAATCCCAAACATTTGATTACTTCCAATGAAGATCTTTCCTTATATTAACACCCAGGTACATACAATGATTTCCATAAGGAACTTTCACCCAATCAACACAGTAATTTAATCTGAGAGGACTCTTCCTATTTGTGAAAATCGCTATCTGACTTTTAACCCCACTTAGCATCATACCATTGCTCACAATCCTGTAACTTATTTATTACTCTATACGGAATAAAATCATCCGTAAAAAAGCCTTATCTCTGATTCCACTCCTTTACTCATATCATTTATATATATGAGAAAACATAAACGTCCAATGACATTGCCTTGAGGAATTCCCCTCCTAATTATTACTGTCCGACTCGTTGGCTGAATGGTCAGCGTACTGGCCTTCGGTTCAGAGGGTCCCGGGTTCGATTCCCGGCCGCGTCGGGGATTTTAACCTTAATTGGTTAATTCCAATGGCCCGGAGGCTGGGTGTTTGTGCTGTCCCTAACATTCCTGCAGCTCGCACATCACACTTAACACTATCCTCCACCACAATAATACGCAGTTACCTACACATGGCAGATGCCACCTACCCTCATCGGAGGGTCTGCCTTACAAGGGCTGCACTCGGCTAGAAATAGCCACACGAAATTAAAAAAAAATTATTACTGGGTCAGATACAGCTTCGCCTTCTATAATTCTATGAGATCTATTTTCTAAAAATATGTCCACCCATTCAGTCACTCTTTTGTCTAGTATTATTGCACTCATTTTATCCAGTAGTCTCCCATGATCCACCCTATCAAATGCTTTAGACAGGTCAATCGCGATACAATTCATTTGACCTCCTGAAGCCAGGATGTCGGCTATATCTTGCTGGAATCCAACAAGTTGAGCAGAAGTTCTATTACTTGACAATACATTTGCCGACACAAGGCTGACGTATTTGAGCACCTTCAAATACCTCCGGACTGAGCCAGGATAGAACCTGATAAACTGGGCTCAGGAGGCTAGCGGCTCAACCGTCTGAGCCACTCAGCCCGGCATTATTACCGATCACAGAAAGACTCACTTCGTTGTGTTTATGAGATGGAATGCACGATGTGTACCCAAAGTCAAGGTGTTAAGAACCCAGCCGCATTTAACGGAGTGTATTCATTTGAAACCTGAACCTTCTTAAAGAAATGTGCACAATTTACATATAGTCTAAGCAGAAAGAGAGGGGGGAATCCAGAGAGAAGGAAGGAGCTGTCTTCAAGGTTACCCATACAGTTTAGCGCTGATATATTTCTAGGGATTAGACAAGAGAGATTCATTCTCCGGGGAAGAAGTAAATCGTACATAATATTTCTTCAATTGAAGTAACTTCATAATGCTGCGACTTCAGATTCTCATCAGTTTACTGGGTTTCTGCTTTGGTGAGTGAATTATTTATATATAAGAAGTGTTATTAATTTTAGATAGCCCGCCTGGTGGTCATGATCGTTAAGGCGTTGAAATCTAAACGGTATGACACCGTGGTTAGCCGGTTCGAGTCCCGTTGTCGGAAAGAATTTCACCACCATAATGTGGGCTGGCGGGGTAGGGGAGGTGGTGATAAACAATTTCTAATCACTAGATTGAGTGCCAAATGCCTGGATTAAATTCCAAATCTCTCCGGAGTGCTCATATGTAATGAGTTCATATGACACTGTTGATGGTGATTCGTCCGTCTGATGGATACGTTAAGATTTAGCACACCCCTTGGTGGTAATCGACAGGAGTAGGCTATGTGCCAGCACCGGGTTTCACCCTCTCCCTACTATCATATATCACGTCATTCATTCCATCTCATGAACTCTTCTGATGATTGACGTCAGGAAGGTCATCCGGTCATAAACCCCACCACGACAGATTAATCTGATCTCATACCAGATCCCGTAAAGGAAAGGGACAAGTGTTGGACAAACAAGCATTTATTTTAGATTAACAGAAACTACACACTTATCGCAAAATTTTAAGATTGGAGACAACTTAGCAATGTATAGTCACTGGCATCACTTTAAAGCGGATGCCAATACCTTCCCGATCTATGGATCTGTTTCATTTCTAGGATGAGATACACATTTCGCTAGTTTACATTAGTTGAAAACGATTTTTTTATCGTTCAATTAATACAGATGCTCCTTAATTTAAATATCGACACTTAATATTGCATTCACTACCACCCATGAATTAATGGTCATTTACTTTTAAATGTTTACTCATTATTTCGAGTCTGCATGTTTCAATTTCTTCAGATTAATGTATCTTTCACAATAAATACTACGATTAATTGAATAGTTTACTTTGCTAAAAATCTGTAATATACTCTCCAAAAATGTCTAAGATAGGCGTGTTAAATGGGCCAGAAGGCTGAGTGCTGACCTTCTGAATCCAAGTTGGCGGGGTCAAGTTTGGTAAAGTGCGATGACCTTTGAATGGGCTCAACTAAGTCAGCCTCGTGTCAAGAGTTTTACCGGCAAGTAAAACATGTAGTGTAGAACACAGTGCCACAAGAAAACTGTAAATGGAGTTAGTAGAACGTAAAACTTTATTATATATCTCCTTCAGAATATTTTTTCTTTAATCGTAATATTCTTAATTTTTGCACCAATTCTTCCTCCAATTTTCCCGCGGTCGTGGGTGCAGTTTGTGTTGTGTATATACAGATGCTGATGATGATTATGATGCTGATTCGTTCTTGTTTTACGGCTGGATGCACTTCCTGATACCAACCCTATGTGAAGGGATGCATTTATTATTGCGTAAGTTCTGTGGTGTTTGGCAGGGTGTCGTGCCGTGCCGTATGAGATGGGACAAACACTAACATCCAGGCCACAAATAAGAGACATTAACTCGATGTAATTAAAATCCCCGACAATACAGGTAATTAAACTGTGAGATCCCCCCCTGTTATGAAGAAATCAATGCTCACTATTCAAACAGCCGGTTATTGTTGCGCCACAAGTCATGTTTTTAAATATCCATTGTGTTATTCCTGTTCCTGGCCTTTTCATAGATTATTGGGGTGAGATCTTGGTGCAGATTTGGCCTACTTTTATGACCAGATGCCCTACCTGACATACCCTTATGCAGAGGGATGCATTTACTTTTTCACGTGTCTGTGGTGGTTGGGAGTGTGCTTCGTTTGGATCAATTAATTAATTAATGGCATATGGCCTCCGAAGAGTCTGGTAAAGTTCTTTCGAGTTAACGCCTTATAGGTGACCTGCGCGTCTGCGAGGATGGGACCCTACCTACGAAGAATTCTAATGCTGAAGACGACACACACACATCAAGCCCCCGTGACATTGGAATTAACCAATGAAGGTTAAAATCCGCGAGCAGGCCGGGAATCAAGCCTGGGACTCTCTGTACCATAGACGAGCACGCTAAGCATTTTGCCGTGGACCCGGACTTCGTGTGAATAAAGAGAAGTGTATTAAGACGGATAGGAGCATTCAGTCTCCGAACTGGAGGAATCGAAACTGAGACCTTTTGCACAGAAGGGCAGTACGCTGGCCATTCATCCAAGGAGTTGAGCCAAACAAATGTCGTTCATACAAATAAAACACGTCGCGATGAATAATTTCATGCAAATTTCTGTAACAGTTCGTGAATTACGATAAAATGCTTGTGTAAGGAAAACGTTGCAGGGAATGACCAATTACCATATGATGAGCTGGGGTGTAGCAAGTGTTTTCCATCGATTTGTCTTTGGAAAAGTGCGGATAATTAAAATGTTACTTCATATTAAAGAGAAATGTATATTCTATAATGAAAAATGAATTTAAGAATACATTTTTGTACCTATAAACGTGTCCCTTCGGTTCCGATACCATATCAATCGGAAGCACTGTGATCACACGGTTTAAAATCTTATATATTACAACCTGATGAATTGTGTCGTTATAAACGAGTGTCAAAACAACCGAGATTTATGCTAGTACTCAAGTGAGGTGGAAAACGATACAGAACGTGACTTAATTAGGCTTATTTTAGACCGTATAGAACACGTTGACGTTTAAGCCTGTTTAAAGTGCCAATGTACTATTAAATTTCACTCAAACTGTATAACTACAGCACTAATTAATCTTCTTCATTATGTATACACTGAGTCGCCAACTGAACGGGAAGGGGTGCCCCACTAGTAGAATGTGAAGTGTATGAACTCTGAGCGTTGCAGCTACCTGCGGCGTAGCTGAGCAGTCTGCCACGGACACTAGTGTCCTGAAGATGGCAACACTTCACCATTCTTCACTGTAAATGAAAGCATAAAGTATCTACTTCAAAATGAGATATAATTAATACATATATTCCAACTGTAAGTATCCGAAAATAAGGTTTAAGTAGCCTTGTGCGCGCGTGATAAGGGGCGTGGCTGTAGTGTCCTGTTTATATGTAAACATCTCGTCAGATTTTCTTGTTCAAATTTACCCCTTTGGTGCGACATGCCTCCTGAGTATATAGGTCGTAGTTCTGAGCAACAGATGTCAATACTTGTATATTCCAAATACTTTTATTCCATTGCTAGGGAACAGATATAAACAAATATGTCAGCTTCCTTGTGGACAAGTGGTCTTTCACATTGTGACCAAACAGTTTGTTTCTCTGTGAGTGTGTATAAAATGGGTACTAAAAGCCGATGTAGAGTAAAGAAAAAGAGAAAATTTCATGGAAACAGACATAGCAAGGTGAATGTCAGTGTTACTTGTGCTGTCAGTATAAATAGTGATACAGAAGGTAGGCCTTATGTAAGGGAATCATTTCTTAGTGCTACTCAGTCCAAACTTTCGTCTGTAAATATTTAATATGATAGTGTTAGTGACATTTACAATATCATTATTGACACAAAGTGCTTTACACATATATTATCTGCATTAGCTTGCCCTAGTTGCTTCAGTTGTAATACAGCTTTTGTAGAAAACCTAGAAATTCTGAGATTTGGTTGGGGAATATCCCTTGTATTGTTCTGCAGCAACTGTGATTATGAATTCCCCAACTGACAGGAGTACTCATCGATAAGATGCAAAATTATTTGGAATTACTTTACGATCTAACACAAGCAGTATTCACGCCATGTCAAATGGCATATGGGCCACATTGTACCGTTTGACAGCAACAAAGGACCGTCCCGCCCACCGTAGGTGTCCTGTAGGAGCTGACAGCTGGTGCTCTTATCAGCGAGCTAAAGTAAATAATGAGATAGAAAATTTTAAATTCAAACCAGGCCTGTCCTTTGACATTCTTCAAGCAGTGAAGCCTATATACGAACGACTCACCAACCCAGAAATGGTAAGTCCTTGCATGGATTGACTCAAAATAATGAGTCATGATGCTGTTTGCCATTTCAACTGGGGAAACCGAGTGGAAATAGAAATACTGAAGGGGATGGGAATTGCTCCTGGAAAGTACACATCATCTGGTGTACTTAAAGCTGATGCAGTACGGTTGCACAAAGGCGAAAATCAAAGGACCGCAGAACAAAAGCAGAGGAGGCAGTACTTGAGAGGTAAAAGAAAACTGAAAGAAGACAAAAAACGTCTAAAATAGGGTCCAACCTATGGAGAAGGCAATTTTTAAGGTGCCCAAGTAAGTGGGTTATATTCACAACTAAGTTCTAAAACTTCAGTGCTATTTTTCTTGAATGTAATTTTTTGCACACCTTCCCACATTTCAAATAAATTTAAATATCCTTAAAATGGAGATAGAAAACTCAACGATATATTAAATTAAAGCTAATGAATGTGGAAATGTTGTAAACTAGTGATTTGTTAATATTGTGAATATTATTTTTAATTATTACTATAATACGCATTTTAGCAAGGATGATTAATTATTTTTAGACTTCTGTCAAAAATGATGTCCAGCTCCCTTTCAGTTTTTGATCATTAGAAGATCCTAGTTCAAAACATTCAATGAATGAAATACTTCAACTTGGTGAAAACAATTTCACGATTACAGGTATAACATTTCTGGAACTTTTATGACATTTTGAAAATTGGATTTTATTATACGAAATTTTAGTCTAATATTTTGTGTTTTATGGTACGAAACTCAAAAAAATCGGTTAAGAATTTTGGATTTTCCTTCGAAACGTTAAAACATACCTTTTAAGCGACTTTGAACGTGGGATGATCATCGGCGAACTCGCTTGGGTCATAGCTAGAGGCATGAATTTTTCGCATTAATTTTTGAACGATTTCGCGAGAAGGATACTAATTTTCGCGTTATTTCGCGAAATAGACATTGCCGTATCACTTTAATTTCGCTTTAATGAAATTCTAAAATTAATCGTTAAAGGTTTCATTATTGTGCTTCTGAATTATTTATATTAATGGTAGATGTATAAATTACTAGAAAGCATCAAACATTATTTCAGTTTATTCCTGATTATGATTACATAGCACTTACGTTACAGTATCATTGGGCCATCCTACCCATTCCTTACTTTGTGAAAATGTAACATAGCACATGTTACAATGGAGCTCTCTTTCATTAGTCGTCTCCGGTCATTGACAATCAAATTGTACTTCGAAAAAACTCGCTCTGCATCAACCGATGAACAGGAAACCCAAATACTAGAGTTTAGAACAGAATTTACAAATTTCAGGTGCATTATAATGCTAGCAGTGACTGAATTATTTCAACTTGTTGAACGGGATTTTCTTCAATTTGTTTTCGCAGAATATCTTTAAAATCAAGGTACCCAGCAATAATACCAGACAAATTTTGTACTTTTCCATTCAATGACGAAACATTTGTATAGTTTGATTAAATTACATTAGACCGAACTCGATAGCTGCAGTCGCTTAAGTGCGGCCAATATCCAGTATTCGGGAGATAGTAGGTTCGAATCCCACTGTCGGCAGCCCTGAAAATGGTTTTCCGTGGTTTCCCATTTTCACACCAGGCAAATGCTGGGGCTGTACCTTAATTAAGGCCACGGCCACTTCCTTCCCACTCCTATCCCTTTCCTGTCCCATCGTCGCCATAAGACCTATCTGTATCGGTGCGACGTAAAGCAACTAGCAAAAACAATTACATTAGGTGGATGAAACAAATCATTCAAAAGTCCAAAAAAATCTTAACATTACTTGGGGACATGTGCTTTTCAATTTTCTTTACAACTAAGACACTAAAATTTTGGAAGAGGAGAGTCGCTTCACTTTTTAACGAATCACTAAACCCTTCAATAACCTTACTAACTAGCTCACCAACATGGTCAGAAGCAATTAAATTCATTCTATCTTTCAGTTCTGTTCTTTCCGAAACAAGCAGGTGAGAATATGGATAATTAGACCCTTCTAATTCCGAAACAACGTCTGCAATAAACTTGCAATTTTCAAAAATAAATGTGTTTGGGATTTTACCAGGTTGCAAAATCTGGCATCTTCCATTTCTGCCAACCAGTTTACCACTGGTACAGGTTTCAGTGACAACTATTTCAAAATTAGCGGAGGATATCTACACTAGCATGTATGTAAGAGGCATCTTTAAGCCAACTTCCCCATCTACTCAACACAGGCTCGGGATATGATAAAATTGACATATCTGGGAACTTTTCGTCTAGGTATGAGCGAAACATGTGTTTGATTTTCCTTGACATGTGAAAACAGTTCTTTGTTTTTGACACACTGGCATTAAGTTCTTCCAAATTCTTTTGCAGGACATCACCGAACAAACTGAACTTATGAGCCCAGCAAGTGATGTGAATTAAATGTTCTCCCATAATTCCCTTAAGCAGTTCACAACATTTTAACATATACGGGGCGGAATCAGTTATCACATACTTTACATTCTCATGGTTAATTTCAAAATTTTGCAAAACATGCAGGATTGCTTGAGGACACGTTCTGCTCTTCGCAGTATCTAGAAACGTACATTCTAACAAAAATATTTCCTGTTCAAATACTGGGTCTTGAGTTTTGATCAAGATTGCCTGAAGAGTCGGTAGTTTCGTCGCAGATAAGAGCCAAGTCCGTTATCCCTTCCAAAGACTGTTTGATGCTTGCTAGTACTTCGTTTGAGCAACGGGGGACGTATTGTTTCCTTAGTTGGTTGGCTGTGGGAAGGTCTCCAGATCCTAACCAATAGAAAAAAAGAAAAATCTTTATCAGGAAGAGGTCTTAGAAAACCTAGTCTTACTATCACTGATCGTTGATTGTGCAGGTTTAATTGATAGACTGTACATACCTGGTGCATACTTTTGAAGTCATTTCCGGACTACAGTGTCGTCTACCTTCTCCAGCGGGATGTTGGCTTTGAGTAGTAGAATTCTTTTGCATATCTAATGAAAGTTATATTGTTGCCTGCCGTTTCACTGTTGGAGTGCCAAATTTACGTTCTGAACGTTCCTTATTTTTAAAACAATGTTTCGAAACAGCATCTTCTTCTATTTACGAGGATACTTTTATCTCAAAAATTGAAGATTTTACAGTCATGAAAATTTGTACTTGCAATCTTCTCTAAAATTAAAGAAACAATTATTTCTTTGTTTTCGGAAAATCTACTTCGAGTGAGGGAGGGGGGGTGTTGAAAGAAGTGAAGAAAGAGTTGAATACTTTTTACGAGGATACTCATATATCAAATACTGAAGATACTACAGACGTGAAAATTGGTATTTAGAAACTCCTTTAAAAATAAAGAAACACGTATTCTTTTGTTTTCGGAAATTCCACTTAAGAGGGGAAGAGAGTGAAAAATTGAAAAATGAGATGGATATTTACAGACATGAAAACTGGTATTTAGAATCTCTTTTATAAAAAAGAACCATATAAATTTTTTAATTTTCGGAGAAAACACTTAAGGGGGAGTGGGACTGAAAGGAAGAGAAATAGATGTTGAAGTATTTTTCCTATGACACTAGCTGAGGAAAACCCGCTTCGTGTGATTTTGTACATCGGTGCGGTTTTCTCTATTTAATACAAAATAAGTGCATTAAAAGACCACTCGTTTTCTTTTCTTTTATTCTCTCTTCGGGGTACGTAAATATCTTACATTCTAAATCATTTCAAGAAAACACATTCTTAAACACTACATTTGATATCTTGTAAACTGACACGTGCACAAACAGATTTTCCGCTCGTCCGACACCGGAGAAAGTAACGTAGAGCTGACCATGTGTGAAACAGGAATCCTTCAAATTAACTCCAAAATTCTTGAACGTTTGTCTCTGGATCTTACTGATAGTCATACTATAAGCTAATCTCACTGGAAATAGTAATCGTTCGAAAGAAAACGACCAATCATTTGAGATCAGTGGAATTGTTTGTATGAAGACGGATTTTTCCTGTTTGTCTGCCGGTCATGATTACTGCCTCAATGATATTTTTAAGAAGCTGTTTCAGTGAGTATTTTCTTTATATTCAAGAATTACAGAAAATACTCGCAGATGTACTCAAGCAGAAAACGGTTATGGTTCTGAGACCGCCATACTCCAGCGATATGAATCAAATATGGTATATAAAACCATGGTGTAATTTTCACAGCTTTCTTGACTACATTTTCACTTATTTCAATACATTCAATGCCAAAGTCAGCCACTTTCAAGCCCCACATCTCCCACACTATTACAGCTGCAGACACAGAACCACTGTAGTGCACGATGGGAGAATCGAGGTTAATACCACACGTAAACATCTGTGGTTTGCAGTGGGTAGTTGAAATAGGCTTATACGAACTCACACGTCTCTGTTTTATATATAGTCGGCCAATCTCAACCCCGACATTTTCCACACCACCACAGCCACGTTAAACCCCACGTCCTTCACACTACCACAGCTATCGAGACGCAACCACAATAGTGCACGGTGGGAGACTTAAAACTACTATCACACACAAGAACCAGTGATCTGCGGTGGATACTTGTGGCTCAAGGTAAAATATACGGACACATGCGTCGATTTTTATGTGCAGTTGGCCAATTTCCACCCCCATATCTACCACATCACTACAACTACCGACACGCAACCACCATAACGCACGATGGGAAACTCGGGGCTACTAACACACACAAACATCAGTGGTCTGCGGTGGGCAGTTTCTCTTCAAGATGAAATATACGGACACACACGTCTATTTTAATTATATGTATAATATACTAGGTGAAGACAACCCACTTCGCTCCGTTTTTTTGTACATCCCTGCAGTTTTCCTTATATAATACAGATGACCTGCATTAAAAGACCACTCTCTTTCTGTTTCTTACTTTGTTTTTATTCATTTCTCGGAGTACATAAATATCTTACATTCTAAGTCGTTTCATGAAAATATATTCCGTTCTTATACACTGCATTTGGTTTATTATTGCCTGGCGCATGCATAATCACACTTTGTACTTGTCCGACACGGGAGAAAGCAACGTAGAGCAGACCATGTGAAAAACAGGAATCCTTCAAATTAACTCCGCATTTATGGAACGTTTGACGCTGAGTCATGCTGATAGTCATATTATAAGTTAACCACACTGGAAATAGTAATCGTTCGAAAGAAAACGACCAATCATTTGAGATCAATGGAATTGTTGGTATGAAAACAGATTTTCCTGTTTCTCAGCCAGTCATGATTAGTGCCTCAGTGATATTGTTAAGAAGCTGTTTCAGTAAGTCTCTGCTTTAAATTCAAGAATTACAGAAAATAGTCACAAAAATGCTATGGCTCAGAGTTCGCCATACTCCTGCGAGATAAATCAAAGATGATAACAAACCAAGCAGTACACATCATAGCCTTCTAGAGTACATTCTCACTCCGATCCTTCCAGTATATTCTCACTCATTTTAATACATTCAGTGACGAAGTCAGCCATTCTAAAGCCACACATCTCACACACCACCACAGCTGTAGACACGGAAGCCCTATAGTGTACGATGGAAGACTGGAGGCTACTACCACACACAATCGCCAGTGGTCTATGGTGGGTATTTGTGGGTGCAAGTTGAAATATACGAACATACACGTCTATTTTTATATAGTCGGTCATTTTATATCCCTACATCTCCCACACAACCACACCTACCGACACGCAACCTCTATAGTACACGATAGGAGTCTTGAGGCTACTACCATACATCAAAACCAGTGGTCTGCGATGGATAGTTGTGACTGCAAGGTGAAATTAACGAACACACGCGCGTATTTCTATATACAGTTGTCAATTTCAACCCCGTTATTTCCCACACCACTACACCTACCGACACAGAACCACTACAGTACACGATGGGAGACTCCAGGCTACTACTGCACAGAAATGCCACTGGTCGGTGGTGGATACTTGTGAATGCAATTTGAAATATACGAACACACGCGTCTATTTTTGTATATAGTCGGTTATTTTCAACCACCACATCTCCCACACCACCACAGCCTTCGACACGCAATCATCATAATGGATGATGTGAGGCACGAGGCTACTACAAAAAACAAACACCATTGGTCTGTGGTGGGTATTTGTAACTCCAAGGTAAAATATTCCGGCACACGCGTCTATTATTGTCTTATTTATATTTACATAAATAAAGTTGTAGGGGGTCCGCTGTCTGTAATTTCGTTTGTTTTGCTAATTTTTCAGATATTTCTCCGTTTTAGGTCAACTCAAGACGAAATCGGTGGCTTTTATTTTTCGTGTCTGTTCGTCTGTTGCTCCATCACGGCGAAACGACTGGATAGATCTCGACCAAACGTCATAATTAGAGTATATTCATCCCGGGGAAGGTTTTGATATGAATATCATTTAAAAATCATTCAGTAGACGGGGGTTTATAAGAAAACCAGAACGGTTTTCCTCCAACTTCTCTTATACTATTGATTTTCTGTAAACTCCGTGGACTGTATGTGAAACGTCTCTTCATTGTAAACAACTTTTGTTGTGTTCATAATTTAGCTTACTCTTCAAATGATGAAGAAAATTACTATTTTCTGCGGGGATCAAGATATGCAATGAGTGACCGACAGACCGACAACTAACCTACAGGTTACCATGGCAACATCTCTGACTGCTTGCCAGCAGGGAAGTAACGTATTGCCATTTTCCTCATCATGCTTTTAAATTCGTGGTTGTTCCTTGGGTAGAAGGCAAGAGAGGCGTCAATCGGCCTATCTGCGGGATATTGGCGGAATATCGTTGGAGGTTATAACCGCCCTCGAATAGATTAAGTAATAACACCATTAGTCATCTTCTTATCTGTTTACCTAAGAATCACTGCTCCTAAATTTCTCTTCTGTTACCGCTTTATTATATCCATAACTCACACCAGCATCATTTATTGAGGGGTACTTGATTTTCCAATACATTCACTTGGCATTTACATATTTGTCGTTATACAGCTGTCCTCAGTTATAATCCATTTTCTTTTAATTTCAACTTTCTTAACTGTATTATTTTTTCCTTAATTACTCCGTATGTACGCGCGTGCTAGAATCTACTGGATATATTTCCACCAAACTTCATATTTAGAATCCACCTGTCCTTCGGTAGGTCTTAGGGCAAATATTGTTTCTAAATCCCTGAACTAACTGGGAGTTTATACGAAACCGTAACCGTGATTTTGCACTCCCACAAAATATACACAACCAAACTTAATGGAAATCTACCTGCCTTAATGGAAATTATCTAAACCTTTTTTCTCATGTGCATCATTTCGATACGAGGATTAACAAGGGAGATATATCAACGGACCGTTTTTTGGTACAAGTCCCATCGGACTTAACTCAAGAGCGGATGCGTGTAAAGCGTATTTCTTACAACTTGAAAACTACTGAAGATATTCGAACCAAACTTTGTATTTAGCATCCACCTGTCCAAAGGTAGGTTTTAAAGGTCTATAACAGTTCATGTTCCCAGAATGGACTGGTGGTTTCAAGGGAACCGAAATGTGATTTTACTCTTACACAATATATACAGTACAAGACCAACCTGACTGGAAATCGACCAAACGTGATGGAATTCCATCTCTAAAACTTTTATTTTCATGTGCATTTTTTCGTCAGGAGGATTAATAAGGGAGATATCATGAATGGTCAGTTTTGCAGGTTTAGTCCAGCGTACATAGCCCAAAAGGTGTTGTACGTGAAGCAGATTCCTTATCTATCTATATAAAATCGTAACGACTGTTTGCTTGTACATTGACTATTTTGGCGAAAGTTTTTCACAGCTACCCGTTTAAGGGGCAATAATGGCCAGCTGCATATTTTTTTGGTTTAGTTTACTGAAAGTCCTAATTTTTACCCTCCTCGCCCAAAATCCAGATTGCGAGACGAAAAAGAAAATGGAAATTTGACAAAACTATACGTTTTAGCCCGTAATGGAAGGAAAACTTCCATGATCTTTAAATTTTTTCACTTTTTATCCACGAAGAATATCGAAATATGGAGGCATTTTTAATGATGGTGCAGACCTTCGGGAAGTCGTATCACATAACGGATTGCACAACCTCCGTTCAGTTTGGAATGATCTACAACCTTGGTTTTATGACCTTTTTGTCGTATCTTTATCCTTTTTACGTTTGATTTTTCTCTGTTAATCGATGTTAAGTAAATTTGGACTTTTCACATGCATAATTCATACTTTCAATCACTTACAGGAAATATAGAATCATTAAACTCTTCACGAAAATTGGCCCACCCAGTAGCCATATGTGAGCCAAATGCTATGTATGTAGCTGTCACATAATTATCCGAAAAGTAATGGAATGTGTTGATAATGTTACAAGAACTTTACCCTGTTCAACGTTTCTAACTCAATCTGATCCCAAGAGTAGATGACATATCATAGGACCAGCCATTTAGGCCACTAAATCCGGCGTCTTATGGTACAATCCTTTGTCGATATGACGTACGTTTAGCAGCAGTTATCTGTAAATGAAGGTCTGAAATATTGTAAACAAGCATATACTCTCGTATGTCGATCTATATATATTCACTGATGTCGATTTGTAGCGACCGAGAAAGTGTGTGTCTGCTATTGTAATCAGTACTCCCCATACCAACTTCGACTGGCAGTAGGAATGGGGTCCTTCTCCAACTCCTGTGTAACGGGCAGTAGGGGCCTGACATTATAATGATAACTGCACAACTCAATTTCGACTGATAGTAGGGTAGGTTCCCCTCCTGTAATAATAAAGACTCCTCATCTGTTATTTGTCTGGAAGTAGGAAAGGGGGCTGCCATTGTAACGAAAACTCCCCAAATCGATTGTGGCCCCGCTGTAGGCAATGGGGCCTGCAATGATAATGCAAACTTCCCAACTCGATTGTGAATGGCAGTAGGCAAGTGAGCCTGCCGTTATATCACAAATCCGTAAAAAATACTTTACATTGGAAACAGCTTATGGGGCCTCCCCATGTTGTTTCTCGGATAACGCTAAGAGATATGCAATTTTAAAACAATCTTATTCACTGCATGTACAGTATTTGCTTCGATATTCGAATACAATGTAGAATGCCGTAGCGAAGCACGGGTACATTTGCTAGTATAAAATAAACGAAAATGACTAATATTAACGTCTAATAGCGGTACCATCGTTTACGAGTTCGCTGTGTTGAACTGTGACACACTGGATGGCTAAGTCATATTTCACCTCAATCAGTATGGGGGTTGAGAAGGGGGTGAAAATGAATGTAAAAATGACCGAGATATATGGATGGTATGTGGGTATGTTCCAGAATAGTTCCCAACGGAACTTGTTACACATATGACTTACATCTGGAAAAATACTATGATGAACCATAAAAGTCCTCGTTGGGGGTAGGGAAAGGGAGGGAATGGCATTTAATATTAATGGAAAATTGCAGATATTAATATCGAATCCTTTATTTATGTGTCGCTGAGACGAATGGTGAAGCTCTGAATAACGTTTAAGTCCAAGTTCAGCCTTCATTGAGATGGGACGCTGAAAGGGGTTTAACAGCAAGAAATGAACGGGTATAATGTTGAATCCACTGCTTTTGGGATCGCAAGGCAGACTTTTTGAAAGGATCAAATACTTCCCGGTCAATTTGAGCTTCCATAAGGACAAAGTTTTACTCGAAAATAAAATAATTTAAGACTTGAAATCAAACTTATCTACATAAATCTGAAACTATACAACAGATGATAAAATTCAATATCCTAAACAGGAATTCTATAAAAATTCACTTCGCACATAACTAATACTAATCTTAAAAGTAAATGCTCATAAACCAACCGGGCAACGTCAGGTAGTACAGCGAGTTGTATATACTGAGTGGTCCACCAGCCCCTTGCGGTCCAATTTTATGTATCCCTTCACATTTACTACAATTCTGAAAGACATCGGTCCCTCTCCCTAAACCGGGATAATATAACGAGATGTATGTTTACGGGCTAGAAGACAGCGGGAATCGTGAGCGCCAACATTAATTCATTATGGGCACCTCGATGAACGCATAAAACAAGTACAGATACACAGAACACGTACTTTAAAGCAGGAGGTAGGCACACAGACCGGAAGCACGGTACTGTATACGCTGGGAAGTGGGCTCCGTAGCTCAAGTGTCGCAGTAGCTCACGTGGCAAGCGGGCGGGGAGGTATGTGATAGTGGACAGTGTTCAAGGTAGGAGGTTTGAATACGGCATAAGATTTGTTTCGGCCAGCTGAGTGGGATGTGGTAAGGTTGCATTTTTGATAGCTTCCAAGGACTGATTTGTTTATTTTACCATGTAAAGGACCGTACTTATCGTTGCATTGGGTATGATGCTGGGTTCGATGGGGATGGTCTATAACCACTATAGGCTGGGAAGCGGGCACCGTAGGTCAGGTGTCGCAGTAGCTCACATGGCTAGCGCGCAGTGGCGTGTGTGATAGGTGACAGTGTTTGAGGGCTAGAATTTTCGAGTCCCATGCAAGTACTAAGCCAATTACCTAGGATGGTGCAAGGTTGTATACTTAATACGTGTGCTTTTCACAGACTGATTTGTTTATTTGGCCCTGGAAAGGGTCGTTGGCATGGAGCTGGGTTGATAGAGGATAGGAAACATGTACCAGGATGTCAGTTATCCACGTCGTTCAACGCAGCACCTGTTGGAACTGACGACCTCAATAGTGGCATTGGTGGATACTGAGCTACGCGTGATGTTTTAAGGACCGTCTGGCCCGTTGCAACATCTGTGGCGAAACGGATCGGCATGCCCCGGTGATGATCTGTCTAAGGTGAAAAGGACTGGCCGGCTCCTGTGCATACACCAGTAGTTTTACATGGTCCGACAGAAAAAATCCAGGGGCGTAAGATCGGGCGAACTGGTGGGCCAAGGGACAGGTCCTCCCATTCCTATCCATTTATCACGATACATCGCAAGGAGATGGTTCCCGACGAACACCGCCACGTGCGGTGGAGCTCCGTCATGGTGAAAGCACTTCTTGCAGCGGTCAAGGTGTGACACATGTTCCAAGAACGGTGATCGTTCATCTTGGAGAAACCGCAGATAGCGATGTCTGGTCAGATGAGCTTCAAAGAAATGGGGACCGATGAGGTGAACAGCCATGATCCCACATCATACATTCACGCCCCACTACACCTGAAAAGCTGTCTGTCGCACCCAATTTGAATTATGCACATTGCAGTAATGCATATTGTAGAAATTAACGGTCCCACTGTTGTAGAATCATGCTTCGTTCGTAAATAAGAAAGTCGCTAGAAAAGCAGGGTCAGTGTCCACAAGCTGTAGGATCCATTGAGAGAACGCCATCCGGTCATCGAAATAATGACCATGGAGTTCCTGGTGGAACTGTTGATGGTGCGGGTGAAACGGGTGGGTATGCAATATCTGCATAACCCCCACGTCTCCCACACACCACAGCCACCTACACGCAATCATCACAGTAAGCGATGGAAGACTCGAGGCTTCCACCATACACAATCACCAGTGGTCTGAGTCTGGAAGATGTGAGCCTGCAAGGTGAAATATACGATCACACGCTCCTATGTTTATACCCCCATATCTGACACACCACCACAGGTACAGACAAGCAAACACCGTAGTGCAATGATGGGAAACTCGTGGCTACTACCATACAAAAACACCAGTGGTCTACGGTGGGTATTTTTGGCTCCAAGGTGAGATATACCGACACACGCATCTATTTTTATATACAGGGTGATTTTTCCACCGTGTACAAACTGTAGGGATTGATCGAGGAGAGAATACGGAACAGAAAGAGTCTAATGAACGTATGTCCGCAAACGTATTGTTTGTTTGTTAAGGAACATTTATTTAATTATCCTTTGTTACAGAGACGGTGGTCTAATACGCGCAGTTCCATGCAGCCACGGTTACAGTGTGTGTTGAAAATAGTTTCAATGTGCTCCACGCGTGCGTGTACGCGCCGTAGCATGTTCTGTCACACACGTTCTCATCGGCAGGCTGCATCCGAATAGTGTCGAAGGCAGCATTAATATGCTGCTCCAGTGTCTTCTTATCTGGAATGGGCTCTGCATACACGATACTTTTGAGATGGCCCCATAAGCAGAAATCGCACGGGTTGAGATCTGGTGAACGAGCAGGCCATGCAACTCGACCTCCTCGTCAAATCCATTGACGAGGGAAGACACGACTGAGATACGTCCGGACGTTCACGGCGAAGAGGGCTGTAACACCATCATGTAGCAGCCACATAACCCTGCGAATCTGCAATGGTACGTCTTATAATAGGTAAGGCAAATTCACCCACAAGAAACGCCGATATTTCCGGCCTGTTAGGCGAAGTGGAAGGAAGACTGGTCCAAAAACACAGTCGCCAATTATACCGGCCCAAACATTCCGGCTGAACCGCTGCTGATGATTCGCTGGCACCAAACCATAGGGGTTCTGCATACAAACCCACAGATGACTGCTATGAAAGTTGAAGATACCACTCCACGTAAAGCTGGCCTCATCTGTAAATAGGATGTATTCCACAGATTCCAGCATCGTTTTTGCCGGTCGAATAAACCAGTGATAAAAACCGCTCCGATATGGAAAGAGAGCGCTGCACACGCTGTGTCATGGAGAAATTTCCACACGGTCGTCTGGCTTATCCTGTACCGCTGGGCCAACTGCCTGATACTGATACGGCGGTCACCTGCCACAGTGTTAATCACATTTTCCTCCACGTCTGGTGTCCGAACAGGGCGGGTAGATCCTTCATGATTTCCTCCTTCCTTACTCGACCCTTTCTCAGACAAACGGCGAAACACTGTTGCAAACATTGAATGCTGTGGTTCTTGTCGGAGGGGATAGGTCTCCCGATACAACCGTTCCGCCCGCTGGCCGTTGCCATTTGCTTTGCCGTAAGTAAACATCGTATAGGCAAGCTCTCGATTCAAATACGGAACCATTGTGTAGAACGCGGTAACACATCCACTACCCGGTGAATCAACATGAGGAGTGACTGGGACACAACGGTACCAATGACTATGACAGGAGAGGGCGCTAGGGCATGACGTATGAAAAACACTACCACCCTCCAGGAGAAAACCACGCATACTGTAAATGTGGCGGCATGGTACAGCGCGTACTGGCCTGCAGTCTCTGTAACAAAGTATGATTGAATACATGATCGCTAGCATGGACACCATGCATTTTCGGACATACGTTCATTAGATCATTTTTGTTCCATATTCTCTCCGCGATCAAACCCTTGAGTTTGTACACTGTGGAAGAAATCACAGAGTATAGTCGGCCAATTTCAACCCCTAAATCTACCACACCACTACAGCTACTGACACGCTACAACTACAGTGCACGATGGGAGACTCGAGGTTACTACCACACACAAACGCCAGTGGTCTGCGGTGGATAGTTGTGGCTGCAAGTAGAAATATACGAACACACGCGTCGAAGAGTACGTTGCACGTAAACCAGCACATCCCATGAGACATCACAATGGGGTTCAAGTCGCAAGGGTCGTCACATTGATCCAGGAAGGATGGATTTTTTCGTGTTGCTGTGGATCTCAATGCCTATCGGTCAGTTATTCAACGCTTGTGGGATAGCTACAATGAGATAGGCCTGTTCACAAGAAGTGTATGACAAGGTCAAGGACGCACTACAACCCCAGAGGATGACCGATATCTGACCGTCTGTGCGTTGCGCCGTCGTTCAGCAACTGCCAGAGAACTGCAACAAGACCTCAGGAGGGTCACTGGAGTCACGGTGTCCGACCAGACAGTAAGGAACAGGTTAATAGAAGTGTCCTTACGACCCATACGTCCTTTTCGAGTGTCCCGTTTAACGCAGCAACATCGCGCATATCGCCTTCTCTTTGCCCGTACCCGCGTCAACTGGCAACTTCTCCAATGGAGACCTGTGTTGTTCACCAGTCCAGATTCCCCTGACACAGCGCGATGGACGTCAACATGTATGGACAAACTGTGGTGAGAAGTACATGTCCAATGTTGTCCAGGAAGGCGTCCGATTTGGACAAGGTTCTGTGATAGTGTGGGGTGGCATCAGTACCGATGGCCGTACGGATCTTGTTGTCGTCCGTGGTAATCTTACCACAGCGGGTTACATCAAGCAGATACTGCTACAGCATGTGTTGGTTGCTGCATACGGGGTTGGGCCTGAATTCGTACTCAAACACAACAATGCCAAGGCTAATACAGCGCGCATCACCAGAGCTGTCTTGCGAGAGCAGTACATTGAAGACACGGAATGGCCAGCAGTGAGTTCTGACCTTAATCCCACCCAGCATGTGTGGGAAAGGCTTGACAGAAGTGTTCGTGGGCGTCCAGTTCCACCACAGACTCTCCAAAGACCTCGAACAGGATGTCATTGAAGAATAGGACCTGATACCGGAACGTGAATTCCGTCGACTTATACGGAGCAGGCCACGTAGGTGCCAAGCTGTGATAAATACTCGTGGAGGACATACACTATACTGATGCTCTCCAACTGCGATAAAAATCCACCCTGGAGGGCTCTTATCACTTTGTTTTGGCTCCTATTTGGATATTTCCGTTTGTGTTCTGAAAATGAACGCGAATCCATCGATTTTCTTTTGTATAGTTCAACGGTAGAGAATAAAGTTTTAGTTGGTAATACACATGGGTGTGAGGTATTGTTTTGTGGAGCATGGCACACGTCCAAAAACATGTTCCCCTATTTTTTAAACTGTGTAGATGTTGAATATCACAAATGTAGAAACAAAATTTAGTGGGGTTCAATATCCGGAAATAAAATCATTTCTCTGAAACCGTTAGACGTACGAGGTGGAAACTTCACATGATGATTGCTCCTGAATGCTTTACATTTTAATTAAGAAGTGGTCTTAAAATAGCACACCCTTAAGGGATTTTAACTAGGAGTGATTTCTGATGACAAATATTCATTTCGCTGAAACCTTTTGACATACGAGGTTAAAATTTTACATGATGGTTGCTCCTTTCAGATTTTAAATAATTACAATTCTTAAATATACACACGACTAAGGAATTTTGTTTCGGGGTGTAGACTTATGACAAAACTATTCAACCCTACAAACCGTTTGACGAGGGAGTTTGTAATTTTACATCAACTTCGGATGTCGTACATGTCAGAAATGATATAATTCAAAATAATTCTCGTATATAAGGATTGGGACAATGTAGAAGTTTTAAGTTTTCACAACAGCCAAGGTACTCGGCCGAATTTCCTATTTCACTTCTTTATTGCCAAAGAAATATATTTTTAAAACTCAAGAGTTTAACTCAAATATTCTCAAACATACTACATGACTGGAGGAATGTTTTTGAGACTTTATGCCATTATTGGTTCCTACATATTCTTGCGTACGTTGAATGTGAAATTTTTAAAGTTTTAAACCTATGAAATTAATAAATATTAATGGAGGTTTCATTTTGGGCAAGGATCGGTATTGCCCTCTATAAACATAAAATTCTGTCTATGATATTAAATAAGAAGTGATCTTATAATAGTACACCCCTAAATGGTTCTAATTGAGAGGTAAGGAATGGTGACAAAAATATGCATTTATATGGAACCGTTTGAATTACGAAGTTAAAAATTTCAAATGATATTCTAGGTGTGAACTAACAGAAGGTCTGGGGGTTATGATCCAAAAACAAATATATTCATTCCTTCCTCCGAAACGGTTTAACGCACGAAGGAAAAATCCCAAATAGCGGTATCTAAGTAATTTAAATCCTAGGTGTGAAATCGGAAACAATTTAATCGTTCCACCCCTGAAGTGTTAAATGAGGTTAGCTCCGAAAACGGAATTATTCATCCTTACAAAACCGTTTGACGAACAAAGTTGTAATTTTACGAGAAGGTGCTTATTTTATGCCCTACGTGTAAAATGTCGAATACTTCAAAATATTTCCCCCCTGAGCGGTTTAGATGGTGATCGACTATCAGAAGCAGAATATCCATTCCATGGAATCCGTTTCAGGCACGAACATAAAATTATACATGAAGGTTGGTCTTCCATATCCTAGATGTTAATAAATATTTAAAAACTTTCAACTCCTAAATGTTATTTATTCCTCCATTACTGCTCGACGAACAAATTAAAAAAATTCACGTCCCAGAAGTTAAATAACTTATTTTTTTAAACATTCCAATTTTTTATACGGGGTTCAAACGGGTCATAGATCAGAAAATAAATAATCATTCTCCCAAACCGTTTGATGTACGACTGAGAGTGTGTTTTACATGCTCGGTCTACAGTGTATTCACGAAAATGTGAAATTTCGAATAATAACTTTCAGTTTAAAGCCGTAGCGAAGCACGGGTGTTTTACTAGTTACTAACAATAAATCGGTACCCATTTGAAGCGTATATTTATTTTTGCTTCATTTTACTGTATGAGGGTGAAATAGCTGAATGACGTGTATCTAGCTACTTACTTTGGAGACTGCAGTTTGAATTCTGAACAAATCAGTTGAAAAACCTAAAAAAAATATCATTTATCTCATTTACTGTTATGCCCTTCGTGTTGGAGCGTGCCATCGCTCTATGTATATTATATACACGTTGGTGACGTTTGCAATAAGGTTGCTAGTTTTAATTTTAAATATTAACATTTTCATTCGAACACCGTATTTTGAAACATCGTATCTCCTCTTCCGATCCGTAATGAACTCTTCCTTATTCTCCTAATCTAACATACCGACTGTAAGGGTATTTTAGAAATAATTTGTCTACTTTAAAGTCAATATGCTGTCTCAATGTTATGTTTCAGCGAGTACTTCGGAGAACGACAAGGTCGTGGGAGGTGAACTCGCAGACATAAGGGATTTTCCATACCAGGTGTGACTTATTAATGTTTACATTTTTTTATATGCCTTAATTCAATTTAAGGATTTAGGCAAAGGCGTCGGTGAGTAATAGTTTTGTATCTGGTATTCAAAGTCAAATTCGTGTTATCATATGGTATTTTGAATGGTGGACAGCGTGACATTCAGCTGTGACTGGAGTTTGATTCTCGGTATTCCTCCTTTTTCAGTTAGTTTTATATTTATTAAATTGTTTTACTTCAGTGGCATTTAAAATTACACATACTTTGTATTTTATAAAGATGGAATTCTAGAGTAAATACTGGAGCTAATATTAATACATAGAATAAAGAATTAGGGATTGGAATAATTACAAGTCCGATAACTTCCATAAATTTCGAATTGATTTGAAATCATTTTAGAAACGACCAGATAAAAAACTAACAGAGATCTGGGAGAATTTTTTAAATGCAGATCAGTTGTCATTGATTGATTGATTGACTGACTGACTATAAATATACAGGGTTAGCCAAAATAGTGTATACATATTTCTTTTTTTCTTCTTTGCTAGTTGTTTTACGTCGCACCAACACAGATAGGTTTTACGGCGACGATGGGACAGGAAAGGGCTAGAAGTGGGAAGGAAGCAGCCGTGGCCTTAATTAAGGTACAACCCCAGCATTTGCCTGGTGTAAAAATGGGAAACCACGGAAAACCATTTTCAGGGCTGCCGACAGTGGGGTTCGAACCTACTATCTCGCGAATACTGGATACTGGCCGCACTTAAGCGACTGCAGCTATCAAGCTCGGTTATACACATTTCAACAAATGGTATGTGCATAGTATTGTTCAATTGAATTATCACTACAATATGTGGGATGGCGTTTTCTCACTAGGTATGACTACTTGCTAGACTTTAAGTTCATATGCTATTCTTTCCGCCCTTCCCCCGGTATGGTTCATGCTTAACATGAACGTACTCGCAATTTGATGACAAATTCAAATTTTTAAATCCCGGTACCTCTCATTTTCGATCAACTTCGTTATTTTTTGATAATAATCTTACCTGGCACTTGCACCTACTTCAAGGAGCTCTTCAATGTGGATGAGTATAAGTTCACCCTTGCTGTGTGTTCATGTCACAGGTTTAATGAAATCAATTTTCTGCCATTTCTTGGTTCGTGAGCCTCTGTGGTACAGACGGCAGAGCGTCAGCCTCTCACCGCTGGATACCGTGGTTCAAATCCCGGTCGCTCCATGTGAGATTTGTGCTGGGCAAAGCGGAGGCGGGACAGGATTTTCTCCGGGTATTCCGGTTTTCCCTGTAATCTTTCATTCTACCAACACTCTCCATTATCATTTCATAGCATCCATCAGTAATTAATAAATCGCTTTGGGAGTGGCGACCCCATCCTACTAGTAGCCCATATCTGCTTCATTCATTCCATCCCTGACCCGGTCAAAGACTGAAAAACAGGTTCTAGGTTTCCATTTTTCTCGGTACGTATGCTTACCCTGTGGCAATTAATTCCTAATTTTCTTATTGGCTACTGTCACTTGGACAGATGCCCACGTCATCGGCAACTGTTGCGCTGATTGGTAAGGATGATGTAACCTTCCGCCGCTGTCTTCCCTTTGATTCGTTATTCTTTTTAATTTATTATTTAATCTTTCCTAACTTATTTATTGAGAGTCATTACTAATATTACTACAGGAACGTTTTTCGTAGTTTTTTGCATGCTGTTATTATTCTCTGTAGTAACTTAATTGTTAGTTCTCCAGCGCTATTTTTCGTCTTCCGCCTCCAAATCTCTCTCTTTCTCTCTCTCTACATAATGCTAGCAGGAGACTCGCTAACTTGCATTCAGCCATCAGAAGGTCAACCACTCGCCAGCGCATACCTGTGCTCTCGTTGCAGCTTTGAGCCGACATACACGAAGCAGCTGGCATAAACTTTCAGTCGCCACTTGTGTGGCAGAGTTTTTCACGTTCAACGCAGAAACACATCAGATGGCAGTTTGGTCTCTGCATGTAACAAGAGAAGTGTACAACATGTAGTAATACGTTCTCACGAAACAAACTAGGAGATAACCTACATAATAATGCTCTCCAGGACCTGCTCATCTGATAAGTTAAACTGAACAATGTCCCTGAATTCCAGGAGGCCATACACTTTATAGGTTCCAAAAGGCTATTTATTTATTTTAATAGACACTCATTCTGCTCTTAAACTACGGGGGTTGTTGGTTGTTCTTGGTGTGTAGGGATGATTCAATGAACACACCTTGTTTTTCCGACAAGGACCTACTATTCCAAGTTTTGTAAGACCTTTACTGGAGGTTTTCGTGCATTATTGTTAATTGAAAAATAAATTCTCCTACATTTAATTCTGCATTAAAATCTTATCCCCAGTCTTCATCTTTCAGATTTCTTATCACTACCAAGGATTGTTCATGTGTGGTGGCTCAATCATTAACAAGGAGTGGGTTTTGACGGCGGCACACTGTGTAGTAGAGTAAGTCGATTGAAATGTTATTTCATTGCTAACTAACGAATATTTAGACTAAGTTTGTAACGCTCATAGATCATATTCATACAGTATTACTCAATGGCAGTGTAGTTGAGTACATATCCCTACAAGTACTTGAAATTTCCACATAGTCTCCCAGCACAGTCGTTTGGTATTCAACCTCCCGAGGCCAGGAATACATCTTTTTGTGAGATGTGATGTTTAAATACTGTAAACGTGAATTTTGAATTAAATAGGTTACTATTGTTCAGAAAGGTAACTCTTGTCCTCTAATTTTCCCAGAAACTCTACATGAATCACGTCAGAAGTATGGATTAAGCGTTACATAAGGAAACCAAAGGTACGGTAAAAAGTTTATAAGTAAGACTGCCTAGAGCATGTTGAGGTCCTCCGGTGGCCAGCAAGATCCCCAAAGCTCTCTATCATTGAACACATGTGGGATGACATTGGAAGGGGACTCTGTCCCAGTACCAGCCTGCTGTATCTGGAGGGACGGCTGCAATAACTGTGGACGAACTAGCCTTAGAAGGGGATCCAAAGGCTGTTCGTTGCCATTCCGAACGCCCCGGGGGTTGGGGTGCTACACCCTACTGGCTTGACGCCAACATTCCGCCTGTAACAGCCAACGGCCTTGTCTCTTTCATACCATATTGTAATCAGTTCTATAAAGGAACATGGTCTTTTAGCGTATGTAGTGTCATCCAGTTTCAACCACTACTTCTGGCTGCTTAACGTTTCGTCAGGCAGTATAGTTTTAATAAATTTAGTGGAACTACTATTTACAAGTCTAAAACAAGTCTAAAACATGTTACCTCTCCGATTATTGATTTTAATTTTGAAGAACCTGATTAGTTGCTACAGTATTAAGTATCACAACTGCGTAGAAGACTATGCTGTACTGTAGGCATTGAATTGTGTACGGGAACTGCAATATTATTGTACTTATTTATTGTATTTATTTTAAATAAAGCGCCTTGAAGAGCAACATATTAAAACTAAAGGTTGCAACAACTAGTGTAAGAAATTTGTCATTTTCTCTACAGATCTCTCTACTATAAATATGCTTAAGCCATCTGGTCTGAAGAGGAATTTTTAAAAATAATTTGGTTTTCCTAGGTTTCATAAACAGAGTTGATTATGTTTTGTTTTTGACGTTCAAAGGTTTACTACACTTCTGTCTCTGCTCGCCGACTTCAAATGTTGGCCAATATTTTTTGTATATTTAATTTTCAACCAATTAGCTCCTTCCTGTACCTATGTAAATTATCCAATAGGATTAAGGGGAGTGTCGGGCATTAGCCCAGAGTTTTCTGGAACCTGCCTCTTGAGTATATAAGCTGCCACATTTTTCGGCCAAGTTATCTTATTGATCGTCGCTCCAGCCTAGTGTGTGTGTGTGTGTGTGATGGGAGGCGGGGAGCCTCGTGCATCATCGAGTAGTCCATCACCTCAAGGTAATGGTTGCCATTAGATAACTAAGTAATAGCCCATTAAAGCTAGCTCGAGGGGAAGGTTTCCGATCTTTAACCATTACCTTTAATTTCTGACATGTAACTTCAAAGGTCGATGTAAATTTCAAACTAGCCAAAAGAACTTAACTGAACAAACAAACACAGTACAGAACATCAGGCGACAACTTACCAAGCATACGTGGAAGCAAGAAAGTGTGCTGAAAACTCATCCCGTATAAAAAGAACAAGATGCAAGGATCCCAAGGAAATGATGAGGCATTCACAAAAAATAACACTAAATTTTCAAAAAATTAAAATAAAACTATAATTAGGTCAAATAATATTTATAATTAAACTGAAATATCTATAAATCTTCGATAAAAAATGGAAACTTGAAAAGAAGAGAATAATAGTATAATTAAAATTTAGTAAAGAAATAATTTAAATGTTAATATTGTGCCCATCCAAAGGCAACAAATGCGGTGAGCTTCTTCCTTTCTCTGTGCGCCGGCTGCTCCTGTAAATAATGACATTTAAATGATACTCACCGCTGCATGTAGACTCTTCTTCCTCAGTCGCGGTGCGTCCGAAATATCCCACGGGTGATAGGCCACATGTCGATCGGGGAGTGAGGAAATGAAAAGATGGGGTAAGCTAAACTATAATGACGGTACCCAAAAACTGAATTAAAATTTAAATAACAAACTGATTTATTGGGCAAAATGCAAAGTGCCAAATTATTAAACATAAACTGGTGAAGAATATAAACAAAGGGACATGAAATAGAAATTAAACAAAAAAAAAAGATCTACCTTACCGTAACTCAATTATCTGCCTAATAAAAAAATTGACTGAAGGTCGATCAAATTTAAATTTACCAGATTACGTTGACACTGTCTTCAAGACGATGACGTGAATAAATTCAAAACTCTGGTCAGAAAATACCACCTCATTTGGAATACAGAATTGTAGTAGATAGAAAAATGCCTATCAAAATAAATTAGTGTAGTTAATTAATTAATTTGTTAAGTCATCAAATCAACACTGACTCAGAGGTGTTTGTCATATATTTAACACATGTGACTCAATTGGGAAGCACCCAACGCTAAATAATCATGGACTGCACCAACCATGCGTAACAAATAAAAGAGAGAATTTAGAGAAAACAACCATGAACAATGTACTTCATCTACCACATAACCATTGCCACATTTAAAACTACTCGTGGTTGCAAAAAAAGAAATTATTGAAACATGAACCTGAGTGTTACAATCACTCATTTAATTATTTAAACTTCACTTGCATGACTGTGACAGCCTGGACCTCCTTTAAAATATAAAATAATTAGGCCAAGTGCCTCATGTTTACATCTCAAATGTAAGCGATCCTTTTACATTAAAATTTTACTTAATTTGCCGCTGACTGCATTTTCCTTACGAATTCATTATTGTGGTATCTCCACTGGATGGAGGCAGATTCCATCTCATTTACCTCTTTCATTGCGGCAGTTATGATACAACTGGTTTATTAAAGATCGCTTCATTTCGTAATTAAAATGTAGTGGTTTTCTAAGGCTTGGTAATTACTGAATGTCTGGTATGAGCATACCACTACTCTGGTTTTGACTATGACCTAATCGATGATCTCTTATCCTAACACATGAAATCTTATTTACATAATTAAACTTATTAATGGAGAAACACTGCTCCAACAAAAAAATACTGAAATCAAACTAGCCTAACTACACCTATCTATTTACATCAATCAAATACAAATAATTCACGTATGATCAGATCCTACAAATAAACGGTAATAAAAGGTACACAAAGAAAGAATAATAATAAACAAATCTAGATCCCAACATCGCTGCCTGCTGAAAATAAATAAAATAAATAAATGCGCAAATATCGGAGCCTAAAGAAATTTACCCCGCTACCAGTAGCAAAATATTGTGAATTTGACGGCAATCTTCTAACCTCAGACCAAGAATGTCTGGACATGACACTATCCAGCCTTTATGGACAATAATTACTCCTATTACATGTCATCCATGATTCTACATGACTGTCAAAATGCACATTGATTCGTCGCTCCGCTCACATATTACCTCGTGCTTTAACTCGCATATTTGCCGAGCATCTACTTTCCCTGGAACTATTTGAAACAAAATACAGGCTTCTGCCTACAATCATAATCCATGTCGTTACATATTTAACACTCTTGGTTAAATTATTCATCTCTCAATTCTATTTACTCATCATTATTCTCGACGTAGTACCTCATAATATGGCCTCGCTCATAACCGGCGGGCGAAATATCTGTCGTACACATCTCTATTTCTTACGACAGTTCATGACATGGTCCAAATATCACATTTCCATTATCAACGCAGATCATCAGGGATATTATTCACTTAGCTCGATCTCTAGATCATTCTCTGCTTCACATGTTACAAAATGTCAGAGCTGACTTATCAATGGCTTCCTGTCACTAACTGTTTACTAAAATGACGAGATTGCCTCTGAAAAACACGGCTATTGAAAATGTGTAACCGCAATTACACAGAGAAATAAATATTCGCGTGTCCACCAAATCGCCGCAAAAATACACGGTATAAGAGCTACCAGAAACGGTCATCTGACTGAATTACACAACATGAAATAAACTGAATGCGCTAGTAGCAAAAGTAAGCATTAAAAAATCAACAAGGCAGCATCTACAAAATCATAACTTCAACAGAAATATCGCTCATAACTAACGTTATAATAACATGATTATTATTATTATTCATCTGCATTACACTCATTTAAATCTCATAAGATAGCATTCTAATCTGTCAAAATGACTTACTACAAAATGATCCATAATAATTATGCAAACACATTTACGTAAAGGAAGTGCGCAAATAACCCTAGCTCAAAGTGCAAAAATTATTATTATTATTATTATTATTATTATTATTATTATTATTATTATTATTATTATTATATGTGAATTATTTACAATCCTATCTAACAGTCTAAGCTACATTTGATCATCGATTAGTTCATAGTCCTACATATTTATTTATGCATAATTTTTGCTCATACCTTGGTGATGGAGGCAGGTTGGATCATCCTCCGGGCTCTGTCATGATGAATTAGAATTCCATCTTGAAGCTGATGTGGTATTCCGAATTTTCACACACGCATACTTGATAGATTTTATAAAGGCGTTACACACATTCACATTTACATAAACACTCGCATTTTCTAGCACTTCAATGAAGATTATACAATAGCACGACATAAATCCCTGACGTGAAGTCGAAAGTTTTCTCTCCGCTACCTGCCTGACGTCTCCTGCTGGTCACACACACCCCTCTCAGTTTGTTTGTTTAAGGCTTACCGGTTGTTCACCTCTTCGGAACATAACAGTGTACTCAAAGTCTAAACATCGCGGCCTTCCATTAATGAAAAGTCATTCTCCTCCCTGTCTGCTTTAACTAGTTTCTCCCCGTAACATCTTGCTTGCCATAACAGTTCATTGAAAGTGATGAACGCAAGCTAAAAGTACTGTTTCCAATGATGTGTGGAGAAATTTTTATACTAATCATCCTCCAAAATAAAAGAATAAAATGGCCTTTCAACAAATCCAAACTACACGTGGATTAGAAAAATTTAATGCAGTTACGTGTTGCAACATGTTCCATTATCCCTCTCGATTGGTTGTGTAAGTTCATCTAAGGCAAGTGTTGAAAAGTATAGCTATTGCCTGTTATCTCTGCATAAATTCAAATAACAATAAAAGTTTGTTAAAGTGTTCATTTCTCCTGAAATATTACTCTCCCAAGTAAATACATGGCTCACTCGGATGCCAACAAGTGTCTCTGATCGCTTTCCTACCAGACTCAGAATTCACAAAAGAAAAGTTCACACAAGACTGAATTCACTCCGTACAAGACTGAATTTGAAAGCTGACACACACTAATTGAATTAACTGACACACTGAAGATCCACCACTCTGCTCGCTGGTTTTTGTAATCAGTTCTCCCCCCACTTCGAAAATAGTTCTGTGGAAGGGATGTGGCGTAGTAATCTAGCACTTGGTAGCACTTTATCATACATCCGTAGGTTAAAGCTTCAAAAATATGTACAAAATCTTTCTAATTTCGGTCTGACTTACTTGTTATATTGCGCCGTGGGAAATGATCACAGGGTAATCCACACGACGGCGCGCGTTACCGGCGTTATTTTCTTCCAGCGAATGGTTTCTTACCGCCATGACGGTTCAGTTCCTGGGCGATACTACTCTTCCGTGTATAGTTAAAACTTCCTTAATCAACCATTAATTAATCTCACATTTGCACCGATAAATTTTCAAATTTTATTAGGAAGTCAGGACTCTGTTTTTCACAACTACTCCGGGCTCCAAATAGCGAAATACTGGTTGTAGATTCCCGCTATTACAAAACATTTAAATTTGCAATTTTGTGATTGGCTGAGATGTTCGCGCTCTTCGCAGCATGGATGCTTCCATTTTCTGCCAAGGGTTGGCGGGTATTATCGTAGTCTCTCTTGCCCTTCTAAGTAGGTCAGGCTCAACGCGTGATTTTCCCGTGAGAATCGAGTAGAAAGTTGCCATTCCTTGCCGGTACTATAAGCTTTATTGGATGTAGCACTTAGGCCAGTCTATAAGCTGTTCGTGCTAGGAGAAAAGTTTTGCGGATCTCCTTGCCGTCTGACAGGCGCCAGAATGTTGCTTTGTGACTGCTAGCTTTTACAGCCTACTGTTGTATTCTAATATGCGAATTATTCAACTTGTAATTCATACATTAATTACGCAAATTCGCTTATGGGTGCAATATGTATAGTTTTCTTTCAAATGATACTATTTCATCAAATTAAAAAAAATATGGTGCACTATACTACCTAACAAGTTATTCGAATATATACATTAAATAAAATTTGATTAAAAATGGCTTGAATATCTTATTAGAGGGCTTCTGACAGTCCCCAGTGAAGGGATCATTCACCCACAAAACCCACATTAACATAGTTCCACAACTCATCATTTGAAATTTTAACTAAAACACATACGGTATTCTGACCAAAATGTTTAACACAAGCCCGCACAGAATCGAAAATATTAATACGAATAATTTACAATTTAAACCACAAAAGCCTTCATAGGCAAGGTAATCAACAAATACACCACCAGATATACTTGAGTAAGAGAACGAGGCGGTACCAGTCACAACAAGAGAGTAAACACACGATCTCGCCTCAAGACCATAAACAATACATTATTATATTCACGACGCCACACACGATGTTGACGCAATTC
The DNA here is from genome assembly GCF_040414725.1 of Anabrus simplex. NCBI lineage: Eukaryota > Metazoa > Arthropoda > Insecta > Orthoptera > Tettigoniidae > Anabrus > Anabrus simplex. Next base: position 402,923,852 of record NC_090267.1, on the reverse strand, counting down.
CAGACAAGACAATAATGAACAAATCAGTTACATAACTGCCAACTCATGATTAGATAGCACAATAATCAGAAGAATAGGTAAAGACCCGAACGTCAGATCGCTCACACTAGGGCTGCCCAAAGCCCTCAATGAAAACCCATTATGTTACAAATTATAGTACCAGAATATTACCATCTTAAAATTAATGCAGCGATAAACCCTTCAATGAGAACTAAAATACAATAAAACACACGCAATAATGATCAAAATATACAATCCAAACCCTAAATATATGAACCAAAGAAATATTAAAATGTAAGAAATTTAATAGAGAAAATAATAATAAAATTTAAAAACTGCGATTATTTGCGCTTGCGTAGTACTCAGATCGAAACACGGGCATGAGAAAGCCGAAACACACGTAAAGATACACGAATAAATCAGATGAGAATGACAACAGAAAATTAAACACCGTTACGTGCACAGAAAACACAGCATTGACAGCGATAAATTTTATATTTCAAACTAGTAACCGCACACGCGTCCAGGAAATAACTCAGTAAAACACTCGCAAATACGCAGGAAAACAAAATATATCCAAGGGGAAAATCAAATTTTAGCAAGCGAAGGAAAATTTCAAAGGTTACCGAAACAATAATGGCATCACATTTTCACACGCCATACAACGCCATATAACACAAATGCCGAGACACAATTCAGATCACAAGAAATACACCAACTAAAATTTAAACGACACATACAGGTAAAATAACATTAACAGGAGTAAATCATAAATGGCGTCTTACATAAATGCCATATATGCCAAGGTAACTCCGTGTTTGACCTAATACTACTACACTCACAAGTAAGAAATAAATAATATTTACATATTAACATAAGATACCAAAATATAACGTTAAAGGAAATCCATCCTCGTCCCTTGGCGGGGTATACTTTCCATATCAGCCAATACCGACAGGGTCGGTCATTATGTTACAAGCTGAACAACAGCTGTACATCACATCGAGAAGCGTGTGCTTGTAAGCAATTCTAACGGCCGACAGAGACATTCTAAGGAAAGCCACTAGTAGCGGCACAGTCTAGCGTTTCATACGCGCTCTGACGAGAAAAGTCAGTACACCATCTAAGTTCCAAATTTCGCACACAGATGGCGTAAGCGTACGTTGTACAGCATGACACAGACATATTAGTAACATATGGCCAAGTACACAAGGCATACACCACAGGTGATGACCCGTGCCCACTAGACACGCCATATAGTCTAGGTCTCGTATAATGTTCATATTCCAAATTATATATTTGTATATTTTACATTATTAATGCCTCAGTACCCTCTCGAATTCACTTTCAACTTGTTGAAGTGACCATGATTTTGTAACCGATTTATGCCTATAGCCTTTTAACTTAAATTTTCTCCATCTAGTCACCTCAGTATTATAGGCTTAGCCTCTGTAACTTCGGGCAAGAAGCCCAAATAGGTCTTAAACTTTTAATTCCAAATTTCAAGGAGCGCAAGTGTCAGCCTCCATATCATTTTGATTTTTGGGCCAGTAACTATAACCTGTTGTTTCCCACAAATGCATGTTAGTATGGGTACTCGATACCCCTGTTAAATTTTTCGATCTTCCATGTTAAGATGTTAAACCATTGAGCTCTGGAGACAGTAAAAACTGTTTGGATTATGGAATGTAGGTGGTGCCTGTTTTGAAGATATAAAGTTTATTGAGCAAAGACGCACGGTTTGGTAATGTAAAAGTAGGATGGTGCCTTTGGAAGGCCCTTATATAAAAAGGTAGTTACTACTTTTTTTTGTTAGGGGCTTTACGTCGCACCGACACAGATAGGTCTTATGGCGACGATGGGATAGGAAAGGCCTAGGAGTTGGAAGGAAGCGGCCGTGGCCTTAATTAAGGTACAGCCCCAGCATTTGCCTGGTGTGAAAATGGGAAACCACGGAAAACCATCTTCAGGGCTGCCGATAGTGGGATTCGAACCTACTATCTCCCGGATGCAAGCTCACAGTCGTGCGCCTCTACGCGCACGGCCAACTCGCCCGGTGGTAGTTACTACTACTAATTAATCTGTTTACCCTCCAAGGTCGGTTTTTCCCTCGGACTCAGCGAGGGATCCCACCTCTACCGCCTCAAGGGCAGTGTCCTGGAGTTTCAGTCTTTGGGTCGGGGGATACAACTGGGGAGAATGACCAGTACCTCGCCCAGGCGGCCTCACCTGCTATGTTGAACAGGGGCCTTGTGGGGGGATGGGAAGATTGGATGGGACAGGCAAGGATGAGGGAAGGAAGCGGCCGTAGCCTTAAGTGAGGAACCATCCCGGCATTTGCCTGGAGGAGAAGTGGGAAGCCACGGAAAACCACTTCCAGGATGGCTGAAGTGGGAATCGAACCCACCTCTACTCAGTTGACCTCCCGAGGCTGAGTGGACCCCGTTCCAGCCCTCGTACCACTTTTCAAATTTCGTGGCAGAGCCAGGAATCGAACCCGGACCTCCGGGGGTTAAAAAGGTAGTTACCTAGACAAATTTATAGAGCAAGGCGGCTCTTACTATAAGGTAAAATGATTTGGGAGATCCGTCTCCTTGGTTGTTTTTGAAAGGAGCTGCTGTGCTCTAGGATAATGTGGAATCAGGGAGCTTCAAGCTCAAAGCTGTTATTACTAGATTTTCTAAAAGTTGTTACCTTAGACTGTAAGTAAAATTTGGTACCTGAATTTTGTAAAAAGTCTTTTCTAAAAAAAAAAGAATTAGCAGAAAGGGAAATGTAACTCTGATTTTAAAGTTTTTAATCAATCTTTGAACAGCCTGCACCTTCTTTCACCTGTGTCAACCACGAAATCCCCCCTAATAATTATGATGTATTACTTGCAGTTGATCCTTTCTCCTTTAAAATAACTCGGATTTTTGTTGCTAGTGTTTTAACGTCGCACAAACACATCGAAATTTTCCGGCGACGTAACCAAACGTTACGCACAAAGTATAATAAAGTTGTTGAAATAGCTTCCTCTATGTTACAGCAATTAAACATTTGTCAGATGGGTATGCGTTATGTCCTCTTTGTATCTGAATGTGAAATACTAATTACGAAGGTAGCGATGTAATACAGTAGACTATGAAATGTGTAGTGCAGTTACGTTATTGTACATGCGAGGCACAACTAACATAATATCACAGTGTTCAGAAAGAACTACTTTTCAAACGCGTGTGTATGTCGAACCCTTGTCCCGTTTCTCTAAAGGTCGTGTATGAAGTGAGATGAAACTTCGAACCGAATTTTTACAATAGAATGCCCCTTCTGACGTCAACTTCATCAGAGGATTCAATGAGAAGAAATGAATGACGTGATACCGGGTGAGAAAAATGAAACTGTCCCGGAAAATATTTATAATACTGATGCGAATGGACCCTTGTTAATTAACAGGATAACTGCCCACCACAGGAAATGATGGAGTGAGTTTGAGTGAGAGGAGCAGACGTGTTTAGTGACCAGTTGAATACAACAGAAAATGGTGCTCACGATAAAAGAGCGCGCCTTCATTGTCGAGTGTTATGCCATTCTTACACTAAACTGTTAATGCTAACCAGTACGTCAAGACACTGTTTAATCTATACGTGGATCAACTTATACAAGATGGAACGAGTGTATGGATATTTTCAGAAAGACGGTGCAACAGCACACACCGCTTTGACAAACTTGTCACGAGTGTATGAGGTATTCGATGAGGAGAGAACCATCAGCAGAGGCACTGCAATCAACTGGCCACTTCGATTGCCTGATCTCTCTCCCTGTGATTTTTACCTGTGGGGCAAACTGAAGAGTCAGGTGACTGCAATAATCCTCACACACTGCAAAGAGCTGCTGCGAGTGTCTCTCAGTTTGACAAATCGAGTACAGCACTGCACGGTGGTCATTTCCAGCATCTTATGTGATGTTCATTAAGAAGTGTCAATCCCACGTCAGACCTATTTTAAATATTTTCCGGGCTAGTTTCCTTTTTCCCACCATGTATATGAATATGCGGTACATGCTCTGTGATATATAAACACTGCAGAGAGGTATAGAACTGAATTTAGGCTTCTGACACGCAATCTATTGATTATAAATTGTATAGCACAACCACATGTACCTTGTCGGCCAACATCCCAATGGCGAAGAAGTTTTCGGCCTACGAGACACGAACCAGCTAACTACGGTGTCATTCGGTATAGACTTGACCTCTTATCGATCATGGCCACGAGGACATTTCGATTGCTGTGATTTTTACCTGTGGAGCAAATTGAAGGTTCAGCTGTACTCCATAAAAATATTTGAAAACGCTTAGATTTTGTTGTGGTGGTTGATAAAGTAAATTAATGGTATTCAATTTTATTAGAAAATTGATACAATTCACCATAACTAACAATGATTATTTTTTAATGTAGCGTGTCACCTGGTCATGTCACGATACGCGCTGGATCGTCGAAGAATTCAGTTGGAGGCTCAATGCACAGAGTAACTAACTTGATACAACATCAGAAATACACTAAAAGAGAAATGGACAATGATATAGCTCTAGCCAAGGTAAGAATCATTCGTATATAACCTATATGTACACTGGCGGAAAAAAATTCAAAGACCAAGAAGGCGTTGTGCTAGATTAACGAATGTTCGTAAGCGTGATTATACATCTGACAGATTACGTTAATTAAAATGTCTAGCAAATCGCGACAGCATGGCGCTAGTAGGGGCCCAATGACTTTGCAAATCAAGTCTGCTTTAAATGCGTGCTGTACTGTCCGAGAGCGTTAGTTACCTGTGAGATTGGACGGAGTGACTGTGAGTGGGGCAAGAATGCCTTTTACAACGACGAGGAGGCCAGTATCAACAGCTCTCTACGGTTGAACGAGGCCGTGTAATAGGGCTACGTGAAGGTAGATTTTCCTTCCGCGCTATTGTAGAACGACTTTGCAGGAATGTCTCCACCGTGCAAGTGTGCTGGCAACAGTGGTCACAAGAAGGTACGCTCGAAAGAAGACCGGGCTCCGGACTCTACGTGGCATCACCGAGAGGGAGGACTCCCGTATTCGGCGTATGGCTGTAGCGTAGCGGACTGCGACTGCAGCAGGAATTCGAGCAGAAGTTGGCACCGCAGTGACGTAACGAACTCTTCGAAATCTGTTCCTTGAAGGACAACCCCAAGCCATGCGCCCTCCGCCGTCTGTAACTTCAGTGATGTCGAGCGAGAGCTCATTGGAGGATGGAATGGAGGTCCGTTGTGTTTTGCCATGAAAACCGCTTCTGTCATGTTGCCAGTGATGGCCGTGTGTAGGTTAGAAGGAGGCCAGGTGAGCGGCTGCATTCCGCCTGTCTGCGGCGTCGACACTCTGGAACTACACCGGGAGTTCTGGTCTGGGGAGCATTTTCCTATGACGGCAATAGCACTCTCGTGGTTATCACACGCACCCTGACTGTAGATGTCTGCGTCCGTCTAATGATACGACCTTTTGTGCAGTCATTAATGAACAGCATTCCCGGGGGTATTTTCCAACAAGATAATGCACGCCTCCATGCTGCTGTTGTAACCCAACGTGCTCTACAGAGTGTCGACATGTTGCCTTGGCCTGTTCGGTCCCCAATCTGTCCCCAATCGAGTACGCTTGGGACATCACTGGACGAAAACTTCAGCGTCATCCAAAACTGGCAATTACCGTCCCTGTATTGACCGACCAAGTGCAACAGGCATGGAACTCCAACCCACAAACTGACATCCGGCACCTGTACGACAACAGTGTATGCACGTTTGCATGCCTGTATTCAAACGCCAGGCGATTACACTGGTTGTTAGTGGACCAGCATGGCACAACTGCGATGGCTTTCCTTGCGCATTTATTAACCTGTAATTTTCTACCTTTAATCAATTAAATATTTTACCTCGACAAATATATTGCCAAGACTTCCGTATTCTACATTCCTTATTTCATGGTGTTTGGATATATTTTTCCGCCAGTGCATATAAAATAAGAGTTTTGTCTGCACATTGCTCAGAATTTTTAAGTAATGGTATTTCTGTATCGGTCGTGTCCACAGTAACAAGGAAACGGACTTTTTAACTTTCCGTCATTTCTGTCTTATGTGCTGTATGTACGGGAATCACGAGAAAATGGCTGAATGTAATAAAAATCGACATATAAAGTATGGGAATAAAGTGCTACAGTCTAGGTTTTAAACAAGTTTTATTCACGCTGTATGAAATGGTAGTTCAGGCGTAGGCGCGTAAAATGTATTTTTTATATACCTATGTTATTGGTCCTATTGAAAATTATTCCACACCATGAAAATAGTTTTAGAGAATACAAGTTTCAATCATTTACGACTTTTAGAGTTCTACCGTAGCGACAATGATAATAGAATAACGAATTTAGACTTTTGTTGTTTAATCCATATCAACGCCAACCATCGATAACATGGAAATATTGTTTCTTGCAAACTGGCGATGGTTTTTGTCATGATTGTCTTAAGGTGTAAACGCGCGTGGTCGTCGGTTCGTACCGAGAAGGAAAAATGTGAAGATTATAAATGTGAGAAAAATGATAAAGGAACGATCACGTGAAGAATAAGATGAGAAGGAGTCAAGAAAGAAGGACTGCCTTTACATTAGATGCTCTAATAAACCCAGAATCGTAAGAAAACTAAATGTGAAGGCCTACAATATCTAAAGCTCAAAACTGATCAATATTGACCATTGTTGTGATGTGATTTGTCACTTTAGGTGCCACTCATCTCCGATAGATGAGAGTACTACTGCGTCCCGAGTAAAACATTGTGCCTCAATATTGGCGGAATGTAGCTGAGGAGTTAGATAACTTTGCACATTCTGTATGATTGACCCATCAATGGCGGGTACTTCTGCTAGTATAATATACACTTCAAAGAAATGCACTGCACCACCTATATACACTGACTGACAGAGCAAATGCAACACCAAGAAGGAGTGGTCAGAACTTTATGCCAATTGCAGGGTAGACTGACGTCACTGAGGTATGCTCATGATGTGAAATGCGCCGCTGTGCTGCGCACGTAGCGAACGATAAATGGGACACGGCGTTGGCGAATGGCCCATTTCGTACCGTGATTTCTCAGCCGACAGTCATTATAGAACGTGTTGTCGTGTGCCACAGGACACGTGTATAGCTAAGAATGCCAGGCCACCGTCAACGGAGGCATTTCCAGCAGACAGACGACTTTACGAGGGGTATGGTGATCGGGCTGAGAAGGGCAGGTTGGTCGCTTCGTCAAATCGCAGCCGATACCCATAGGGATGTGTCCACGGTGCAGCGCCTGTGGCGAAGATGGTTGGCGCAGGGACATGTGGCACGTGCGAGGGGTCCAGGCGCAGCCCGAGTGACGTCAGCACGCGAGGATCGGCGCATCCGCCGCCAAGCGGTGGCAGCCCCGCACGCCACGTCAACCGCCATTCTTCAGCATGTGCAAGACACCCTGGCTGTTCCAATATCGACCAGAACAATTTCCCGTCGATTGGTTGAAGGAGGCCTGCACTCCCGGCGTCCACTCAGAAGACTACCATTGACTCCACAGCATAGACGTGCACGCCTGGCATGGTGCCGGGCTAGAGCGACTTGGATGAGGGAATGGCGGAACGTCGTGTTCTCCGATGAGTCACGCTTCTGTTCTGTCAGTGATAGTCACCGCAGACGAGTGTGGCGTCGGCGTGGAGAAAGGTCAAATCCGGCAGTAACTGTGGAGCGCCCTACCGCTAGACAACGCGGCATCATGGTTTGGGGCGCTATTGCGTATGATTCCACGTCACCTCTAGTGCGTATTCAAGGCACGTTAAATGCCCACCGCTACGTGCAGCATGTGCTGCGGCCGGTGGCACTCCCGTACCTTCAGGGGCTGCCCAATGCTCTGTTTCAGCAGGATAATGCCCGCCCACACACTGCTCGCATCTCCCAACAGGCTCTACGAGGTGTACAGATGCTTCCGTGGCCAGCGTACTCTCCGGATCTCTCACCAATCGAACACGTGTGGGATCTCATTGGACGCCGTTTGCAAACTCTGCCCCAGCCTCGTACGGACGACCAACTGTGGCAAATGGTTGACAGAGAATGGAGAACCATCCCTCAGGACACCATCCGCACTCTTATTGACTCTGTACCTCGACGTGTTTCTGCGTGCATCGCCGCTCGCGGTGGTCCTACATCCTACTGAGTCGATGCCGTGCGCATTGTGTAACCTGCATATCGGTTTGAAATAAACATCAATTATTCATCCGTGCCGTCTCTGTTTTTTCCCCAACTTTCATCCCTTTCGAACCACTCCTCCTTGGTGTTGCATTGTATTAATAAATACACAACTCAGCTTACAACGAAATGACACATTATGAAGTAAAAAATGTAAAAAACTTATTATTACTAATGATGCTAAAGAGATTACTACACTGCAGTCGACACGAAGAAAGAATACAGACTGAACAGCGTATGGAAGAAAGTGGTTTACTGTACAACTTCGTACCAAAACAAGGATCACTTAGAACTCGTTAACTCAGCAGGGTTTAGTGTGTGTTTGACTGTTGGCTTCCAGCTCGCTTCCAGGAAATGACGCCGTCATATTTTGTTCCCATGTTTATGTAAACTTGTCTCAATGAGTCTTTATCGCTTTTGACCTTACGCGCATAGTGACACTGCGTAATCAAGGCCCTTCTGTGAGAACAAATGCTGGCCTGTTTGGTATACAACATAGCGACGTTGTCAGAACATATAGCCGCTATCATGTGACACAAAACGTTGAAGATCATCCTTGCAGTGGTCGTCCGCAGTAAACAACAGCAGCTAACGACTATTACGTGCAAAATCTGGCTCGCAGGAACCCAGTAGACACCGCAACAGAACTGCGCAATGCCTTACTAGTAGAGCGGTGTGTACGCAGACAATTAGAAATTGTCTCCATAGGGACCACCTACACATGTATTCCTTGGCGAGCACCTGCTCGTACACCACAACACCGTGGCGCCAGGCACAGATGGGCAAAGGAGCACATTGGCTGATCTCTAGACGAATGGCGGAGGGGCCTCTTCACGAATGAACGAATGAGTACCGATGGTCTCTGATGCCGGATAATCATCGGAGGAGGGTTTGGAAAGAGTGAGGTAACGCCAGACAAGTCCTGCACGCCATCTCACATGACCATCAGGGAGGTGAATCCGTCTTGTTTAAGGGCGGCGTTATGTATGGACGTCGGATGCCACTCATCTCCGTACAGGGTACATCACCGGTACACAATTCGGGAGGGTTCCTGGTGCCCCCTATTCAATCGTACCGACGATATTTTGCCGAGAGATTCATTCTGGAATATAAAAACGCTCGCCCGCACCGTTCCAATCTTGTGAATCTCCTCCTTTGGGAGACTCACACCCAACAGATGAACTGGCATGCAATGTCTCCGGACATAAATCGTATTGAACATCCCTGAGATATGCTGAAGTCGGCAGAGCGACGACGAACGAATCCATCTCTCACATTGGCCGACGTCGGGAGGGTTGCTGTTGATGAGTGTGAGAGGATCTACCAGGACTGCCTCAACCGCGTTGTGAACAGCATATCACGACAGGTCCGGTCATGCTTCACTGCACGGGGCTGGAGTAACTTAGAGGTAGAATCAAATTTCCATATACGATAGGCGAATGCACGTTGCTTGCGAATAAAGCCTGTGTTGCGCCTGTAGTTTCACTTCATTTACAATAATCGTGTTATGCTTGACATAACGCTCGTATTTGCATCCCATACATTTCCTGGCCTCATTTACAACCTAGAAACCCGGAACTCCAGGTGGTGAAAAACATTTTTGAAGTGTCTATAAATATAAAAGTGGATTTTGGTATACTTGAGATTAATAAACTCAGAAACTACTGGGCCGATATCGCTAAAAATTCCACAATTTGTTCTTTTTACTCGTGGGAGGGCTTAGGGTGTGGTTTGAATGGAATCCTACGAGTAGATTTTTATGATGAGTAATTTTATATAATTCATTTAATTACAAAGCCGCACGAAGACTGGATCGACTTGATGGACCGATCGTCGCTAGGCAACTGAAGCTTACCCTATATCATGATAGTCCGATAGGAAATGCTCAATGTAAGAGGACTGGCAAAGGTACTCGTGCTTTGCTGCGGTATCCTATATTGTATACGGATATCTAAGTAAATTACTGTATATACGTACATGCAGGAAATAAGATATTTTAATAGCATGTGTCCTCTTACTGTTATCAGAGAAACAGCATGGGGAAGTCCACATACGTTGTTTCCAATGTAAAGTGTGAGTTGCGGAGTTGTGATGATAATGGCAGGCTCACCTCCCTACTGCAATTCACAATATATTTGGGAAGTTTACACTATAATGGCAGGCCCCATTGCCCACTGCGCGGTCACAATCGATTTGGGCAGATTTCGTCACAATGGCAGGCCCACTTTCCTACTTCCAAATTGATTACATTTGAGGGTCAAAATTGAGTTGTGCTGTTATCACTATTGTGAAAGATCCTTTCCTTACTCCCATCCAGCTTACTGTAAGTCACACAGAGTTGGTGAATTTCCATTAAAATAGCAGGCCATTAGGCCTAACGTCAGTTACATTTTAGATAAGCACATTTGTTTATAATGGCGGGCACCCTGCCTACAGCCAAACAGAATCGGGTAGGGGAGTTTTGAAAAAAGAAGCATGTTCCCTTGACTTCTGCAACTCAAATCATGAAGGGAATTATCCATTGCAATGGTAGGCCCTCGTTACTAACTCCATGTTCACAGGAGTTGGAGAAGGACCCCATTCCTATTGCCAGTCAAAGTCAATGTGCGGGGTGCTGATTACAATAGTAGGCACACCCTTTATCGATCGCTACAAACCGACATAAATGATTATACAGTATATAGATCGACATTCGAAAGTATACGCATGTTTACAATATTGGAGACCTTTATTTACAGATTAACTGCTGCTAAACGGTATGTCATATCGACAAAAGGATTGCACCGTAAGACGCCGTAATTAGCGGTCTAAATGGCTGGGCCTATGATATTATCTCATATTCCATCTATTTATGTGTCAGAATGAGTTAGAAACGTTGAATAGGGTGAAATTTGTCTCACAGACCATTATTTTTCGGATAAATATGTGACAGCTACAAACATAGCATTTGGCTCACATGTGGCTATTAGGTGGGCCAATGTTCATGTAGAATTTGATAATTCTATCTTTCCTATAAGTGATTCAATGTATGAAGTATGTGTGTAAAAAGTGCAACATTTACATACAATCGAGAAATGGAGACAAATCTAACGTATATATGATAGAGATACGACAAAAACTCATAGGACCAAAGTTGTAGATCACTCCGAATTGAACTGAGATTGTGCCATCCGTTTTGCGGTAGGACTACGGTTTAGCCACGAAATACCTCGAGACGAAGGTCTGCAGCGTCATTAAAATTGCCTCGATATTTCGATATTCCTCCGGGATAAAAAGTGATGAATTTAAAGATCTTGGAAACTTTCCGTCGGTTACAGGCTAAAACGTATAATTTTGTCAAATTTCAATTTTCTAGCTCGTCTGTCAGATTGTGTCGCAGTTTTGATTTTGGCGTAGGGCGGTAAACATTAGGACTTTGAGGAAACTAAAGCTAACAAATATGCTGATGGTCATTATTACCCCTGCAAAAACAAAGATATAATAATTCTCACATACTGATCATAATTTGTACATATTGTCAATAAATAACTGTTTCCTTTTGGTGTAGAAAAGTATAATTAATCATTTTATAATGCCCATATTGGTTTTTCTTTTAAAATGAAATCGTTATAAATGAATAAACGTTAACACTCATATGTGGTTTAAATAACGACTTCCAGTATATACACCATAACGCAGGCAATTGTTTTCACTAAGCGCCTTCATAGATTTAGCCATCTTACTATTAGCAATGTCCCCCTCTCTTGGTCTAATAAAATTAAATACTTAGGTCTAACAATGGACCGTGGGTTAACTTGGAAACAGAATATAGAACAGGCCTTACAGCGTGCCGCGGCAAGGGTGGTAGACCTGAGACCTCTGCTACATAATAAGCACATCTCTAAGTCTATAAAGAGAAACCTAAATCTAGCATGTGTCAGGCCTATCCTCCTATACGGCTGTGAGGCCTGGTGCTATATTCCAAAATCCCATATGCAAACCCTTCAACCTTTTTCAGAATAAAACCCTCCGCCGAATGACTAATGCTCCAATTCTGGGATCTAATAATAAGATACGAACCGAGGCCGACGATACGAACTGAACTTCGTATTCCGCTAATTAGAACTCAGATAAATAAAACAGTTAACATGGATAAAACTAGAATCCTCCTAAGTCACTCTACGGACCCGGGCATTCTACTCATAAAACAGGTCGTAAGGACCAGAAAGAAGAACACCCGTTTCAAATATCGCGGCACTTGGCTAACTTACGACTTGTTCTAACTGGTCACCCCCCACCCCCGCCCATTTTCAGCCTTATCTGACACTTAAAAATTAAACCTGTCAGAATTCTAAATTAAATGGTTGCCTGATTTTCTTCGTGTAAGTATGATCCTCTTACAGGGTTCTGCGACATAACGAGCTTTGCTGCATAACACACGCTGGACATAACGACTTTTGCAGCAGTTTCGTTATTTGTCACCTTTAAACGTATGGAATAAATGGCCTTTGTTCACGTATTACTTTGCTGGATTGTGTATTTTGATGAGCTGCATACAATGGCGGTGATAACTCATTTTGAGAAAAAAAATGGACATAACGGGTTTTGCAACTGGACGACTCATATATATTATAAAAATATAATAGTCAACAAATCAATAATTTTTAATATTTTTATTTCTACTTTTGCGATTTTTAATTTTATAGAAATTTATTTTTGAAATATTTTACTAAAAATGGGTGATTATATTGGTTTTTTTTTGCGATTTTCAGTTTGTTTTTAAAATTTTATAGAAACATGAACTTTTGATGTTTTTCTCTTAAAATGTGTATTTTGGGGGGGGGGGAAGAGATATAAAAGCTAAGAACAAATGCGCAAAAATATGAAATTTTGAAAAATTGACGATGGCCCAGTATCCGCGACTAGTATCTACTTTGAACGTTCCAGATCATGCACTTCCGAGTTGTCAGTCTCAGTGTTACATTTCTTCAGCGTGGTTTTGATGCAGTCTTTATACGTCTTTCTGTGACCTAATGATATACACAGTATTGGATGACTTTGTATCTTGAGGCCACTAGAAATGCTATACTATGCTATACAGGGTGGTCAGAAACAACGTGAACCTCGTACATGAACGTTAGAGGGTTGGTCATGCTGATAAATAATTTGAATGAAATAATTCGATATCTCGCACCGTTGTAATTTCGTCATCTGCTGAAGTTAGCCAATCAGATCGCACGGCTTGAGAGCCATGTCGAGAATTCAGAATCAAACGCAAACATACCGTTGGTTTCAGGCAGTGCCCCATAGCGTACTTGTTTTGACGTGATCCTGTCAACTCGGAGATCTCTATTCAAACCCCTTCCTTGGCTGAGTTTTATTGTTCGACTGGTGCTTTCATGCCAGTCTTAAGCCACGCACAGATTTAGCAACAGCGTCGAGAAAATCCCATCTGAATTCGCCCGCGAAGTGATCTGACTGGCTAACTTCAGTACCGGGTAAGTTGGCCGTGCGGTTAGGGGCGCGCAGCTGTGAGCATGAATTGGGAGATAGTGGATTCGAACCCCGCTGTCGGCAGCGCTAAATGTAGTATTCTGTGTTCTCCCATTTTCTCACCGGGCAATAAGCCGAGAAGTTCACTGACAAATCAAAAGTGAACGTAAGTTCTTTGAGTAACACTTGAAATTTACATACCTTCCATTAATCCACTGTCACACGCAAAGCGGATGACGAGATCAGCAGTACCGGTAGTCACGTGATCGGCTGGTATGCGTTCGAGTGTTTCCTGTAGGCGGTGGCTCCGTCATAACGCCTGTTTACACTTGGACAGTAATTTAGTGGTAACTAAATTTTTAACTTAATTTTAATTGACTTACAGCGTGTGAACTGCGACTTAAGTAGTGGTAAGTAAAGGATTAAGTAACAATTTAGTCAAGTCGAATACAATCCCTTATATTTTTCCATCGCCATCCACTATGACTGCACTAATACCCCTTCCCAATACAGCGATATGGGCAATATAGGCCTAGTTCCCATTTTTAACATCGAGCACTGCACCGCTGGAAGTGATACACGATTGTTCAGTACAATTACAGCCCACGGGAAGTATTTTGTATATTTCTGTTTAAATATATAGCTAGTCACTCAATAAACATAATTAGCCGGGCTGAGTGGCTCAGACGGTTAAGGCGCTGGCCTTCTAACCCCATCTCGGCAGGTTCGATCCTGGCTCAGTCCGGTGGTATTTGAAGGTGCTCAAATACGACAGCCTCGTATCGGTAAATTTACTGGCATGTAAAAGAACTCCTGCGGGACTAAATTCCGGCACCTCGGCGTCTCCGAAGACCGTAAAAGTAGTTAGTGGGACGTAAAGCAAATAACATTAAACATAATTAAACCACACCTTATGTCTTCATAAATAAATTCAATGCAGAGCCTGTCCCTCCGTACCGGAAATATCTGTACAAAATTATGCTAAATGTAGTAAACACTTCATTCTGCAGGAAATAAATATTTTCACATACCTCTCTATTGTATAGATTCATACGAAATACCTTTCTGTGTAAGGGTTTCGCGTTCTCGCGTTCAAATATTTCGGTCTTTCAAAGATACCCGCGGTTGATATGGCAATGCAATTTAAGAATACAGAAATAGCACACTAGCAAATAACTTCATTCAATAACTGCGAACGTCCAATTTCAGTACAAGTAAAGTGAGGAGAATCACGCAAAACAGGCACTAAATAGTCACACATAAATGGACCAAAACTGTTATGTACACACGGTTAAGCTTTCAATATAAAATCACGAATAAGTTTCAAAACCCACAGCAGCAAATCAGATGAGTACAGCAGCCTCCCGTTTTCATCTCATTTATAATCAACTCCATTCTCATCCCGAAGTGGTGCAGCTCTTTTCAGGCACAGCCCCAATGGAGGTGAGCTTCATGTACCTTTTCAACCACATACCAGCCCTCCTGGCATTTTTAAATGTCAGGCAGTACCGGGAATCGAACTCGATCCCCCGAAGACGTCAGCTAATAACACTAAGCGTTACGCTACGGAAGCGGTCATTAAGTCCACTATCACTGATGAACACCTTGGTCTTGTCAAAGGAATCAAGCAGCTGTTACACTTGGTTTCCAGGAGTGTTTTCGAACAACAAAACCTCCCATATACGACAGATATTCCAACTTCATACACGAGTAGAACAGAGCAGAAAGAGAGAATTGATGGATTTTTAATCGTGCCTAACACCAATAATAAAGAAGTACCAGTAATAATAATAATAATAATAATAATAATAATAATAATAATAATAATAATAATAATAATAATAATAATAATAATAATAATAATAATAATAATAATAATAATAATAATAATAATAACGTTATTGGATATAAGTCACACTAACTACTGTACTTTCACGGTTTTCGGAGACATCGAGTTGCCGGAATTTAGTTCCTGAGGAGTTCTTTTACGTGCCAGTAAATCTAACGACACGAGGCTGACGTATTTAAGCACCTTCAAATACCACCGGGTTGAGCCAATATCGAACCTGTCAAGTTGGGGATAGAAGGCCAGAATGAATAAATCGTAGCTATTATCGGCATAGAAGTAACTTACCAGGGGAGTAGTGCAGATCTTCAAGGGTAAACGTTGACATGATCTTGTAATGTGCTACATTGCGCTGACAATGGTGCGTGTTTGGAAGAATCTCTTCGGCATTTCCGATCTCAGAAGTGCCAAACTCCACCTCCACCTCTACTGTAATTGCACGAATAGCCAAGATCCTCATCTCCAAAAAGCGGTGGAGACTGAAGATACATGACAATTGAACAGAGCTCTAAATACCATCTCTATATAGTCACTATTTAATGCTTAGGTCAAAACGTACTGAAACCTGTCTGAAGAATGTACTTGACAAAACGCACTGTTGATGCTGTAGATAACAGTAGCAGTTTCCGGGTTTCTCACCGGAAGTCTTAAATTCCTTCACCTACGGTGGAGTTTGGGCGTCTACTGTGACTAGTACCACTATGTGAGGAACACCACGGGATAGCACAAGTCCCTGTGATGAGTACACCTATGTGAGGAATATCATGGGCTTGCGTTGCCTCGGAGTGGCGCCGTAATGTGAGAAACACCATAGGTCTGCGTTACATGTGCGGATTACATTACCTGTGAGTAGTACCACAATGTGTGGAACACCGTAAGTCTACGTTACTCATGATTAGTACCGCTACATGTAAAATACCATGTTTCTTACTCTCCTAGCGATAAGTACTGTTATGAGGGGCCGTAGTCCTGGATTTTGTACCCCTTTAGACAACAAGCATCATCGATTCCGGATTGTGCTTTTGAAGTAGCCCATTGGTAAGCAAGTACTACTGTTTTGAGATAGTTTCTTGTAAGGTGGTGCATTGCGGTTCGAATCCACTGGTTGTTTTAAGTTCACAATCATTGTTCACCGTCTCTTTTTTTCTAGTCAGTGGATTGAATTATTTTTAACTTTCAGTACTGTGAGTTGGATCCGCTGATTACGTTTAATTAATATTCATCGATTCATTCTACATCATCACGTTTTGAATTCTGGTCAGAGGATGAGTTTTGTACTTTTACATTTCATTTCATTTCATTTCTCATTTCGTACCATTAGGTACGCCTATGACCTAGATATTAGGCCCCTTTAAACAACAAGCATCATCATCATCATCATCATCATCATCATCATATTTCCTATCCCATCGTCACCATAAGACCCATCTGTGTCGATGCGACGTAAAGCCAATTATACAATTTAAAGAATGGCTTCAGGAGCTTATAAAGTGACAACGGTGTGAGATTTCGAATTATTTTCTCAAATTATTTATCAGCATGACCAGCCCTCTAAGGCTCATATGCTCGGATTACGTTGTCTCCGACCACCCTGTATAGGATGCGATAAGACACAAGTTATCTCTAAATGAGCATTACATCAATGAGTGTTTTTATTGCAGTGCTCAAAATAAGTTTTTCCTATTATAATTTCACACTACAGTACATATGTCATGCTGCAGGCCCACTGCTACTGCCACCTCGTTCAGCCAGGATCTTCGGAGGGCCACTGGAGTGAATGTGTAAGACTAGAGAGCGACATAGGCTGCACGACGGAGGACTGGTATCAAGAAGGCCTGCGTTCAGAACCTCCATCAAAAAGCGATTGCTTCTCGCATTATAATTTACTTTAGGAACATTGCTGGCATAAATTCCAGAATAATACAGGGCTTCACTTCATGATGATGCACTGAAACGTGCTAGTGCATACGACAGTATTTTCGTAAGATCCCCTAAAAGAGCGTCGAACCATTCCTCAGAATCCATGAGCTCCGGTGTGTGTAATATACTTGCAGGCAAACAACTATGAACTAGCAAGGTACCCGTGCTTCGCTACGGTATTATACTGAAATTTATAATTGGATGCTTAACGTTCTTTATATAATCCGTCGAAATTCGCGATCTGACTCGTTTTCTGAGAGAACCCGCTAAAATTCGCGATCTGACTCATCTTCTGAGAGATTACGTACGGCAAAGTTCCCCCTATTTTTCAATCTTTCTTTTCAGCAATCGATTTCGTACTTCCCGGGCTAGGTCAAGGTATTCCACCCTAAATCTTTGCCATCTTTTCCTATATGCATTTCTAATATGGATCAAATCCTTGGGGAGATCGGCGTGGTGCCGTCTTGGGTGCCTTGGCGGTTCTGAACCCGCGGTCGGACTGCATTCGTAGTCATTAACCGGCCACAACTCGTTTCCAGCGCGGTCCGCACATTTGAACAACGGTCAAGAACATTATTATTATTGTCAGGGTGGGTGATATTATTATTATTATTATTATTATTATTATTATTATTATTATTATTATTATTATTATTATTATTATTATGATTATTATTATTATTATTATTATTATTATTATGGACCCCGCAGCAAGATGCAAGACCGCTACTTGGCGGTAAATTACATCTGCTGCCATTATCATTGCTGACGATGCAACCAGCACCATTGTCACGTGTAGGCAAATGCGAGGGATTTCTGGTGATACGAATGATATACTTCCGTCCATTATTGACCTTATTATAGAGGTGAACAATTGCACGGTAAATATCATTCCTATCGTTTGTTTCAAATGTGTTTACATTTTCATTTATATGCCAAGAGAATCTACTGTAATCTGACTCTAAGTTCTCCAAAGGAAAGGATGGCTCTTGGAAAGGGAGCCAGGAAACATTAAAAAATGTTCGGTTTATGATCGGAATAAGTACATTATGAACAGTAAAGCCAAATGGTTTCAACTCCTTTTCACCCCAGCGCCGTTAAGTTGTTTACCCCCCCCCCCACCGCACCAAAAAAAAAGAAAGAAGGTGTGTTTCTTTATATTAAAAGGAGATTCCAAATATCAATCTTCACGTCTGTTATCTTCAGTTTTGAGATATAAGTATCCCCATAAAAAGAATTCAATTTTTTCACTACCGTTCACACCCTTCCCCTTAAGTGAAATTTTCCGGCAAAAAATTACTTGTTTTTTAATAGTAAAAGATCTTCTAAATACCGATTATCACGACTCCAACATCTTCAGTTTTTGAGATATGTGACCTCATAAAAGGAATTCAACTCCTTTTCACCCCCGCTCCCAAGATGCTCTTCCCCCAAAAAGGCGTTTTTTTTTGTTTTTTAAGGAGATTCAAATACCAGTTTTCACGTCTGCAACAACTTTAGTTTTTATTAGATATAAGCATCCTTCTACAATTAATTCAATTAAATTTTAAATTCTCTCACCTCCCTCCCCCCCCCCCATTGGATTTTCTGAGAATAAGTGTTTCCTTACTTTTAAAGCAGATTCCAAATACCAATTTTCACGTCTGCAAAATCTTCAGTTTTTGAGATAATAGTATCTTCATACAAATAATTCAACTAATTTTAAAATTCCACCACCACACTTTAAGTGTATTTCCGAATACAAAAAATACGTATTTCTTTATTTTTAAAGGAGATTCCAAATACCAAATTTCACGTCTGTAATATCTTCACTTTTTGAGATATCAGTATCCTAATTAAAAGAACCCCATTTTCAGTCACTTTTGCCCCCTCACCCAAGTGGTTTTTCCGAAAAAATTACACGTTTCTTTATTTTTAATAGAGATAAAAGTACCATTTACACTTCTGTAACATGTTAAGTTTTTGAGATATACTGTAGAAATGCTCATTTAAAAATGCCACCCACTTTTTACTTCCCCCTAAGTGGAGTTTCCAAAATCTAATCACCCATGTTTCTTTACTTTTATAGAAAATTCCAAATACCAATTTTTACGTCTGTAACATTTTAAGTTTATGACATATACTGTAGATATTGTCTTTCTAAAAATTCACCCCAATTTGTCACTCCTATTTAACCCCGTTAACTGGATTTTCGAAAAACTAAAAAATTCATGTTTCTTTATTTTTAAAGGAGATTCCAAATACCAATTTTCAGGTCTGTAATATCTTCAGTTTCTGAGACATAAGTATCCTCATAAAAGGCATTCAACCTCTTTTTCACCCCTCCGATTGGGATTTTCTGAAAACAAAAAATATGTGTTTCTTTATTTTTAAAGATAATTCTAAATGCCAATTTTTAGGTCTGTAAACTGTTAATGTTTTGAGATATAGATACACTCATATTAAAAATGCACCCCCCTTTTCACCCCCTTAGCGATGGAATATCCAAAAATCCTCCCTTAGCAAACTCCTACATTGTAATATAAGTGTATCCTCAAAATTTCATTTCTTTATGCCCGGTAGTTTTGGGTGGGTCAGTCAGTCAGTCAGTCAGTCAGTCAGTCAGTCAGTCAGTCAGTCAGTCAGTCAGTCAGTCAGTCAGTCAGTCAGTCAGTCAGTCAGTCAGTCAGTCAGTCAGTCAGTCAGTCAGTCAGTCAGTCAGTCAGTCAGTCAGTCAGTCAGTCAGTCAGTCAGTCAGTCAGTCAGTCAGTCAGTCAGTCAGTCAGTCAGTCAGTCAGTCAGTCAGTCAGTCAGTCAGTCAGTCAGTCAGTCAGTCAGTCAGTCAGTCAGTCAGTCAGTCAGTCAGTCAGTCAGTCAGTCAGTCAGTCAGTCAGTCAGTCAGTCAGTCAGTCAGTCAGTCAGTCAGTCAGTCAGTCAGTCAGTCAGTCAGTCAGTCAGTCAGTCAGTCAGTCAGTCAGTCAGTCAGTCAGTCAGTCAGTCAGTCAGTCAGTCAGTCAGTCAGTCAGTCAGTCAGTCAGTCAGTCAGTCAGTCAGTCAGTCAGTCAGTCAGTCAGTCAGTCAGTCAGTCAGTCAGTCAGTCAGTCAGTCAGTCAGTCAGTCAGTCAGTCAGTCAGTCAGTCAGTCAGTCAGTCAGTCAGTCAGTCAGTCAGTCAGTCAGTCAGTCAGTCAGTCAGTCAGTCAGTCAGTCAGTCAGTCAGTCAGTCAGTCAGTCAGTCAGTCAGTCAGTCAGTCAGTCAGTCAGTCAGTCAGTCAGTCAGTCAGTCAGTCAGTCAGTCAGTCAGTCAGTCAGTCAGTCAGTCAGTCAGTCAGTCAGTCAGTCAGTCAGTCAGTCAGTCAGTCAGTCAGTCAGTCAGTCAGTCAGTCAGTCAGTCAGTCAGTCAGTCAGTCAGTCAGTCAGTCAGTCAGTCAGTCAGTCAGTCAGTCAGTCAGTCAGTCAGTCAGTCAGTCAGTCAGTCAGTCAGTCAGTCAGTCAGTCAGTCAGTCAGTCAGTCAGTCAGTCAGTCAGTCAGTCAGTCAGTCAGTCAGTCAGTCAGTCAGTCAGTCAGTCAGTCAGTCAGTCAGTCAGTCAGTCAGTCAGTCAGTCAGTCAGTCAGTCAGTCAGTCAGTCAGTCAGTCAGTCAGTCAGTCAGTCAGTCAGTCAGTCAGTCAGTCAGTCAGTCAGTCAGTCAGTCAGTCAGTCAGTCAGTCAGTCAGTCAGTCAGTCAGTCAGTCAGTCAGTCAGGATATGTTATTTTATATATATAGATAAGCAAATCAGCACGCAGTGTGCCGAAGAAAATGTTTAAATGAAAGACTGAACTGCGTTAAGAAACATTATTTTGTGCACTGTAAGCTATATTATGTTATTATACAATTAAATGTATATTCCCTATTGTACTGAAATGTAACTTCCCTCTATAAATAGATAAAACTTAATGTTATGAGGTATATTTCTTAGTGATACTTAAGTAATTACTAACGCCTCAAGCTGTGATTTAAATTACCTGCAACAGATTTATAGTCTTGAATTGTAATAAATGATTCAAAATGCTAAAAAGAATTAAATAAACAATAAACAACTAACATTTTACTTACTTTATACAAATTACCGTATATCACAATGTAAAATGAAGGGTGTTGTAAAAAGTAAAACGCATTTTTTGCTATTGGCTTTACGTCGCACCGACATAGATAGGTCTTATCGCTGCGATGGGATAGGAAAGGCCTAGGAGTTGGAAGGAAGCGGCCGTGGCCTTACATAAGGTACAGCGTGGTGTGGAAATGGGAAACGACGGAAAACCATCTCGAGGGCTGCCGATAGTTGGATTCGAACCCACTATCGCCCAGATGCAAGCTCACAATCGCACGCCTCCCAGTCGCACGGCCAACTCACCCGGTAAACTACAACGCGTGAGTACTTATGCATCAGGAACAGGCGCGGTTGGTGAAAGGTTAAACGTGAGAAGGTGGCATTTGAAACGAGGATTAACACATTTTCTTTCATTAGAAGTTTATTTAAATTGAAGTGGTTTTGTCCCTATAAGGTACAAAGGGTATTTTACAAATTACATCTCCTCCATAACATATTTTAAATGTACTGAGTCGTTTCAGAGATGTCCTTGTTATGTAGCCTGAAGAGTGGTTAGATCCCCAATAGCTCACCATAAGCTATGAATTCTAGGCGTCACCGAAGAGGAATACTAAGGAAATGAGTGATTTAGTTTCCCGTTGATTTCCTCACCAAACCACAAGATGCTGTTAGAAATCATATGCCAATTTGACCGAAATATACACACCAACGGTTCCTCCGTGATGAAGCTGTAAAAACTTGAAACTTCAACTAATCTACTTTGTTTTCTTCCATTCAGGTAACACCCCCATTCAAATTCAGTGGCACTGTGAAGGCGATTATATTGAATGATCGAACTGTCATAGAGGGGACTAAGGCTACAGTGTCTGGATGGGGCTTAACTGCCGTGAGTAGGAATGCTTCTATTCATGTCATAATTCTATTACTGTTATTGTGTTTAAGCCTAGAACTACCAACGGTGGGCAAAAAAAAAAAAGCTCGCGTTTATTTCATTTTATGAAAAAATGCGCAATTTGTAAGCCAGAAAAGCAATATTTTAAATAGTTGTCACATAATATGTCTACTAAGATGTCACATAGTCATTATTCCAATATGTGTTTTTTGTAAGTTCCTATAATATACTTTTGATGAGGGGGCAATTTTCGCCCCCCGCCCCCCAGACGTGCATGAAACAGATTTCCTATCTGACGAAGTATCTTAATAATGTCAATTGATCGGATTCACACATTTGCACTTTTAATGTTGGCACTTATGAGGACTATTGTTCATTATTGTTGACTATTGTTGCTTCCCGCCTTTAGGCCTGTAAGATATGTAAACAATGCCCCACAGCTCGCCCGCCAGCATGCCTGGTTGCATCACGTTCTCCAACCACACGGAGCTAGGACTCACGCTGTAGTAGACAGTACGAAGTAATCTTTGGTTCAAGTTACAAGTGATAAGTTATAATGGCACGGAAATATCTATCGCAAGACGAGGAAATAGCCACGTTGAATGATGAAAGTGATGTAGACGACAGAAGTGATCTTAATAATGTTATGTTGGGGCAACAGCTTTCAAGACCACTTGCAGAAGACAGGGCAAAGAGCATGCTTGGTTTGAAGAAACCTATCATTTTAGCTATGGAAAGTGTTCTTGGAAGGTCATTACCCAGTGCTACTTCAACAGCTGCTTTTGCTCCGTCATACACAAGAGGAAGATATCATCAGTGTTTGAAATCCATTCACACTAAGAAGGACAAAGACGAGATGACCAAAGTGACAATGGTTTGTTGCAGATGTTCAAAATACGTCTGCAAGGCTCATTCTACGAAATCTATCTCTACCAACTGGGATAAATTGAATGAAAGAACATTCGTAATGTTCCTATGATTTACGACTTAAGTGTTGCTATACACCGTGCAAATTTCATTATTCTCTTTGTGTTTATTTTTGTTGTTGTTTGTGAGTGCAGTCATTATTAACTTATCTCAATACTGTAATATCACACGAATTGTATATTAAAAACTTCATTAGACACGAAAATAATAGCCGGTAAATCCCCCCCCCCCCCCGTTAGATATCCAAGTGACAGATTTTACCTTGATAGTGCTAGGGTTAATAACTAAGGACTTTTTCAGAGTTACACATAGATCTATGTGCACTTTCTCAGACGTAAAGTCAAAAATATTGAAAATGGTTTACCGTTCACAGCAGCAATATTTATTATTGATATCTTGATCCTAAAGCGTAGTGTTTACGCTACTGTGGAGTAGCTGTGGTGAATGAGATCGGAGAAACGGCCCGAATTGCTACTGAGTGGTATGGTTAAGTAGTTTTGTATTTTAGAATAGTTGCAAAAACGATTACGTATTACAAGTATTTAATATGTGATATCATTTAGATTAAGCCTTATTAAATGACTGACAAAGACGTAAAAGGAAAATGAGCCAAGAAACTTAAATTCTCAATTGAAATACGAAATACAAAATACAAGCATCTTGTAAGTTCGAACTGAAGCAGCATCTGACAACGAAGTGGAAACTTTTCCACTATCTTTTGTGTAATACCTTGGAGAGGAAAAGATGTGAGTTAAATTTTGTATGGATGACTACAACTACAAAGATGGAACAAAAGAGGTTAACGTAGAATCTGACATGGGAATGCATGGATATGTAATAATGAATGAAATAGAACAAAGGCTTCTTCAGTATGCTTTTGGACACTGATTGAACATCTTAAATTCATACTTCAAATACATGGATTTCTCCTGAAGATCGCATCAAAAAATGAAATCGGTAATTTCTTCACGGATAGTATATCCGTATTAAAATGTGGATGTCCTGAACAACTCTGTCTTTGATCTCGGAATCATGAGATCTATAGTTGTTTACTAATAGACAGAGAGAAATGGGTCAGATTCAAACGTACTCCAGAGGTCGATAATTCGGATAAGGATGATTTTGTTGCTGAGATTCAAAGGAGGATCAGTTCCTTTGAGCAGGAGTGTACAGAATGCTTGGAGAAATAAAAATACCTCTCGGATAGTATCAAACAAGCTGCAAATGAAGCACAGTTACGTAGAGTGCGAAACTGATAAAATAATCGCTAGATTTAACAGACCACACAGGAAATAAAGAACAATTCAGACACTAATTAACAGAATAGAATCTACTGTACAACGTACTTCGTGGTTGAAGAGCATGAGACTGACGCAAGGCGTGTAAGGTATGCTGTCTTGGAGCAGGTACAGAGAATGGGAGGTTTGAACTTGAAATAACGTTCATAATTCTTTTGAACTGTCCTTTTATTGAAATAAAACAAATTGTAACATCACCTCAGTACAGCCGGAGTAACTGAGTACAAGATCCTCTCGTTCAGCTAAATGCGGTGTCAGCATTGAACCCTGGTCCTCCTCGTCCAGGTTAGGAAATGGCTGCCAGAACCATGAAAACCACGGAGTACTCCCTCGCTGGCCGATTTCGAACTTCCACAAGTTCTGCAGTTTCCCAGATATTCTAGAATATCTTGTAGTTCACGTACAGGTTACACTCAATCCAGTCAATGAGGTGAACACACGTGTAAGTCACTATAATTGTACTATGGTTGGGTGATAAAGTGCACTTTGTGATTTAGGTTCACTAGTTCCGTGAAGGGCTTAAGGAAATGTCTTAAATGTTTGTAGAGTTTGAGGCCGCAATAAATCGTAGAGTGAAAATCCACGGCCTGTTTCCAGTCATTCGACCGGATCAGGAATGGAATAAATGAAGCCCCATCTAGCGACGAAGATAGGAATTCTGACCGCTGTCGCACTCCTCTGGGGCAATGAGTAATGACTGACAGTTGAAATGAAATGATATTGGAGAGTGTTCCTGGAAGTGAAAGATGACAGAGAAAACCGGAGTACACGGAGAAAAACCTGTCCCGCCTCCGTTTTGTCGAGCACAAATCTCACATGGAGAGACCGGGATTTGAACCACGGAACCCAGCGGTGAGAGGCCGGTGCGCTCCTACTGAACCGCGGAGAACCTCAAAAACTCGTAGAGTATTTCAGTAACATTGCGCGCAAAAATTCAGAGAGTTTACTCACGATGGAATACTGCTATTACAGAAGGAAAATTCTCTACAATATTTTACAAATAATACTTCGACTGTCTGTTCGAAGTTAAAATGTAGTATTTTTTTGTAAGTTTAGTCTATTTCACGTAGGTGCGAAAGTAATAGAAAGTTATGTTACTCCAATATTATCACTGTCGGGGTATTACACAGTTCACAAAATAAATAACACAAACACACAGTTCAGTTCGTGGAAAGAAAACCCTTTCCCGTCCTTAGCGCCCGAAAACGCCCGGCTGCATTATCTGCACACGTCCGCGAATTGTATATTTTTCCGCAGTGAAGTATTCATAAGGCTTTTATGAACACGCAGTACGATCTACAAGGCTTAGGAAATTAAAGAAGAGCGATTATCTGTCTTGACGTTGCCTAGGCAACGGTCTTGAACTTCCGCAAGCGGGGGTCAGCTGTTTCGTTCTTAATGGCTGGATTAAATACTGCGAATATTGTAACTGATCTGAATATAGGCGAAGAAAGTGACACAGAATCGTTGAGTAGGGGTGGAGGTGAACTTTCAGTGAGTGAATAACGTATCGGCGAAGATAATTTTAGTGATATAAGTGGAAACGGATCTCGAGAAATCGGACCTGATGGCGAAGTCTCGGCAATTCAGGTAACACAAACATTCCGTTTCGTTACTCCGAATGATTATATGGATGAAGTTGAACCTGCCCATAATTCGGAAAGAGTATTACGAGAAAAAGAGTGTTTTTTACGTATTAGGAGGAGACAAACTATTCACTGATAAAACCTATTGCATATAATTATATCAATGCAGCATTCAAACAGGCACATTCCGGTAAAATAGATACTGAATGGGAAGACACTTGCCCAGATGAAATAAAATCTTACGTGGGCATCATTCCGACTCATTTTCTGAATGGTCAGCGTCAATGCCTTCGGTTCAGAGGATCTCGGGGTTCGATTCCCGGCCAGGTCGGGGATTTTAATCTTGTTTGATTAATTCTTCTGACTCGGGGACTCGGTGTTTGCGTTTGTTCCAACACTTTCCTTTTCATATTCAGAGATCACACTACACTACCAACCACCACAGAAACACGCAATAGTGAATTTCATCGTTCCATATAAGGTTGGCGTCAGAAAGGGCATCCGGCCTAAAAGAGGCCAAATCCACGTGTGCGACACAGTTCGCACCCGCAACCCTACAAGTGTGGAAAAAAGCAGTAGAGGAAGAAGAAGATACTTGGGCATCATCCCACTTCCGAAATCACATGATTATTCATTCAGAGGGATTCAGACAGCATGAGAATGTGACAAATGCAGCTTACCTCTCTGTCGATTATCACCAGTAGGGGGTGGAGGTTTGAACCAACAACCTAAGGACTCTATGAATAGAAAAATGGATGTGATGGTATATTTTCTAATATTATTGAAAATGTTAATTCATTGTAATCAATATTTTACATTTTATGAAACAATGCTCTCTGTTTCAGTTTTCCTAAATTATGGGTTGAAATCTAGGGATAAGCGGAGTGAAAATGTGGGCGGGAAAGTTATTTCCCGTGGAGACTAACATTGCACAATTTTTGCCGCATAGTAAAGGAAGTAAAATTGTTCCACACGAAAACCATCATGACACAGTTCATTTCGTCAAATAATTAAAATAAGGTTACTTCACAGGATATAAGTATTCATACAGTTCAGGATGTAAAGTTGTTTCCCACGACGATTCGTATAATGCAGTTTATGATACACAGTCTATTCTCGGAGAAATATTAAGTTCAGGGATTACTGCATTTACGAGTTACCTAAGTGTTCACTACACAGCCGAAACTCTAAGTTTGGCACAATAGGCTATAGTCACCTTGAACATGTTCAAACTGATATTTTTGGAATATTTTAAAGTGCTTTAATCACTACTCACCCAGATCAGTCCGTTTCCACGTAGAAATTTATTTATTCTTACCAACTTGGAAGTTTTCCACTCACTTTACCACCTCGGCACACCGACGTTCACCAGCAATCAGCCACGCAGGTCTGACTGTGGAATACGACTGTATTTGTGTCCCTACTACTACTTCTACCAATATTAAAATGTTTTCATTCCTCCCCTGAAGGGAGAGGCAGGTCTCTTAGACGGTAACGCCGTCTCTAAGGCCGGGAGATTTGTTAAGGTGAAGGAGATGCTCGGAGAAGGTGAGGAGGTTGGCAACCATGACCTATACTAGGAACTGTTCTGGCATTCGCCTCATTGCAGGAGAACGAAAAATCACGGAAAACCATTCTCAGGTCAGTCGATGGTTGTGGCAAGCCGTGAGGTCCAGCCCTGCCCCGTCTCCCGAATGCAGAGGCATTGAACCACGGTAGAGCCGTGACCACCCATTCTCTGCTCGGTTGGCTGGTCAGAGCGCACGGACCAGCCGTGGCGACTTGTGGGACGAGATCCACTCTGCATCTACCAACCTATTGTGTCCCGTTCTCGTGCCCTTTTTGTACGGGAGTTCCGGACGGTTACTGTTTCATATTTCCTTTAATATCTTATTTAATCCGTGGAGGATCTTAATGAAACGTGGTTGTGTTATTCCCATGCTCGTACGATAATTATTATGGGAGTTATTCCGAGTACAAGGAATGGAACATTCTAAGAGTGATGTGACGTAACCTGAGTGCGGTGGAGCCGGCCGCTATGTCACTCGTCACAGGTTGTGACTTGCCCCTCGATGGAGAGCTATATTTAATTTGATCCCTCAAGTAGCCAAACAGTTGAGCGAAAAATGCAACTAACCAAGCTAAAATTGGGCGCCAGTCATTAAGTTTATAACATAAAAACAAATTATTTATAAGAAAGCTTGCAAGGGCTCTCATCTCAGGGATGGGGCGACAGTGCAATAATCATTAAGCAGGAGAATTAAAAATCAAGAGGCTAATTAATGCAGACAGATTAATGTGAACCAAGAAAATAACATTCATTATACTGACTAAAATGAAGACTGTTTTTCATGAACTGAATTTAAAGTTAGAAATGAATCTAACAAAAAATCGAGTGACTCTAGCTCGCGGAAACTTGCAATATCTTTAACCCGCTTGTTAACTATGTGGCCTTGTTCTGCTGATCCTTGGAACGCCTTAGTCCTTGTAGCTGGAACATTGCCGGTCGTCTTTGGGATACCTCCATCTGCCGCCAAGTACCAATACTGCCCTGCCAAGTGCACCAACCACTAATTGGATGACGGCTGTGAAACTACCACTCCCTGTTACGCTGTATCTCATATGTTGGAGATGAGCCCTGAATCATTGTTAGAAAAAACCCCTTGGGTTATGCGGAGAGAATACAGAATTAATAATCCTTCCAACTTTACTTAGAAGGCGTACCGTAGTTTCATTTCTAGCTAGTTTAATGCTACCCATTGTTTTAGACTAGTACAAACCGTTCTAGCAGTAGAGCTGTTCGTACTTCCTGATGAAAGTGGCTGCACACCCATCATTCAGTAATTCCTAAGTACCACGTCGTGGTAACGAAGTGAAGAAGTGTCAAACTTTCAGACTAGCCCACTATGGGACATAAGACAAGTCATAAGATCTAAGTCAATCACTCACTCACTCACTCACTCAATCAATCAATCAATCAATCAATCAATCAATCAATCAATCAATCAATCAATCAATCAATCAATCAATCAATCAATCAATCAATCAATCAATCAATCAATCAATACTGATCTGCATTTAGGGCAGTCGCCCAGGTGGCAGATTCCCTATCTGTTGCTTTCCTACCTTTTTCCTAAATGATTTCAAAGAAACTGGAAATTTATTGAACATCTCCCTTGGTAAGTTATTCCAATCCCTAACTCCCCTTCCTATAAATGAATATTTGCCCCAGTTTGTCCTCTTGAATTCCAACTTTATCTTCATATTGTGATCTTTCCTACTTTTGTAAACGCCATTTAAACTTATTCGTCTACTAATGTCATTCCACGCCATCTCTCCGCTGACAGCTCGGAACATACCACTTAGTCGAGCAGCTCTTCTTCTTTCTCTCAGTTCTTCCCAACCCAAACATTGCAACATTTTTGTAACGCTACTCTTTTGTCGGAAATCACTCAGAACAAATCGAGCTGCTTTTCTTTGGATTTTTTCCAGTTCTTGAATCAGGTAATCCTGGTGAGGGTCCCACACACTGGAACCATACTCTAGTTGGGGTCTTACCAGAGACTTATATGCACTCTCCTTTACATCCTTACTACAACCCCTAAACACCCTCATAACCATGTGCAGAGATCGGTACCCTTTATTTACAATCCCATTTATGTGATTACCCCAATGAAGATCTTTCCTTATATTAACACCTAGATACTTACAATGATCCCCAAAAGGAACTTTTACCCAATCAACGCAGTAATTAAAACTGTGAGGACTCTTCCTATTTGTGAAACTCACAACCTGACGTTTAACCCCGTTTATCAACATACCATTGCCTGCTGTCCATCTCACAACATTTTCGAGGTCACATTACAGTTGCTCACAATCTTGTAACTTATTTATCACTCTATAGAGAATAACATCATCCGCAAAAAGCCTTACCTCCGATTCCACTCCTTTACTCATATCATTTATATATATAAGAAAACAAAGTTCCGATAACATTGCCCTGAGGAACTCCCCTCTCAACTATTACAGGGTAAGACAAAGCTTCACCCACTCTAACTCTCTGAGATCTGTTTTCTAGAAATATAGCAACCCATTCAGTTACTCTTTTGTCTAGTCCAATTGCACTCATTTTTGCCAGTAGTCGCCCATGATCTACCCTATCAAATGCTTTAGACATGTCAATCGCGATACAGTCCATTTGACCTCCAGAATCCAAGATATCTGCTATATCTTGCTGGAATCCTACAAGTTGAGCTTCAGTGGAATAACCTTTCCTAAAACCGAATTGCCTTCTATGGAACCAGTTATTAATTTCACAAACATGTCTAATATAATCAGAAAGAATGCCTTCCCAAAGCTTACATACAATGCATGTCATACTTACTGGCCTGTAATTTTCAGCTTTATGTCTATCACCCTTTCCTTTATACACAGGGGCTACAATAGCAACTCTCCATTCATCTGGTATAGCTCCTCCGACCAAACAATAATCAAATAAGTACTTCAGATATGGTACTATATCCCAACCCATTGTCTTTAGTATATCCCCAGAAATCTGATCAATTCCAGCCGCTTTTCTAGTTTTCAACTTTTGTATCTTATTGTAAATGTCATTGTTATCATATGTAAATTTTATTACTTCTCTGGCCTTAGTCTCCTCCTCTACCTGGACATTATACTTGTAACCAACATTCTTTACATACTGCTGACTGAATACTTCTGCCTTTTGAAGATCCTCATATACACACTCCCCTTGTTCATTAATTATTCCTGGAATGTCCTTCTTGGAACCTGTTTCTGCCTTAAAATACCTATACATACCCTTCCTTTTGTCACTAAAATTTGTATGACTGCCAATTATGCTTGTCATCATGTTATCCTTAGCTGCCTTCTTTGCTAGATTCAATTTTCTAGTAAGTTCCTTCAATTTCTCCTTACTTCCACAGCCATTTCTAAGTCTATTTCTTTCCAGTCTGCACCTCCTTCTTAGTCTCTTTATTTCTCTATTATAATAAGGCGGGTCTTTACCATTCGAAATACGATATACCCTCGCCAGGAGCTCCGACACGCCCTTAAATAAATTTTACTGGCTCTAATTACAGATTGAAACACGTGGTCCAATCAGGGGAAACGTCTCTCCCGGCTCCTGATATCGAAGATTATGGGTCCAAACGATGATATCAACTGTTCTACCATTATCCATCTCACTCAGTATCTATGGCAACGGGACGCTCATTTGAAAATATAGGCGGTGACCCGTTTGAATTGCCGAGCTCTGAACACAGTAGCTGCGGTTAGAACGGTTGGACACGTGCTGGCTTGTCCCAGGAATTGAGGTCTAAATTTGTAGTTTCTTCTTCCTTGATGATGTGACAAGATTTAGCAAACTCTACTACAAGTTAAATTTTATGAAATATCGCAAGAATTTAAGTTAATATAAGGATATTCAGCCCTCGTTTAAAAGTCGTAGTTACAAAGTAATGAAATGATAGTGAATTAATGATCGAATATGAATTATAATAAAGTTACGTACGAAGATGAATATCATGGCGTAAAAATATACCTTTCCTTAATTAATTAGACGTAATAAAACTAACATAATTACACTGTGACGTCTGGAACGTTACAATGTTACCTGCAGCCGGCAGCTCGCTAATGCACGTGGCGCGGCGCGTGTTTTCATGTTTGAAAATACTTGGCGAAGTGATTACAGGACCAGCGTTCCTGGTTCATTATAGAACTTAATAGGCAGACGAAGAGAACCATCAGAAGGGAAATAAGGAAAAATAAAGTTAAGGACTATACATTTAAAATAAACTAAACTAGATCATAATGAAGATGAAAATTGTCTCATACCTTCAGATGTGAATAGATTTTACATGCTGCCTGTTCGTAGGAAACTCAGTCTCATGCATGTCCCTCCCACCACGATATTTGATGTTCATGTCATATCATAACTCTGATTTATGTTTTACAGCGTTCATTTAGCATTCTACAATAACAGATCACTTTGCACAACCTATTAACTGATTTAGATCAGAAGTACATATATCATAAAAGCACTCAATAAGCAGCATATTTTGTTGTTGTTGTTTTAATTCACAGAGGCTTGCAGACTAAACGCAGAAAGGTATAACAGTCTATAATGTATATGTATGTATTGCACCCATAATGCGATTGGTCTGTAGGGCACAGTATGTATGTATGTATGTATGTATGTATGTATGTATGTATGTATGTATGTATGTATGTATGTTGTTGTTGTTGTATATTCAGCCAAAAGGCTAGTTTGATCTACAGCAGCTTCAGCATCAAGCATTACTGAAAAGGCATACTAGGAAAATAAGGATTTAGGTATTTTTACACTGCTTTCCCCACTATGCGGGATGTTATTTCATATCAGTCTGCTATGCCCACTGATATTATTATTATTATTATTATTATTATTATTATAACACCGCTTTAAGATACGTAATTGTTTATACATAGGTAAAATATTTGACAGTGCCTACACAAAATTTGAATTATTTCACCTTTTGTAACGTTAATATTCTGAAATGTGTTTACAATCTGAAGTAATTGATTATATAGATAGTAGCAAGTCTGCTAAATTAAGATAAAACGGAGTTATGATAGGTTCCAGGTAATAATAACATGGCGTGAGTGACTGTGTACAGGTGTTTTGATTTAGATTGCTGGTGTGTCAATTCTGACGTTCTACAAAGTGGAAGAGAATCGCAATCCACGCCATTGGCTGCATAGTCAGAGGAATGGACTTTGTTTCAGGCGGCTTTGTTTTCGATTCTTCCCCGGGCTGGGGAGTTTAACTTCGTCTGGTTAATTAATGTAGCACGGGGACAAGATGTACCGGGCGAGCTGGCTTTGCGGTTAGGGACGCGCAGCTGTGCGTTTCCATCCGGGAGATAGTGGGTTCGAACCCACTGACGGCAGCCCAGAAGTTGGTTTTCCGTGGTTTCTCATTTTTACACCGGGCAAATGGTAGGGCTGTACTTTAATTAAGGCCACGGCCCCTTCATTCACACTCCTAGGCATTTCCCATTCCATCGTCACCATAAGACCTATCCGTGTCGGTGGGATCGAAAACAAGTTGTAAAAACGGACAGAATGGTTTTCGTTTGTCTTAATACACATTTCAATTTACGTACTTCACTCAATCAACCACCATAAAATCACGTAATAGTGAATACAATCTTGCACAAAGAGTTGGCGTCAGAAAAGGCAATCGACCTAAAACTTGGCTTAGTTCACATTAATCCCGACTGCGACAAGGCCAAGAAGGAGCAGAAGAAAATTGGAAGGGAACTTGGAACTTCATTGAGTGACTTATCATTGAGTTGCAATTTAATTATTGGGCAAATATCGAATGTATCACCAGGAATCTTACGCATGTCACCATAGCACGACATGGTGAAATAAATGGAAAATATTTCTGCCCTTTTAAAATACAAATACCTCTAATAGGTCTGATGTCTTCGGGTCCGAAGAATTATTGAGTTAGGTAAGTGACGTGGAAAATTGCATGGCCGAGAGTAGTGAGAATTTGCCGATCCGAATTCCAACTCAACGCCATTCCGACGGTCATTTTTGGTGGGACCCGCAAGGCGCCATGTTGTGCGCTGGCCGTTGGTTGCCGCCAAGGCGCCATGTTCAGCGTTGGCTGTCAGTTCCCGCCAAGGCACCAAGTTCAGCGTTGGCTGTCAGTTCCCACCATGCACCATGTTGGGCGTTGGCTAATGTTTCCCACCAAGCACCATGGTGAGCGTTGGCTAATGTTTCGCGCCAAGGCGCCATGTTGTGCGTTGGCCGCTGGTTTCCGCCGAGGCGTCATGTTCAGCGTTGGCTGTCAGTTCCCGCCAAGGCACCATGTTGGGTGTTGGCCGCTGGTTTCCGCCGAGGCGTCATGTTCAGCGTTGGCTGTCAGTTCCCGCCAAGGCACCATGTTGGGTGTTGGCCGCTGTTTCTCAACAAGCACCATGGTGGGCGTTGGCTAATGTTTCGCGCCAAGGCGCCATGTGTGGCGTTGGCAGTGAAAAATGACTGGAAGGGCTTTGCCATGTGGACCAACTGTTGAAAAAGAAAATAAACAAAATGTACGACAGAGATCGCCACTACGGGTAGGGCTGTGATTGAGGAGTTCGCTTAGATAGACTGAGGGTGCTAGCTGTCAGTTCCGCAAAGTAGTAGTTTGTGTATACCTTCTTTGAGTTATTTCGACGCGAAACTACTAGCGTAAAAGAAAGGTAAGAATATATTTAGTCGCTTTTGTGCTGGTAATGGAATTGTCAAATAAACTTAACAAGCGCTCGCTGTTTCATAATGTGTGAAACTAATCTTTATGCTGTATTTCGGACACTAAGGCACATAATTTTATATTTTGTATTTTAATATGAATGTCTGATAAACATAAAACGTTGTCGCTTTTGTATAATCAACAAAATTACTCTTTACGCTCTATCATGCCAAGGCTGTTGCTTAGTGTAGTACATATATAAAAGCCTTGTTCTCTACAGATTAACAGCACAAATCTTCCTCAGTTCTACAGCTTATGTTTCGTTGTGCACACCGGTTTGTCTCAACTATTATGGATAACGTTCCTGATTTAAGTAGCTCTGCATCTGATAGTACTTTTAGCGTAACAAGCGAAGTTTGATCACTGTTGAACAGTGATTTGCCGTGGATTACATTCTATATAGTTTAAGGAGACCAATTACTACCAGTCGTTCTGGGCTCTGAGTTGCCGCTCTTTAGTGTTCAAAAAGTGAACCATTAACAGTGTTTCTAAATTAACTATCACACTGGGGAGATAAAATTGTTTTTCGTCAACAATTTCGAAACTGCGAAATATTACTTCTTATTACAGACGTCCATAAAGTAGTTAAGTCCTATTCACCACATCCAGAAGTTTGTTCAAAGTGTTATAGCAACTATTTTGATAGTACACGTTCTCCTGAATTGCAACAACCTTATAAATATATATGCGTACGATACTGTGTTTATTCTTTTTACATATTATGAGACAAGCTATTTTATTCAAGCGCTCTATCTATATAGTCACGGGAATGAAGGAAGGACCCCTTGATGGCCGTGCCATAGGCTTGAACCCCGTAGTGCTCTGATAGGAACGAATTCCTCTAGTTGTACCTGGGTCACAAGCCGTGATTTCAATCACGTAGACCCCATAGCTGCGTACCCACGTGAGCGACAAACTTTGGAGGGGGTGAGATTTGAACGAGGGGAAACACCGAACATTTGTCACAGATTGACAAACTTCTCTCTTTCAGGGCTGGAATTACTTGAATTTTAATCAATTAATCCGCCGCTAAACTAAATTCTACTGATGTGACACCACACATAGTTAAGATGATAATTAAATAGCAAAAGGAGCTGATAAAACTATTTACTTGTGCTTAGCAGAGATATATGCGTATCAACGTGAGCAGCCGTTAGCATCTGGCGAGCTCTCACAAAGAAAGAGGGTTTGTTTGTTCGTACTTCCCCTGAGAGCCGGAGACCTTTTGAGACTAAAAAGGGTGAGCAGAGAAGAGAAGCGCTCTTCTATTGCATTTTGAATGCCGAGTGTCGT
The DNA here is from genome assembly GCF_040414725.1 of Anabrus simplex. NCBI lineage: Eukaryota > Metazoa > Arthropoda > Insecta > Orthoptera > Tettigoniidae > Anabrus > Anabrus simplex. Next base: position 402,887,986 of record NC_090267.1, on the reverse strand, counting down.
TATCACGAGCCGATAAGACAATTACTTAGTAAAATCTATGTTAGACTTGAACTAAAATGGTTGTGATATAGCTCACAAGAGTTTGTGACGGTCTGCACTTATAAGTATTATGGGGCGCGTACGAGAAGTGTGAAATTAATATGTGCGATTCGTTAATATATAACCACTGACAAGAACAGATAGCAACCGGGCCCAGTTCCCCTAATTTCGTGCCGCGTAGATCGGGCTCAAATCTAACCGGTGGCTATCGTAGGTCTTTAGCCAATATTAAGGTCGTTTTCGTGCATTCGAGCAAGCTAAACGGAGAAGTAAATGGTTCTAACTAAATTGAACAGTTCCAGATACAGCCGAGATCAAGGAGACAGCAGCCAGGATTCGACAAGCGGACATTCATCCCTGTGCTGTATGTCGTAGTCATGGGCTGAGCCCGCATGACATAGCGAGATGAGAGTCTTCTTTCGTTCTTTAAGCATGAAAAGTAATAGCTAGATTCACTAGTTTAGGCCATTTTAAATAAGTAAATTAATCTTTAAATGTAAGCCAGAGTGGCATTTGTATTGCTCATTTCAGTGAATTTAAATACGTTCAGGGCTGCTTGAATTCAAAGTACCCGAGCTATGTGTTTTAAATATTTAGATGGGAAATAATTGAATGAATAAGTTAGATATATATGTGTGTTATTGCTATTTGTATTTTGTTCCAGTTTATATTGAGCTAAGGTAGAATTGTATGGGTATATTCTTCATGAAAAATCTAATGGGCTGTACACCAGCAGTGTCGAACGGTTAGAGAGGTTTAGACTAAGAACAGTATATTCTAGGATGTTTTATTTCATGATGCATGAATTTCAGCAGTGAGAAGACGCAGCGGGAGCTTTTTCAACGTCGAAAGTAGAGTAGGGTCATTAAGTGTAGTGGCAGGCTAATTCAGGGAAATGCAGCGGTCAACGAACCGAGTATTATTTATATGTGACGCTAGAGAATTGCCCGTGGATATTTACGGGGATCAGATGCCAAGAAATAGGCTATGAAGGCCATGGTGTTATATTTTGAGCTATGGTGATGCTGAGTTAATGAGCCGGTCTGTTAAAAATGAGATTATGTTAGGACGTGAACCTTATTTTTGCTGGCCAGTATTGTGCGCTTATCTGTAGCACAGGTGATCTTTTCAAGGCCGGGCGCGCCATCTGTTTTTGCCACAGGTAGTCACCCATTGACTCAGCTGTACGCTTATCAGAGAAGAGTAGTGGAAGTTATTACAAATAGCCCCGTTATGCTCGTGAATCGCCTGCCCGCAAATACCTAGTTTTTCGTTGTTTTTGTTGCCAATCAGCTGATTTCCCTGCAGAGACCATTGATACTGCTTTGCTATATTTACACGAGATATGTGATGACAAGTGCCCGGATATGATGGGTCCTTGACCCGACAGTGCTGTCAACTTCAGTGTATATATCCTATGTGGTTTATTTACAGGTTTTGGTTATTTCATTTTGTGATTTGTGTTGTTGTCTCCAGCGTGTTATTTCTTTGTGTGATGTTGTCATTTGTTCGATACTGGGGAGTCATAGTCCGATGGCTATCTTTGGGAGGAAAGGTTCTGACCTTATCTGTGATCATGGGTTCGGACCCATGTGTTTTCATTCCTTACCCTGATGTGGTACGGCGGGCCTCTTTAATGGTGACGCCCTCTCTCAGGCAGGGAGATGTGCTGCGGTTATTTGAGGTGCGAGAAGGTGAGAGGGGAGCGACTGTGACCTATAGAGGAACTGTCCCAGCCTTCTCCTTAGTTAAGGGAATGGAAAACCGCGGAATACCATTGTTAGAACAGCCGACGGTAGGACCAGGCCTCCGCCTCCCGAATGCGGAGCTATAATGTCATTGCTACTATTACTCCAAGGTACTTTGATCGGAGAAGTATCTTAACAATATTTATTATAAATTTCTTTCACAGATGGACACGCCGTAATGGAGACACTTTTCATTATTCTTATTAATCCAGTTTTAAAATTATATATATATATATATGTATAAGTAAGGGAAAATTTCGAGAGCCAGAATTGAGAATGAACTGCAGGTTATATTCCCTTGCGAATTATTTTATCCAATGATGTGCATTCGTTGTATATTTTTGTTGCAGATGGGCAATAAAGATCCCTCACCTGTCCTACGTAAAGTGAATCTTCCTGTCGTGAACCATGAAAAATGTTTTGAAGATTATGGTGGAATAATAACAGGAAACATGATATGTGCTGGTTATGACGAAGGAAGGAAAGGCCCATGTATGGTACGTCAATAATGTTAAGATTTCGAACTGCAAATACTTCCTTTCCTTTTACTAAATATAGGGCTATTTATTCCCACCGTTTGCTGTAGCTTTGATGTTAGGAGCCTGGGGACGTAGGAAACTTCTCCAGTTGAATATATCAGTAGTTAGGATGTGAGGTTTCCAGACCACATGGGCTTCTGATTCGTCATTTTAAGGCAGGAAGGCTTTCGTTGACTGTTGGGCGTGTGGCGAGGATTTGAAATGTGGTGCGGGGGCAATTTGAATGTTCAGTGAGCTGTCAGAGGTGTTTGACGTCTATCATTTGCACGTGGAACTGTGAGTGGGGAGCTCCGGTGGTAGATGTGGAAACGAGAGCTGTATAGGTTTGTCCAACCTGATCGTGGTGTTGTTAAGTTGTTGTGTAAATATTAGAGCAGTGTGTGAACGCTGGCAAGAGGTTTAAGCTGCATTCTGAAGGGAAAAATGAGTAAACGATTTGCGATATGGAGCTGTGTGTGACAAGTCTTGGTGGGCGATGTAGAAACGAGGGTGCTTATAATCTAAGCTGACCAAAATATTCTGGATTTTGTAATTTCCTGTCGGACGAGACACAGACGCTGCCCATGTTTGTAGAGACAGCGTACTCGGGGACTAGGAACTGTTCTTTCGAGTACTGTATAGTGCTGTGTCGTGACGGGGCAAGCTTGCCTGAAATTTTGGGAAGGATAACGCCAAGAAAATTTGGCATCAATTAGTATTAGAAGGACAGAACATGTGAGGAGGGTATCCGCTTTCTTTCTAAGAACATTGTGATACGAGAAACTTTTGAATAAAGAGAATCACAACTATTGGACTGCATTCTGTAGACTAAATTGTGAAATCAGTATACTTCACCACACAAGAATGTCGTGCACTCTAGCGGGGAAACTAAAAGACTTGCCAAAACTGCTTAGCAGAAAAGCATGCAAGTTTAGAGTTGGACATACTTTTTACAAGGTTACAGTAATAGTTGCACATGGTTTAGATATTGACTTTGAAAAGAATGGATATTACGTAAGCATTAGGCAGTAAAAGTGTGCTACTTCAGTGCGTATTCTATTTTTACTTTAAAAACACTTTGTTCGAAAATAATTATTTACATCATGATGAACAAAGAGATTTGTAAACTTATTGTTAATGCATTAAATTTAAGACAATATAAAAGGTTTAGTTTTGTTTTCAAAAATTAAGTTAATTAATAATGATTTGCATTATGCGATGTGACCACCATTTTTCTTCCACATTGCATTATAAATGAGGCGTGGCTATGGCTGAAGAAGTGGGCCGCACGGGCTGTTACCATAGTAACCTCTTACCAGTAAGTAGGAGTAAGATTGCCATTATGTTTTTTTAAGTTTACCATGGCGCTGTGTGATATACAAAAGCGACGAGACTATGAAGCACGTGGGTTTGTTTACCATACAGAACCAGATGCTTCTGACATTAAGAAAATAAGATACAATACTTAGAATCTATCATCGTTATCAGCACAGTGCACTTGAAGGTATGTAGGATAACTGCTTTGGTTGTGTGGGTGTAATCTTGGCTGACATGAATATGCTGAATTGCGCAATTCCAGGTAGGGACACGCACACACACGAACACGAAAAGCCTACCTTCGTACTGAATAAAGAATCGGACTGGAAATGTCTTACGGTGACAAGTAGGAATATAAGTAGGGAGACGTGAAATAAGTAGAAAGTTTTTAAAATGTATTGAAGTATGTACTTGTTTAATTGTTTACAAAATTACTGCAATTGTTGTAGACAAGCTGGACATGCACTCTTTCTGCTACATAATGTTTGCACACACTGATGATATCGCTGTCGACCTATTCTTATTTATAGTCTTGTAACAATATTCGATAGTGGATGGTTAGTGAAATCAGTCATATGAATAATAAGACAATGAGCAGTAGCGTTAGGAGGAATGTTTTCATGTATTCCAAATTTTAAACTAAGATTAACGGCAGATTCTTTTATATATACTTCATGATAAGAGTAGTCTATAACTACAATCGGTGTTTTACTTTTAAATTATCCAGGACAAAATAGCGGACAGTTTTATTTCTGGTAATATGATGATTGGAATTTACAAAACATGTCGTACAGCAAGCGAAATGTGTTTTTATAGGAATCGATTTCAATGTTATCAAATGGATAAGTAATACCGTTGAGGTAGAGTCTAATACTTCTTAATTTGCTGTGATCAAACTGAGAGCTACCATTTTCATGGTTGAATTTCCGATGAGTTTGAAATCCGCATATAATATAAAGAGGCTTTACAGTACAACGATATGTTTTACAGCCCAAGAATGCTTGCTTGTAGGTGGTAACAAAGGATACTCATTCAACTCACAACTCGAAAACGTATACGTAACGGTGCTTCATTTTTTACCATCTTGAGCAATTGAAGATTTTCACGATCAAATAATGTTACAGGTGGAAACCTCCACAATATACGATCACGGATCAGAATTAGCTCTTGTTTTGCGTTTATTATGATACGCTTATTGTCTTCAGCGAAACCAAGAATATGTATCTTAATAATAGCATACCTGAAAAAGTAGCACTTTCATTAATCATCCAGTTGTTAGTAGCTTTTGGACACCATCCAGCCATCCGTAAGATATTACATTCCTCAGCACTAATAGACGGGTAGTTTCGTTGCACTTGTAGAACCAGCTTCTACAATGAAGAAAATGGAAATTGCAACACCCAGAAGAAGTAGTGCTACATTGTTGCAATTGAACATGCAGGACGAAAGTTCGGTTATGATTACACTTTCATGTCCCTCTGACCGCAAGTTTGGACAACAATCAATACAGGACGTGCCCACCACGACCTGCAGTACATTGATGAATTCGTTGAGGCATGGAGTCAATAAGGCCCTGGATCGCTTCCTGAAGAATTGTGGCCCATGCTTGCTGCACTGCACGGGTCAGTTGTTCCAGAGTTGTGGGTGACTGAGTACGGTTGGCCAGTTGTCGACCCATCATGTCCCACACATGCTCAATACGACTGAGGTCCGGGGATCTGGCGGGCCATTCTAAGGTTGTGATGCCATGGAGAGTTTCTCTGGAGATGCGTGCAGTGTGAACCCGGGCATGGTGCTGCTGAAACATCCCATTATCAATGTTTGCCATCGTAGGGACAACCACTGGATTGAATACCCTAGCAACGTACTGTCGAGCAGTCATAGTGCCCTCAAGAAGCACTAATTGTGATTTTCACATTAAAGCCAATAGCTCCCCAGACCATAAATGCTTGATGTTGGCCCTGTACTCGTCTAGACAATAAGATATGGGCGGCCCCTCTACCCGGTATGTCGGCGCACACGATTCCGGCCATCACTGCGGGCAAGACAGAAGAGCGATTCATCACTAAAGACGACCCTATGCCATTCGTCGACCCACGTCGATCTTTCTCGACACCAGGCCAGTCTTACACGTCGCTGTTGTGGGGTCAATGGAACACCTTCTGCAGGGACACGGGCTCGTAAGCCAGCTGCACGCAGGCGATTGATTACCAACTGTTTGTTGTATAACGTGGGGTGCCACAGCTGCTCGAATTTGCGCTGCTGTTGTATGGGGTTCCATCCGGTCCATCAGAATGATGCGGCGATCCTCTCTCACAGTTGTCTGTCGCGCTGGGCCTGTGCCAGGTCTACGAGTGTGGGTACCTTCTTTTCACCACTGCTGCCATACACGTTGTACCGTAGATGCATGTCGACCAACACGTGCATAGACAGTCCTCAGCCATAATCCAGCCTCGCACAACCCAATTATCAGAGCCATCTCGAACGGCGACAGTTGTTGATAGCGAGCTCTTCTCTGTCGTCGAGGCATGTTTGACGGGAAACACTTCGCTGCACAGACTGCAAGTCAACTATGCTGCACTAGAGTCCGTATACTGGAGTTGATTCATCTGCGACCAATCACGTGGGGAGACCTGTAGTAACAATCCAATTGTTATGAAAATTTGATCGTTTACACATTTGCATGGCATAGTTCCATATCTTGAAAATCAACACAAACGACCAATGCCTTCATGGTGTTGCAATTTCCATTTTCTTAAGTTATTTCGTCGTGACATATATCGAACACCTAAGGTTATCTCTATGGATTATTGATCAGTATATTTGGCAGTGAATAACAGGCCTCTGAAGTAATTACCAAACTGTAAGAGAACATACATTGATGCAACTAATTTGTTGAGACTTTTAAAATGTATTATTTGTAGGCTCAGGTCGCCCATAAATGAATCAGTTTTATTCCTTCATATATCGAACGGTCTGCGTTATATATCGATCAGTAAGGTCTTATTTATCGAACATGGTTATTATATATCTAACGGCAAGGTTCTTAAATACCGAAAAGAAATATTTATTAGAAATGACTTTAACTTTAGACATTAAATGATTGTAATATTTTGAACAAAATAAAATGATTCGTAAATATAAATCACAAACGTAGAGGAGGCAATAGTAATACATATTAAAACATCCTGAGAAATACAAAAGTCAGTTTTTTATCTCCATCCCTCCACATAGTGCGGAACATATCTTGAGTCTTCCTTGTTTCTTTTCTTTCTCTTCAATTCTTCTCGGTATTCCTTTTGAGATATCGCGTACATTTTCCTTAATCTGAAATGATGAGGTTTTCCTGGTACTTGATGAACCAAAGAAAATCTTCGAAAGAATCTTCGCTGCTACTTGAGGTGGGTGAGCAAGCAAGCTCCGAAGCAATTTCATGCGCATTCAATAATTTCGGCTTTCGAACGTTTACTCCACTCCTCCAAATGATGGCACCAGGAAGATCCTTCTTGGTAAAAGTTAGATACACCTCTGAAAGTTCATCATTCCACGTGAAATCATCCCTGCCCTGATCACCATCATCTTCTTGTGAACTGTCTCTCATCGTTTCATTCTGAATAGCCGATATTGTTTCACGTGTTGCATTGTACCGAGTTGTAACACTTTTCCAATAAGCATACAAATATGCTTCACTATCATTCTATTCTTCTCCATCACGTCTTAGTTTATCACTGAATTTATCGAGAATACGCGGAGGCAAGAATTCTTCCAGGTCAGCAAGCACAAACTTTAACTTCTGATTGGAAGTGGAAGGGAATGAAGGGCTGGCTTCGTCACTCGCTTGCTGTTGCCTTCCCACTGGGATTTACAAAATATCTTCAACCCATTTTGTGTACTCCACAGCGTTGGGATCTAGTGGATAGAGCCAACACTTACGAAGGGCGCTTTTCACAACATCTGGCCTAATAGCATCATTCCAAACTTTCTTTAATATGGGGGCAAAGTTTACCTGTGTTACTGATGCACCGAGAGTTCGTATTTTCTCGTCTTGATAAGCATTTTCCATGCTCTCTTTGGATTTGTAAATACCCCACCCCACATCTGCTGGTTGCAGAATATGGGTGGCGTTAGGGAAAAGGTAGTAAAATATTATTCCATGGTCATGACAAAATTCACTGACTTGAAGGGATAAGTGACTCCGGCGTCCACCAAGTAATAGAATAACAGGATGTGTAATTTTCTTTACCTCCAGCCTTGACCTTAAGTGTTGAAGGTAGTTCAGAAACGTTGGCGCTTTCATCGAGCCACTTTCAGTTTTCTTGTAGGTCCAAGGCTCAGGTACACTATCTCTGATAAGTTGCTGAAGCCGTATGTTGCTGTAGACTATAGTTGTTGGGGCACAACGCACGTCGGCACAGAAATTTCCGAGCACTGTTACGCCTTCTTTCTCTGTAGAGGTTGCCGTAATTGGAAGCTGTTCCCCTCTGACTCCAAGGTACTTCCCTGAAACCTTATGGGGCAGAAAACTTGTCATGTCGCCAGTGAGGATGCCGAGTAGGTCTTCCATATTTGATCTACATCCTCAGATTCCAGGTAGAATGACAGTCCAGCAAACCAATTACGTTTTCTCTCTTCCGAGACAGCAGCCCTGTCACTGTTAATGGTTTCAGCCTTCTCCTCAGACAGGGTAGGATGCCGTCCCATAAAACATTTGAACAAAGTTTTGAAAGGTCTTCCGTGCTTGGTGTGCTCTTTCCTGATGACTTCACAATTTGCTGAACAGCGTCAAGTATATCATTTTCCTTCAAAAGAAAACCTCCCTTAGCCATGTTGATTACGCACACTAGTGCCCTCCTCTTCTCATGGAGTCAGGAACTGCTTTCGGCCAAGGGCAGTCTGAATCTTCTGACGTCCAGACAGTTTGTCGTTTAATGTTGCTAAAAGGAACTGGTATGTTTAAGGTGCCTGCCTCTGGGACATTTTACCGGACGTAACATGTTGAACAGCTTCAGTCAAGGCAGATAATGAATACTGACACAGTTCCAATTTTTAAACATGTTTAACTTTATCTTTTGGGACATTTCCACCTTTGAGCGTCATAATTTTGACCACTGTTAAGCTCTGAGTACCATTTAAGTAAAAATAAGCAAGATCTTCCTCTTATATACCCCCTCAAATCTTTTAAATATCCCTTTGGAGTTTCCAAGCCAATACCGTCGAACTTCTTGGGCCGATCCTCATTAAGCCTGATTACATTAGTAATGCTAGAGAAATTCTGTCCTTGAGAATGAGTAGTATTGTCGAAACGTCCCTGACGTAAATGTTGCATAGGCCTACTGACATGAATTGGACTACTGAAAGAGACATACGGAGTAGTGTGTGATTTGCTAAGCAAGTCGTCTACTCCAACCTGCACTTCTACGATGTTATCTAGAAAACCACTCAGTTCTAGTTTTTGAGCACTAACTTCTCCCTTAAGTAAGCAAACCTTCTTACCAATGGATTCCTGCACTGCTATCACCTCATCGCTCAAGACTATGATTCTCTCTTGGGTACCATTTAGTTGCTTGGATTAGTATAACCATTTATCCCCCAAGTCTTTTCCTATTTACTCAACATCTGATAAATAATAACGTTATTGGCTTTACGTCACACTAACTACGTTTTTAAGGTTTCCGTAGACGACGAGGTGCCGGAATTTAGTCCCGTAGGAGTTCTTTTATGTGCCAATAAATCTACTGACACGAGACTGACTGATTTATTTGAGTAGCTTCAAATACCAAAGTACCTTCCATGATCGAACCAGCCAAATTGGGGTCAGAAGGCGAGCGCCTCAACCGCCTGAGCCACTAATCTCGGTATCTCGACATTTGGCTTAAGTGCCTTTAATATCTTTAATTCCTTCTTCGTGTGATGTCCACATCTTCCCTTACTCTTCTTTAGTGTCTCGAAGCAATTTCTTATCAACGGCTTCAACGCTTTGATTGTTGGTTACATTAACTTCCTCAGCTATCTGGTCTATTTTAGTGTCAACCGCAGCTATCTCCTTGAACAACATATCCTTTTGCTCATGCATTGCATTAACAGTTTTAATTATCTGTACCTTTGCATTCAAATCTGCCATAAGTTCCGTTTAGTTTGTCATTAACTGCTTGTGTAATTCTTTACTTTCTGCAAGTGCCTATCAAGTTCCCCCTTAATCGCTTTCTGGTTCTCATTAAACGCACGGTTTAACTCACGGGTTTCAGCAAACTGTTGGCTGATTTCAAGTTGAAATTCCTCCTGAGACTTACTGTTATGTTCTAACCGCAAATTCGGATTGCCTATGTATTTCTTAATGTCATCGCTTGCCTCCCTGCTACTAACCTGAGTGTATTGAACTTTAATGTTTACAGTCCGAACCTGAGTGTTTGCCTCCTGTACGACACTGCTCATGTCTTTCATCTCCCCATCTATTATCCGTGTCTTAACCTCTAAGTTGTCCACATTGTCATCTATTTTCTGTAATTTAACGTTAACATTGTCAACCTCTTCATTAACTCCCTCCATGTCTTTAATGACCTGGAACATCTGGCCCAGGGTCACCTCTCCTTCACAATTTGCATCATTAAATACGGTATATAAAAGTGCGAGGTTGCTGGCGAACCTGTGACTTCATCCGACGTACACCTTATGACTGCGACCAATAAATAATAATCCTAACTTTTACCAATATAAAGTTCAGCACAACATTATCACAACTATCACTGAATAAAAATGTGAATTCCAACTTTCACTTGATCAGAGTGATCTGCCTCTACTACCTCGACAGTGTTCTAAATTTGGAAAATACCATCATACTGTACTGTTAAATGTAACCTGTAGCCTTTCCTTCTGTCAATAAAGTAAATAACATTGTTTCTATCTGTTCTGCCTTCTTAACCTTGCTCTTCGGGCGTTTATCTAGTTCCTCTCGAGTTCAGATCTCAATAGAATGTATTTATTAATCGTGGTTTACACCTCAACTATGATCTCTCGTGCCTTAATCCCTCACTTAAATGTGACTTAAGTTCAATAGGTTCCACCTTAAGTGATCCATGCCTTAATTGACTTATGCCCTAACGTTGGGTGACACTTTACTGGAACCCAACGTGACTTACGTTCGTCCCTCGATGACATTCAAGCCTTCACGTTGTAGCGCCACTTTAACGAACACTTGACCACGCTGGAATGATACCTACCTTCCTTACTAATCAGCATCAGCAGGAGTTTCAGTCCTCAGGGTCGTTATGGGATCCTTTGTCACTTGCTGAATGTACTGGTCAGGGTTTTAGTAATCGTATGCCTAATTTCTACTGAATAACTGTATTCAAAAATTATCCTTTGATTCAATGGTTATTGACTAAGAAACGTAATGAACTCGCGTTAAATAAAATTAGAATAATCAACAAACTTTATGGCTTTGACAAATTATTATTTTACGTAAATGTTCACTGAAATGGATTTGATACTATGGTAGCATTCATGACTTGCCTGCTTGAAGGGCATTTTGTCTGAGAAACCACTCTCTAAATTACTTTAATTTCAAAGAACGTCTTAGAAATTCCCATCATCGACTTCCATGTAAGTCCACTTGTGATGCCATAGTGACACGTGGTGATCCAGTACACGTGACATGAGTTCTGGATTCTAAATATATTGAAGGTCATCTACTCTGTTACCGTATTTTAGTAGGTTGCAGAGGTGTAACGAGGTAACGGCGTGAATGAATGGACAGAGAAACGATCAATGTTTAATTTAAAACACTAAAATTGGAAATGTTATTTCTTTCATTTCTTTCCGACTTTAAACTTTGGTAAACAACAATCAGGAGTTCTTCGTCTCAAATAACAAGAAAGATCGAAGTTCAATTACACAATCATTTGTAGAAATGAGCTTGTAGCTTCAAAGCGACTGTATCAAAAATAGCACCATTGGTCCCTTCAATCAATACTCTAGGAGATTGCACTCCAAAGCTTATTACATTCTAGCCTGTCCAAGGCACAATTTTCTAATCGAAATGTTACTTTAGATCATTACAAAATAGTTTACTTCCTTACCCGCTCGACAGTCTGATTTACACTTGACTATGAAGAGTTCATATTTAACAGAGGCAATAAGTGCCCATTCTATTATAAAATCATAGTTTCCCAAATAACAAGTTGAATGGGAATTAAAAGAGTGTGAACACGCTTTATTCCCTAAGTCTCATATTGCCCTGCGGAGACTTGTTAAACGTCCTAAGACTTGCTTGAGAATTTTCATTTAGAACATGTTTAACTTCAGAAATTTACATTCAGAAAGAATTTTGAAACCTTCCTCGCAAGTCAGCTTTCTGAAAATATCACATAATTAAATGATGTCTGCCATTACATTCAGCTGGTGGGCCTTCTGACGACGAGAAAGGCTTTGCCCCTGACTGCACTATGTACGCGCTGTAAACCACTTAAATGGAGTGATGAAAAAGACAACATGGCCCAAATCTCTCGGATTTTAAAGCAGAGGGACGGTTCAAGAACACACTAGGCCGAAGGCCTGTACATACTCTCAGTTTTAATTGGCTAATTGAGTTAATATCCACAATTTCTGATCGGCTAATAATTTCATGAAGAAGGAAGAGATAGAAATTCTAGCAAACTTAGAACACACAAACAAATCTACAAACATTTCAGTTTAGAAAACCCCTAAATACAAAAATTCCTTGAAAATTAATTGTCGTACCAGAGGGGGCACATAAGTCAACAATACAGACATCTGAAGATAATGTTCGAAACTTCTTCTGATACACAATTCAAGGTTCACATTACAGATGGCCTTCTAAAAGGTGCTCAGTTTAAATGTACAGAGTAGGTGTATCTCTGGTACAGACCCCTAGCCCCAAAAATTCTCCCACAGTTGATACAGTTTTGAATTTTGGCATTTAAAAAAATTTGAAAATTGGTTATCGAAGAGAGAAAATTTCTTGTTGGGGCGTTCATTGAATGATATTTGAATATAATCATTCTTGAAGTGTTTATGAAGTCGTAGATGTCCAGTAAGTTATGTCCACGGTTGACGGCAAGAGCGGCCGCCACTGCCGAAGATCGGGTGGGGTCCCCCGGACCCTCAAAGTACACTTAGATACCTCTGTCCCGCTACCTTAAGAGGGGTAGCTACGGTGATGGTGACGGACCCGATATCATAGTCCTGCCCAATGATGGAGCGGGTGCTTGTGGTACATCATCCCATCCATTAACACTAATAAGTGTGTCCAAGTTCGCCGTTGAGAAGGAGATTGGGCCGGAGCGAGGCGGGCCCTTACCCCACGCCGACACCCCTCGCCAGATGTTACGACAGAGCCTCACATGAAATTTGGGCACTGCAACAATAAATGCCTGGGTAACAGTAACTGATTTAATGGAGAGAGTTTTTCCTTTGTCATGTTGTTTGGCAGTTAAGGTTGGCGGCTTAGAGGAGGAGTGCACTGAATTTCTGGCTCGGGTTTGAGACAGGGGCAAGGTAATTGCAGACGGGAAAAGAAATCCTGAAGGGAAGGTTTTTACAAAGGAGAAAAACAAAATTTTACCACTAGAACCATACTTACAATTTTACCTCATTGACAGTGGCAGAAGGCCTCCTCTGTTAAACTTACGTACGAAAAACTTAAGATAATAACCTACTAAGGATAGAAATAGAATTAAATTTCTAATGCAATCACTTGGTGGCCTATACTGAGCACAGATTTTATATCGTTTTTACCTGGGACAGATGAACCTGCAAATATTTTCCGTGTCTGGATTTCTCACCAAGACGGTAACCGGCGTTAGAACATCAAGAATTATGCACGGTCCATGAAATTTGGAGGCAAACTTGCCTGCAGGAAAGAAATATTTTATCATGACTTGGTCTCCAACCTTTAAATTTGCGGGTTTCCATCCACGATCATCTCTCTCTTTCACTTTCTCATGGAAAGCTTTTATCTACTTTTGGCCTTTCTCCACAGTCGATTGTCTCTGGCAAAATCTCATTGATTGACTTTAAATTGGACAACGGAGTGTTAGGAACGAACTTACACAAAAGAGATGCAGGTGAAAACTTGTGTGACTCCTGAACCGCAGAGTTGAATGCAAAAGATAGCCAGTGCAGTGAAGTATTCCACCGAGAACAGTCTTCATGATGAAAAGCGATCAAGGCACATCGAAGATTACGGTTAACATGCTCAGCTATAGATGCTTGTGGATAATAGGCCGACGTTGTTCCATGTGAGATGGATAGATCAAAACAGAAATTGCGGAATAAATTTCAGGTGAATACCTTGGCATTATCAGAGACTATGTACTGATAGGTTCCAAAAGAAGCTAAAATAGTGTTAAGGTAAGAAATGGTTGACTGAATGGTGGCCAGCTTAGTAGGAAATAGCCATGAAAATCGTATGAAACCATCTATACACAAAAGGATGAATTTGTTCCCGTTTCGATTAGATTGAGGGAAGGGTCCGAGATAATCGATGTATAAGCGTTCTATTGGGAGAGATGCTTGATTAGACGAAAATAGCCCTAGGTTAGTAGACAACCTGAACTTACTAACCAAACAAGACTTACAAGATTTAACCATTTCCTTAATTTCACCGTCCAGACGCTTCCAGACGAACATTTCTCTAATTTTTTTCCAGTTTTGAAGATGCCTACATGTTCCCGTAATGGGGTCTCATGATAATACTTGAAGAACATAGGCACAAGAACAGCTGGGACTACGACTTTCATATTTTGATCATGCCTTGAAGGGCAACAAAGACCACCATTCCTCAGAACATAAGGGATAACATGTTCCTCCAATAAAAGGGTTTCCGCATATGGGCATATGGGCATCAGTCAAAATGGCACTTACACTTACACTAGGAGTTATGGAAATAGGAAAAGGACTTTCCTCCGGGTCAATGTAATCCACCTCGCCGGAAAACATACGGTTTAACCCATCTACGACCAAGAGAAATTCGCGGAAATTCGGATATTCCAAAGGGCGATACGTCGTGTACGACGTGGCCTAGCCAAAACCCAGCTCAGAGGTTGATTGTTGGCCCCTAATTCGAACTAAACATGTTCAAGGTAAGGCGGAATTTTTCCAAGGCGAACAGTACAACCAATCCTTTCAACTCATATATGGAGTACTTGGCTTATTGAGCCGGTAAGGTCCGAGACGCATGGGCAATTGGCCGCCTTCCGAGTTCAGATTCTTGAATAATGACAGCAGTGACCGCACAAGATGAAGCGTCGGTCTGAAAGATAACTTTTTTTGAGAAATCTGGAATTGCTAAGACTGGAGCCTGTCCTGAACGGCGGCTCACGACGCGCCTTCCGCGTATTAACGAGAGAGCGAACGGGTTCGAATGGGATTCGAATCCGCGAACTCCAGGGTAGAAAGCCTGTGATTTAAAAGTAGCAAGCAAATGAACGCATGTATATATGAAGGGAAATGATAGGAGAGTTTGTGTATATTCATAATTCATAATTCATAAATGACAGTAATAATAATAAGAGAAATAACAGAATATTTCAAAGAAGGATTTAGAATATTCGATGTTGCTTTGGGAGCTCGTAAGCCAAGAGCTTTGTGTCTCAATATTGTGAAACATTGTGTAAGTCAAATGCGCACTTCTTTTGGGTTAGAAATATACATAGTCACGTGTAAGAGACGTAGAAACAGCTTCCAAATGTTCCAGAACAATATGTGTAATGCAACGTGACAGGGTGGTTCCGTGCGCAACAACCAATCGGAGAACAGTGCAGTTGTGACGTGAACTAGTGACTTGTGGTGGTGGTATATGAATCAGTAGGATTATTCGACAAAGAATGAAAGAAACTATATAACTGGGTAACTTGAAAACAACAGGGCTTTTTGACTCACGACACTCGAAGACGGCTTTTTGACTGTGATCCCTCGAAGAAGACTTTTGGACTAGTAGACCTCAAAAAAGGCTTTTCGACGGTAGGCAGTATCGCGCAGAAGAGTGAATAGTTAATTAGGGAGAACTGTTGGAGTACTGGTAGACTTAGCATTCAGTCGCAGTACACAGTAAAGTGATAGTAAGATAGAGGGGTATCAGGCTCTTGAACTGAGTGTGACTTGTTGCAGAAAAATCACAAAGATTCTCCACACCGATTGTCAAAGTAGGTGTTGGAATATCAGCTTATAGACTAGCAGCTTAATTGTAATTTGGATAATTCACGTCGCCGCGAAGATTAACGAGTTCCAGGGATACCTACGCAGAAGAGGAGAAGACAAGAAGAGAAGAGTGAAGACGTCAGCTGTACAAGAATCAGCTATACTCCGTAGTTAAGTATTCAACAGTAAATATATGCATTATAAGTATTCTTGTGTGTACTAGGAACAAGACTTAAAGACATTCTGATAGATCTGAAGTTGAGAAGGGATTGAGAGTAAATGGTGTCAGAGATTTTATATTGTATGTATTATTGTATATATTGATGTGTGTATATCCTGGGTGTAGAATATAATTAGTGTATAAATTTTGCCAATCTGACTATACGCTCCCAGAACTCCGAACCCAAGTCCTCAGCCTGTTGTACATCCCTTAGGGTCACGACAGCTGGACTTAAAATATTTGGTGTGCAGATGAGGGGTAACAATTAATTTACGGGAAATTAATAGAAAATTCGGGTGTTAATTTGCAGTGAATGTAGGCCTATACAAGTATAATTACGATCACTTTAAGCGCTGCTTAGTGATCGGGAATAAAGGTGAATAAATTTGTAATTGTATTTGATCACTGTTTCAGGTACATTAAGAGGAAAGCAACGGGAAAGGAATTCAAGTCGTTCGAGTCGTTTGGAGGCAGAAAGCAGACAGTAGCAGTTATTCGGGAACAGTCAATCCAGCTCGGAGTCCAGCGATTAACCAGAGAGGGTGAGTCAAAAGCCAACTCATAATGGAGGGTTCAGATAGAAATGCTAGTCCTACCCCTAGTAACGCAGAAGTAATGCATGATGCAAGCGGAGTGCTGCATGGCCGCTTTTTATCAGTAACAGAGGCTCTAAAACTCATAGGGGCTGAATTTGATGGCTTACACAAAGAAAGATTGCAAGAATTTTGTGAAAATGTTGAAATGGCAATAGGGTTAGTTAAGCCAGAAGAGCGCGAACTATTTGACAAATTAATACTCAATAAAATCACGAAAGATGCGCATAGCAAACTACTCGTGAGGGCCGATATTGAAACGTGGAATGATATAAAGGGAGCTTTACACGAATACTATTCCGAGAGACGAACTGTAGACTTCTATGCATGTCAGTTGTTTGCCGCCAGACAAGGTAAGAACGAAAGTATCGCAGAGTGGGCCCATAGAGTTGACCGCATGGGAACCGAACTCCGAAACGCAATGATCCAGGGTGAACCATTAGTTGCCAGAGAATACCAAATACGGGCGGTACGTAAGTTAGTAAAGGCTAGCTTTGTACAGGGTATCAGAGACGAGAGAATACAATCTCTCATTAAGAGCCGGGACGCACAAACATTAGAACAGGCGGTCAACATTGCCACAGAAGAGGAAACAGCGATAGTTTCCGCTCAGGCTAAGCAACAGCTCATGTGTCAGATAAGGAAACCAGCCGAAACGAGAGTGAAAGCATACACGTACTCAGACAGACAGTCACCGCGAATGACCGGGCAAACACCCCGTAAATTAACAAATAAGAGGGCGAACATTAGAGTGATATGCTATAATTGTAATTGTGAGGGGCATATAGCTAGGGACTGTAGAAAACAGAAAGCCACCAAGAAAGGTCCACCTACCTGCCAATATTGTCAGAAGGTAGGCCATATAGAAAAAGACTGTAGAAAGAAAACTAGGGAAAAAGATGAGGATAAGTCACGAGAAATACACATTTGTGCAATAATCCGATGTTATAATTGTGGCAGGACGGGACACAAACAGTCCCATTGTCGCGAAAGGCCAAAGCAACTGAGGGAAAGAAAATGTTTCATTTGCGGACGAAAGGGTCATTTACAAAGAGTCTGTTGGTTCAAAGACCAAAAAGAGAATAGTGCAAAATCCAAACCTCGTGAGTACGCGAGAAGGGGACATGAAAGGGATAAACAGTACGTAGACGGGCCGAAACAGTATGCGAAAGGAAAAAGTCTTCATAATAAAGATTTAAACTAAACAGGGTCCACCACAACGGGCCTAAGGATGAGTCCCAGCGAAGTAAAGGCCCATGTAGGTGCGCGACTCAGAAATGCGCAGATAAATCGCGCAATTCCCCGCGACAGATTAGTAGAAACCAGTCCATTACAGAAAGAGATCAATCACGAAGGGAACATGATAGATCAGGTTCGATACTCGTGCACGCTAAATAACGGGATAGACCTTTCAAATTTTTGATAGATACAGGGGCTGACATTAGCCTAATCCGGGAAAAGAGTATACCAAAGAAAGAGATTCACTATCGTAAACCGGTAGTAGAGCTCTCAGGCGTAACTGGGAAGACTTCACGCACTCGGGGATGTGTTATACTACACATAGGGGATTCTTCCCCTGAATTTCATGTTGTCGGAGATGAATTTCGACTTTCGTCAGATGGCCTCATAGGGAGAGACCTTTTACAACAGAGTATAATTAATTACAGAGATGGAAATTTTCGATCGAAGGTACCCAATGGGTTTAAGTGTACATGAAATATGCCAAATAAGTGTCACCAACGTGGATAATTTGAGTGCATTAGAAGGCACAGTCGAAATTGGAATACGAGGTCAGGAGAACCTGCTTCGATTCTTATTAGATACTGGGAGTGAAGTATCCCTTATAAAGAGACAGGTAGTGCCAAGAGAAGCCATGATCGCTAGGGAGCTTGCCATTGAATTAAAGGACGTAGATTCAGAGAGAATCCGAACCAAGGGCACCGTACGACTTCCAATAGGGGAGTCAAACGCAGATTTTCATATAGCGGGTGACAACGTACAGCTCAAGTATGACGGGATTGTAGGCAGAAACATACTCAAAGATAGTATAATAAATTTCAGAGAAGGTTATGTCATATTAAAGGGTGAACAACATCACATAACGATGAAAACTGCTCAGCTCCACACAATCTGTCTCAAGCCTAGAACAGAGACGATTATTGAAGTGAGAACGGACAAAAAAGTAGCAGAAGGTGTGATTGAAAAAAAGGAAATTTTGCCAGGAGTATACATAGGGAGTTGCTTAACAAAGGCACGCAATCACAAAGCAATAGTGAGTGTGCTTAATACGAGGGAAACCGAAGTAAACTTCGAAAGCCCCATACTCCCTATACAAGAGCTTGAACCTATGACAATCCCATCGAACAAAAGAGAGTGAACCAGGTAACACAAGTAGAACAGGGAAACACGAAATCTCGAGAACAGAGAGTGATAGAACAATTAAGGGTCGACCATTTGACACCTAAAGACCGAGAAGAGTTGTATGCTATCTGTGCAGCATATAATGATATTTTTCATTTAGAAGGGGATAAACTAACGTACTCCGATCTGTTACAACACGAGATTAGAGTCAGGGAAGACCAACCTCCAATTAACGTGAGACCTTACAGGTTACCTGAGGCTCAAAAGGAGGAAATTCAAAGGCAAATTGACGACATGTTGGCGAATGAAATAATCGTACCTAGTAAAAGTGCATGGTCAGCGCCATTACTTCTCGTTCCCAAGAAATTGGACGCTTCAGGGAAACAGAAATACAGGGTGTGCATTGATTTTCGTGCTTTAAACAAGGTGACAATAGGGACAGTATTCCCAATACCTCCCATATCAGAGCTCTTAGATGCTTTAGGGAAAGCACGGTATTTTTCTACCATGGATTTGGCGTCAGGGTATCATCAGGTGCTAATAAGGCCAGAGGACCGTGAGAAGACGGCATTCTCAGCTTTAGGGAAACATTACGAGTATTTACGTTTGCCCATGGGATTGAAGGATTCGCCGAGTACTTTTATGAGGCTCATGACAACCGCCATGTCGGGCCTAAATGGTGTTAAATGTCTCATTTATATGGACGACTTTTGGTCTATGCTAGTTTCATAGAAGACCATAATCAGAGACTACGAGAAGTATTTCAAAGACTCAGGGAACACAGGCTAAAATTACAGCCAGATAAGTGCGAATTTTTGCGAACAGAGGTAGCATTCCTAGGTCATATCATTACCGAGCATGGAGTGCAACCAGATGAGCGAAAGATTGAGGCGGTAAAGAATTTTCCTAGGCCTCAAACCACAAAACAATTGAAGGGATTTCTAGGCTTAAGCGGGTACTATCGGAGATTTATTCCTGAATACAGGAAAATCGCAAATCCTCTGTACGAACTCCTGAAGAATAATGTCCCTTATGTATGGGCAGACAAGCAGGAGGTAGCCTTCAATATTTTGAAGCAGAAGTTAACGGAGAAACCATATTACAGTACCCAGATGTTGAGAAGCCATTCATTCTCACTACGGATGCAAGTGGCGAAGCCTTAGGCGCTATATTATCACAGGGAGAATTAGGGAAAGATTTACCAGTGGCATATGCAAGCAGAACTCTGAATAACGCGGAGAGAAACTACTCACTCACAGAGAAAGAATTACTTGCAATTGTATGGTGTGTAAAGTATTTCAGGCCATACTTATTCGGGAAACACTTCACAGTAGTAATAGATCACAAACCACTGAAGTGGGTATTTAATGTGCAAGACCCATCATCCAGGTTAATAAAATTCAGATTAAAGTTAGCCGAATATGATTTCACGATAGTGTACAAGACGGGCAAAACAAATAAGAATGCGGATGCATTGAGTAGAATTCCCATTGTACCTGAGAGAACGGTACAAGTGGTGAGTTCAGAGGGAACTACTCCCCAAGGGACAGGTGAAACAGGTGAAACCGAAAGAGTAGATAAGGAGCGAAATGATCTCGTGGACGCGAAAGCAGAGAGGTCAGGAAAAGAGGTACGGATCGAAGACTCCGACTCCGAGGACGCAATAACAGAGGAGATGAAGGCGAAACACCTGTTAAAGAGCGAAAAGATTTAACTGAGGAGGAAAAGTTAGCAATATTGCGTGATGCCCATACATCCCTTGTAGGCGGACACCAAGGGATCACAAGAACACTACCACGTATTAAAGATGTTATACGGTGACCAAATATGAAGAAAGATGTAGAAACATTTGTACGCTCTTGTCCTTCGTGTCAGAAAAACAAAATTACGGGTCCAGAGCTTAGAATGCCCATGATTTTAACAGACACACCGAGTCAAGTATTTGAGAAAGTAGCAATCGACGTCGTAGGACCCCTGCCGGTTACAGAGAGACAACACAAATATATACTTACCTGTCAAGACCAGCTGTCAAAATATTTAATTGCCAGTCCAATGGTCAATCAAGAAGCTGAGACGGTGGCAAAAACACTAGTAATGAATGTAATTGCCATATTCGGGATTTCAAGTGAAATTATGACAGACATGGGAAGTAATTTCATGAGTCAAACTTTTAAGAGATTATGTAAAATTTTGAGAATCGAAAAGATCCATACAACGGCATTCAGGCCGCAATCAAACGGGAGTATTGAGCGATCACACCGCGTGGTCATAGAATATTTGCGTCATTATGTATGTAAAGAGCAGAATGACTGGGATGATTATCTACCAACAGCTACTTTTGTGTATAACACTGCTAAACACAGTAACACAGGGTTCACATCATATGAATTGATATTCGGGCGAAAGGCTAATATACCGGGAATTTTGCAGAGAAAACCAGAGCCTACTTATAATGAGTATCAGAATGTAATCGAAGGCCTAACCCGTAGATTACAGGAAAACCATGAGATCGCACGCAAAACTCTGATTCAGAGCAAGGAGCGGGAGAAACAAAATTATGATATAAAACAACGGGAAATAGATTTTCAGGTAGGCGATAAGGTATTATTAAGAGATGAAACCTTGAGACGAGGGAGGTCATCAAAATTTGAACCACCATACAGAGGACCTTACGAAATAGAGCGAATTGATGGTGTAAACTGCTTGTTGAAAATCAACAAGAAAGGTAATCTAATCAAAATACACAAAAACCGCCTAAAACTTTATGTGTAGAGGGTCGAAGCACAGACCACAGGATGGAGGATCGCCCCGATTTAGGCCGCGGTAAGATGACACTTCTCCTTACTCCGACGGCGCTTTGGAAGTATCGATGATTGCTGGTAGGATTAGTTTGAAATATCCTGCCAAATCACGTCCTAAATTTCATGAGAAGCTTTTTTGAGATTCAAACCTAGATTACCCAGGGGCTAAGAAATAATTGGTGGAGCGGAACACATTGTGTGTTATCGTGAAACCCTTCAGAAAGGTTATGGTCCGTGAGAGCCTAACCTAGTTGTCATCTCACACATCGGGATTCGAACCGAGAGTCCGATCTTATAGAGTGACGTTAGAGATAAACGAGAAGATATATTGATATAATATGTGCAAGCGACAACGTGAACAGAGAGATCCAGTTTAACTAAAAGTGAAAAGTATAATAATAATAATAATAATAATAATAATAATAATAATAATAATAATAATAATAATAATAATAATAATAATAGAATACAGTGTTGAGTAGAGCGAAGGGATGTTTGGACTTGACCAGCTCAAGCTTACTTCACGGCACTCATCAGATAACGAAGCACTTAGCAAGGGACACTGTTAGAACACGGCAGCCAGGCCGCTACGGATAACAGGAAAGTAAGTCTAATGAACCTTGAGCGAAAGTGTCCTTCCGTAGTTGCATATACGGAAGTAAAAATGATCTAATAACTAAACAGGGGTACACAAATTGGGAGAGCTATACGAAATATAGTGGTGGCTACACTTAACAAAACCACATACGGGATACGAACCCCAACACGGGAAACGTTCATTAGGGTGGTACCATGTGCATACCACATGACATGATGAACATAACTTGCATTAGAAATGAGTTACTATGAATTATTATAACAGTGTTTGAAACATATGTAATTGCAAATTTTTGCATAAATATAGTACTCCTACAGTACGGTACATCAGAGACTTTTCTTTGCAGGTCACCCGTAAGGAAACAAGAAGACGCACACTACATTCAAGATGTATTGGATAATTTATGTAGTGCTTGTAGCATACTTTCAGGGAAAAGTAGTTGGAAATGGGATAGATTTTCAGATAACTCCGTATGAGAAAACCCCAGGGATATATTTTAAAGATGAGGGAAACGTACAATTGTCTACTACAGAATGGAGATTGATCACTTACGTCAATTTAAGTAAATTAGCAGAGGCATACACAGTAATTAGGAAGAACATACAGAAAACACAAGTGTTATGTTATCAATTACAGAGTGAATTGAATTTTACCTGCCAACACGAAGTGCAGATGGAGATTAATTAAGGGAATTAAGGGACACTTTGAAACAATTTACTAAGAATACAGTGAAACGTGAAAAGAGAGGTTTATTTAATTTTATAGGCACATTATCGAAAACATTGTTCGGGACGCTGGATAGCGAAGATGCTGAGATGTATCAGAATAAAATTTCAGAATTAGAGAAAGAACAGCTTTCAACACTTAAACTTGCGAAGGAACAACTTACGGTCACACGATCTACATTACAATCATTGAACAATACTTTATATGATGTAACAGCTAATGAGCTAAAATTAAACAAGAATTTAGAACAGATAAAAGAGTTTTGGGGAAATGAAACAAGTCTATTAAAACGCGAGTTCACTCAATTAGATATTGAGATTGCCATTAACCGACATTTGATAGAGATAGAGGACCTCATTTCACAGGTGTATGATCAATATAAGGTAATATCAGATGGAATAATGTATGCACAATTAGGGATTATTAATATGCAAATTTCGAGCCCTTCTGAGATTTTAAAAGCTTATAGGAAATCCCAAGATCAGTTTCCACAAGGGATGACCCTCCCTTTAGAGTTGGATATGGCTCGAGATTATTTAATTTACAGGATTGCAACTGTAAATGCATTCATAAATAAGAATATGTTGGTGTATGTAATTGAAATGCCTCTAAGTGACAAGAAAAACTTTCAGTTATACAAGATAATTCCTTTCTCTACGCTAATGAAAGACAGTGATGATAATGCAAATCATGATAATGTAAATATTGTAAAAGAATATGTTCATATCAGGGTAGAAAAAGACTTTGTTATTATTGATTCAGAGCAGCAGTTATATGCATATTTAAGTAAAGAACAAGTGAAAGACTGCAAAAAAGTAGATGAAATTCACAGAGTGTGTGCATCTAGTATTGTGTTAAAATTGGTACATGGACAAAAAGACTGCATTTTAACTTTATTGAAAGGGACAACAATAATGCCAAGTGAGTGTAATAAAAACATAATCAAAGTTAGTCAGCTTGTATGGTTACCTGTAAGTGACAATAAATGTTTATATTTGACTCCGTCACTTACAAGGATAACAGTAGTTTGTGAGGAAACACATAATGTAAATTTAGTACATGTGGGGAAAATTACAATGTATCAACCTTGTACAATTTACGGACCAGATAGTAAGATACGGTCCACAGGTAGTGTTAACACAACTTATACGAAGGATATAATTCCTGACATTTTATTAGAAAATGAATGTTGTGAATATCTTAATAGTGATATAAAACTAAATGACTTACCTGAGTTAAAAGAGGTACCACTACACAGTCTACTAACACATATAGACGATGTTAAAAATGCAGGAGTAAAAATTGAAGATGTGGAAAATTTAATATTGGAAAAGGAAAAAGAGTTGTATACAAAGCAATTACATGCTGATATCAATGTGTATAAAATCATAGTGTGGACGATAATGGCTATTGTGGCTCTAGTACTTTTGTTAACATGTTGCAAGTGTTGTCCTTGCTTTTCGGGAATTTTTAAGAAAAAGCACTGGGATCATGCTACTGCTTGCTGTACTCGAATTTGCTTTAAGCAGAAAATCATTAATGAGAATAGGGTTAAAGAGAGGTCATCAGATGATGACTTAGTGGTCCATTTTGAGAGACCAAGGTTAGCGAGTAGTCGCGCCAGTATACATGATTCAGAAGTCAGTGTAGTTGCAATTGAAGACACAGCAACAGTACAAACACCCAGTAGCTTGAGATATAAAGAGAAAGGTAGAGTTTAAAGATAATAATGCCACACAGGGGAGACATTCCACATCCAGGGAAATTGTAAGCAAACACGAGTGTCTGACAGAAGTGTTTGCGTCAAGAGGACGCAAAGCACTTCTTCCCAGGCGGGGGAGGTGTCGTGAACGGCGGCTCACGACGCGCCTTCCGCGTATTAACGAGAGAGCGAACGGGTTCGAATGGGATTCGAAACCGCGAACTCCAGGGTAGAAAGCCTGTGATTTAAAAGTAGCAGGCATATGAACGCATGTATATATGAAGGGAAATTATAGGAGAGTTTGTGTATATTCATAACTCATAATTCATAAATGACAGTAATAATAAAAAGAGAAATAACAGAATATTTCAAAGAAGGATTTAGAATATTCGATGTTGCTTTGGGAGCTCGTAAGCCAAGAGCTTTGTGTCTCAATATTGTGAAACATTGTGTAAGTCAAATGCGCACTTCTTTTGGGTTAGAAATATACAGAGTCACGTGTAAGAGACGTAGAAACAGCTTCCAAATGTTCTAGAACAATATGTGTAATGCAACGTGACAGGGTGGTTCCGTGCGCAACAACCAATCGGAGAGCTGTGCAGTTGTGACGTGAACTAGTGACTTGTGGTGGTGGTATATGAATCAGTAGGATTATTCGAGAAAGAATAAAAGAAACTATATAACTGGGTAACTTGAAAACAACAGGGCTTTTTGACTCACGACACTCGAAGAAGGCTTTTTGACTGTGATCCCTCGAAGAAGACTTTTGGACTAGTAGACCTCAAAGGAGGCTTTTCGACGGTAGGCAGTATCGCGCAGAAGAGTGAATAGTTAATTAGGGAGAACTGTTGGAGTACTGGTAGACTTAGCATTCAGTCGCAGTACGCAGTAAAGTGATAGTAAGATAGAGGGGTATCAGGCTCTTGAACTGAGTGTGACTTGTTGCTGAACAATCACAAAGATTCTCCTCACCGATTGTCAAAGTAGGTGTTGGAATATCAGCTTATAGACTAGCAGCTTAATTGTAATTTGGATAATACACGTAGCCGTGAAGATTAAATAGTTCCAGGGATACCTACGCAGAAGAGGAGAAGACAAGAAGAGAAGAGTGAAGACGTCAGCTGTACAAGAATCAGCTATACTCCGTAGTTAAGTATTCAACAGTAAATATATGCATTATAAGTATTCTTGTGTGTACTAGGAACAAGACTTAAAGGCATTCTCATAGATCTGAAGTTGAGAAGGGATTGAGAGTAAATGGTGTTAGAGATTTTATATTGTATGTATTATTGTATATATTGACGTGTGAATATCCTGGGTGTAGAATATAATTAGTGTTTAAACTTTACCAATCTGACTATACGCTCCCAGAACTCCGAACCCAAGTCCTCAGCCTGTTGTACATCCCTTAGGGTCACAACAAGCCTTACAGAGATCTAACTTAATGTCTTCGAACGCAGCTTGCTGCGATGGCCCCCAAACTTGACACCTCTCCTGCGAAGTATGTTTAGGAGCGCCACCCTATTAGCAAAGTTGGGACTAAATTTCCTGAAGAAAATCACCATGCCCATGAATCTAGCAATTTCTTCAACATCTTTCTGAGGCTTAAAGTCAACGAATTGCCTGCGTTCTGGAATAATCGATTGAAATTCCATCGGGTGACACAATATGCCGTTCGAAATATATAGATTATTTGGCGAATGATACCTTTGATGACTGTTAATCCAGCCTTACGAAGGCGACTCAGGACTTCGTCAAGATGTGCTAAGTGCTTTTCAAAGGATTCAGAGAAAATCACTACATCGTCTAGATAGTGGTACATATATTCGAATCTGATGTCGAAGAAGACCCTATCTAGCAGTCTAGTAAGAACAGCCGCACCCATGGGGAGCACGAAAGGTACACGGTTGTATTCGTACAAGTTCCAGTCGGTAGCGAAACCAGTCAGATATTTCGATTCTTCCGCAGGTGGTATCTGACTACATTTTTTGTTAAAATCTAGGATGGTAAAGAATATAGCCTTCCGAAACCAAGAGAAACATGAATGCAAATCAGGAAGGGGTACTTATTACAATACGTCATTATGGTTTGACACCCTTTAATCAATAACTGGCCTGTAGCCTCCTTGAGGTTTCGGTACAAGAAAGATGGGCGATGAATATGCCGACTTCGAAAGCCAAATAATACAATCCATCAACATTTGATCAATAATTTCTTCAAGGGCATTCATTTTAGCTGGGAATAACCTATGCATATAAAAATTACAGGGACAGAATCCGTCACCTCAACATTATATTCAAGTACATCGCTAACACCAAGGGTTCCCGAAAATACATCGGGAAATGACTGACATAACTTACGAATACTATCAGCCTGGTCCTCATGCAGATGTCAAAGGTCTAACGACATCTCACTCTGGGTAGGCGAAATTGATGAAGATTATGCAGGGCTACATTTTAAAAGGGAAACATTTAAATTACTTTCAAATTTGGACGCGCAAGACTTGCTCTGAAGATCGAGCACTAGACAAGAATGTGACACGATATCCGCCCCCAATATCACACGGCATTACGAATGTTTGGCAAAAAGACAACTTAAACTTCCAAGTTAATTTAGAAATGCGAATTTTAACGCGAAAAAATCCTAGAATTTCTGAAGGTGAAGAATTCAACGAAATACATTTAACAGAAAAAAACTAAAGCCAGGAAATTTACAACAAACTCTCAGTTTAGATTTCTAATCTTCAGAAATAATAGAACTAACACTTCCAGAATCTAACAGTGCCGTGACCAGTTCATTATTCATCTCAATTTCGAGAAAGGGCACAAAACTTGGGGTCTCAGAGGCGGTTTTGGTACATTCTCTCGGACTTTCAAAATATACATAGAGGGTCTTTCCGCCTCAAAGAGTTCGGTGCCCGGCCTGACCTTTCCTGATCCCCCAGAAACTGAAGTTTTTGATTCAGCCGGGCGCGCTAGTCACTTCTTATCGCCTAAGTTAGTGGAGGAAGCACCAGAAGTAGAATAGGAAAGTGTGCTGTTAGGTGAAGGACAGTTTTTAGCAAGATGTGTAAATAATCCTCACTTAAAACATCCCTGGGACGGCCCTGCAACATTCCTAGTCCCATTAGATTTCACGTAAGGACCTTATTTCGATGATGGTCCGCCGATCCGCACACATAATTTCTGGGAGAGAAAGTTCGGCAAGACGGTGGCCTAGATATATTAGATGATGGTGGAGGCTCTCTAGCGACTCGTAAAGTGTCTTCGTACCTAATTCCCTCCGCAGACATCGCCATAGCCTCGAGTTCTGAAAATGTTTGTGATCGAGAAGCAAAGCACAAATACGACCTGTAGGATGGAGAATTCCCAACGAACATGGTCTGTACAATTTGCCCTTCAGAGTACACAGAGCGAACTCCTTTGTATAAAACTTGATGTCCTGGATAAAATCTGCTAAATTCTCGTCTAGCCTTTGGACTCGGAAGTAGAACTTTTGTACCAGCGATGACATAGCTCTTGTCGGAATGAAATTAGCTAACATGCGGGCTTGGAAGGTTTCTATAGAACTTCTATCCGTTATTGCCTTTAAAATCTTGTCAGAGAGGACACGAACAGAGTATGGGTAAATGATTTTTAACATTCTGTAAAATTTGAGAATGTGAGAGAAAAAACACTAATGAATGATCCTGAAATTCCAGAAGAGACCTTACAAATATAATTACATCCTTAGCAGTGTTAACTGAACACGTTGAAATGCCCTGAAGCAACATGGCTAAGGTGTGAGGCAAACTATTGAAACCTGGGGATACTGCCTGAGATGGCGCTGGATGTTGAGGGAGTATGAAAGATGCGTTAAGATGAAGAAATATGGAAGTTGTTGTGGATGTCTTATATCTTGTTCAGGTGGGACAACTAGAAATTTACTCTACAGCTACGCCGCGTAGCCAATTAGCTCAGTAACTTTAAGTAATGTCATATACATTTTTTCTTCAGGCCTTGTCCCGTTTCCCTACGGGGTCGGGTATGAAGAAGGATAAATCTGTCATAGCGAGTTTTATAACCAGATGCAATTTCTGACGTCAACCTCATCAGAGGAGTTCATGAAATAAAATGAATGACGTGATATATGATAATAGGGAGAGGGTAAGCCAGGTGTCAGCACATAGCCTACTCCTGTCGAATAGCACCAAGGGGCCTGCACAAGGCTTAACGTCCCCATCAGACGGATGAATCACCATCAACAGCGTTATTTGGCCACACTGTACATAAGCAGTGCAGAGAGGTTTGGAATTTAATGCAGGCTTTTCGCACACAATCTAGTAATTGGAAATTGTATACTACTACCTCCCCTACCCTGCCGGCTAACATTCTAATGTTTCGAACAACGTGACTTGAACTGGCTAACCTCGGTGACAGACTGTTTTAGACATCAACGGTTTAACGATCACAGTCACCAAAGGTAGCTTTCCTGTCAACAACGAGCTCTGCTATAGGCATTACTAAAGGAGCGTGCTGAGGTAGAAGTTTATACCTCCGTGCATTACATTTTAGTGCGGCCAGTATTCGGGAGATAGTGGGTTCGAACTACACTGTCGACAGCCCTGACGATAGTTTCCCGTAGTTTCCCAGGCAAATGCTGGGTTGTACCTTAATTAAGGCCACGGCCGCTTCCTTCCCACTCCTAGCCTTTTCCTGCCGAATCGTCGATCTTTCTGACAACAACGCTAAGATTTAATTAATAGAAATATAAGAATCTGTTTCATGGCCGGATGCCCTTCCTAACGCCATAGGTCTAACAAGTAACAGGACGTTAAGTCACCTGGATTTGAATCGCTGTATCCATCATTTTATTTCAAACTAAATGCGAGTGTCTGACTTGAGTATGCACGAATAAAGTAATGTGTATTTTTGATGAGATGACTTGACAATTCGACAAATCCGTTCACGTTTTTGCATGCAGTAGCAGAAACTCACCGTACTATTCCCATTTGGAGTTATAACTTGGAGGAGACTACATGCATACAAAAAGTTATGATTTAATCTTTTTCCTCCCCCTTCTTTTATATGTGTGTGTAAGTGGTATCCCGCAACATTCTTGTCCGTGTGTTCCGTTTTCGAGAAAAAGAGTGACGTGTATGCGTATATCAGTGTTCTGGTCGACAACCCGTGTTTTGATGTATTCTTATTTTGTAGATTTGCAATCACTAAGCGTTTTAGCTGTGCGGTATGTGTAAAATGAGTTTTTCCGTAGTTTCTGATTTTCGTACTAGGCAAATCATGAAGTTGTACTTTCGCTGTATACATATCTTGTAAATTATCGTTCAATGAGCGAGATAGCTACGCGATATGTACACAATGTTTTTCCGTAGTTTCTGATTTTCGCACTAGGCAAATCATTGAAGTTGTACTTTTGGTGTATACATATTTTGTAAATTATCGTTTACTGAGCGAGATAGCTTCGTGATATGTGCACAATGTGTTTCATTAGTTTTTCATTTTCGCGCTAGGCAAATCATTGAACTTGTACTTTTGCTGTATACATATTTTGTAAGTTATCGTTTACTGAGCGAGATAGCTACGCAATATGTGTACATGTTTTTCCATAGTCTTTGATTTTCGCACTAGGCATATCATTGAAGTTGTACTTTTGGTGTATACATATTTTGTAAATTACCGTTTACCGAGCGAGATAGCTACGCGATATTTTCACAGTGTGTTTCCGTAGTTCTTTATTGTTGCACTAGGCATATCACTGAAGTAGTACTTTGGTGTATACATATTTTGTAAGTTATCGTTTTCTGAGCGAGATAGCTACGCAGTATGTGCACTGCCTTATGCGTAAGAATGTGTTGTTTTAGTAATGTATGTTTGATTGAGACATAAAGCTACGCCTTGACAGAGCAGGAAGAGGAGGAGGAGGTTATAACAGCCTATGTATAGCCGCCATTTTGCGCAAGCTGTTCAGAATTCTAGTCTTGTTAGCATTGCAGTAGGCAATATATTTTTCTCTGTTCGAATCCATCTTCTTAGAACAAAGGTATCCCCTGCTAATCCGTAAATATGTTCTATACACAACAATCAGCGACATCGTGTTTCGTATTCGTTTCTAGTCTTGTTACGTTTTAATCACTTATTTAGTGTTCTGAACATTTGTTGTAGGCAACAGAAGCTTCGTAAGTATGTAAACAAAGTCTTAGTATGTTGAAATGAGCAGCTTGTTTTAAAAACTAAGTTATCTAAGATAAGTATCTTTTGCTAAGCAGTAAACATATTCTGAACACCTGTTGTTCGATTCTAGTCTTGTTGCAGCAAGCAGTATAAATTTTTAATCTATCTACAAAAGTATCTCTTGTACATGTTCTGAACTGTGTTTTCAACAGCAGCTTCGTAAGTATGTCAACAAAGTCTTAGAATGTTGAAAACAGCATCTTAGTTTAAAAACTAAGATAATAGTATGTTGAAAAGGGCAGCTCGGTAAGTACGTTGAGAATCGCAGCTTGCTTTATAACTACAATCATAGTAAGTTGAGAAGGACAGCTTGCTTGCTTCTCCCGTTAAATTTCGCGCTATAGAGTTTACTTCCGTCAAGATAGTAGCACTCAAGTAAGCCATGTGCATGTAGTTAAAGATGGCGGCCGACAGCTGTCAAAAAGCACGTGGAATTTTTCAAATTGCCCGCTACTACGTGCATATAAGGTTTAGTACCGTAAAGATGGCAGCACGATGCTCTGTTGACTGAAGATGGCCGCTGACAGCTGTCAAAAAGCACGTGGATTTGTTTACAAACTAGAGCACGTGGTCATGACCTTGCCAGAGGTCAATAAGGAGGAGGCCTCTCCCGAGAGCCGGAGGAGGAGTCGGTGGCCGAACCCCTCAAAAACACCTACTACCGTAGTATTCAGTATCATTCTGCTTCATAAATGTCCATGGGAGAGTAAAGCATGTGAAGCCGCTAAGAAATATATTTCATTTTGTACTTCATAGCTTATGGCAACCTTTAAAGTAATAATTTATTTTTGTTGTACACGATGATTTCAAAACATGTTGTTCGCCACATTTTATACAAACGTCGTGCTGAACACTTTTTTTTTTGTACGTCCTTATATGTTATGTTATTTACATGTATCGTACGGAGTACCGTATTTATCAAAGAGTAATGTTCACCTTCCAGGTTTGCTTTCTCTGAAGTGACAATGTCCTGGGCTAGCGCTCGTAACAGTTGTTTCTCTTGCACGCATATCGGTTAGCCAGCTCGTGACCTTGACAAGACTGCTTTAAATCAAACAAAAATTATACATTACATAGAGAAAATTGATAGCAAGAATTTTAATCGATATTCTGTTGCTTTAGTTCATAATCTAACTTGTAAACTCGTTCAGTGATGAATCAGTGTCATGTTTCTAAATTTCCAGATACCCTCATCATCACCGTTGCTATTGTCATACTATTATAACTCAGATCTAAATAATCCTTCCAATTCTTTTACGTATCGTAGTTTCCAAGTGACTTAGTCTTAAAATAGCAATGACTGAGCGAATTCGCATGCGGTTAGAGGCGCGCAGATGTGAGCTCACATCCGGTGGATAGTGGGTTCGAAACGCACTGTCTGCAGTCCTGAAGATGGTTTTCCGTCGTTTCCCATTTGAACACCAGGCAAATGCTGGGGCTGTACCTCAGTTAAGGTCACAGCCGCTTCCTTCCCACTCTTAGGCCTGTCCTATCCCATCGTCGCCATAAGACCCATCCGTGTCGGTGTGACGTAAAGCAAATCTTTAAAAATTGCAATGAAATACATTTTCGTCTAGCTCATCATAATAGTAATGTTCTTATCTTATAGGGTGATTCTGGCGGTCCCTTGGCGGCGAATGGTAAGCTCATCGGAGTGGTATCTTTTGGGAAAGAATGCGCCGCACCTAACAGTCCCGGAGTTTTTACCGACGTATCTAAATACCGGAAATGGATTAAAGACTATTCTGGAGTATAATGAATAAGATTCTCTGGTTAATATGGAAATTTTAAGCAGCCAATAAGATTAACAATGTACCTTCTGTAATATTCAGTAAAGTGTTAAATAAATATGGAATCTTTAATTATGTTTCAAACATGTAAGATGCAGAAGAGTCTACATATACAATCTGAACTTGTAACACAATATTGTGATAAAACCGCAATACTATAAATTATAAATCTGAAAAAAGGTACCCATCTCAGGACTACTAGAAAAACATCATTTATTTCATTAAGTCCTTTATTTGCATAAAATAGTCATTTATTAAAAAAATTGCAGTTAACTTTATTCGCCGGTAGACTGCTCTATGAAAGTTGTCTCCACTGATCTTTCAATGCCAGCCCGATATAGGGCCCTGTGAAAGTTTTTGTGCAGATCTTTCTATGCTATTCCGATAGATCACTATATTTCTAAAAGTACTGTGTGATAAAACATACATTAAATTATCCAGTGTAGGATTATTAAATGAAATCTGTATGTTTCGCCAGCACGAAATTTCGCTGCAGAAATGTTAAATGGACATTTTTATTCGTGTTGCCACATTGATTTGGTTTATTCTCCACAACCTCAAGTAAACGACGTACTAAAGGTATGATGCTGCGTGATGATGATTTCATGTTATGACAGCACAATGTCTTTGAATCCTTCTCTGCTAACTGTAGCCATATTCCAGGGTTTGGTCCTTACTCTTTTACGATTTAGCGGATGATTCATAGGTACAGATTCGCCACTGAAATTTGCCGAGCCTTACACGGCCAGCTTTATGTGATACATTAAATTCTTGCGAACATAATTCATTGTAAAAATTCTATAAATTGCCGAAGTTCAAAAATTATTTTGTGTAGTCACAATGGAAGTATAAGTTTAAAGACAAATAAATGGTCTTCCGAAGTTCAGTATATTTTCCGTTACTTTTGTCACGGTTCTTGTATCATCATTTTAATCTTTAGTCCTTGTTCCCAGCTATTACTGCGACAGGCCACTGGTATTCACATAAACTGCGTTCATTAAAGGGAGTCGGAGCTAATAGAATTTAAAAAATGACGTTTTCCAAATGTTGCCTCATTCAATGGTTTGGACTTTGCTGATCAAAGTGGTGTACAATTTATTTTAATGCGACACATGGAAACATTTTAAAAAACAATTTTAAAATATCAATACATAAGTGTCAAATTGGGCAACTTAGACATGTTTATTTTGAAAATATAAATATCTGGAACCCTTTAATCTAGAAGGCTGTGGTTTCACTGTTCTATTCCTGAATGTTATGCATAGAGATTTCCGGCACTGCCATAACAAACATTTCAATAGTTTTGATTAAATAGGGTAGGATGTTAGGCACTGTTAAGGGTAAATGTGTGAGTGAACATTCTGTTTTACTTTGAAATCATATTCTGAAAAATGTCTTTTTTTTTCACATGTTTGACCCATTATCTCAGAATCTACACTGGATAGGCAGTTCATTGTTTGGAGAGAGTCACCTTGTGCCATGATACAGCTACTGAACCATATAAAAGCTCTTCACATGTATGGTTTCTGATTTACATATATTTTTAATGACATTTTTTTGTAAAAAATTTGGAACTTATTAAACAAATTCATAACTTCAAAATCGTTTACTCCAACCATTCCATCCTGGTTCATTAATTATGGAAAGGGTGTAAATACAAGTAGTAAAAATATCAAAACTCAAAATTAATACTTCCTGAGATAACGGGGCATGTTTTCTGTCAAATTAACATTATCAAGATAGGGCATGCCGACTTCCCTTAAATCCATAAGTTTACTGCAATAAATGAAACGAAGATATACACATCAAGTTTGTCTTTATTATTTTTGATTAACTTTGCTGATTGTAACATTGTAGGTCACCATTCTTCTGTGCTCGAGTATATATTAATGTCCCGATAAGCAGTGACGATGTGTGATATTTACAATTTTCATTACATCGCACCGACGCAGGTATGTCTAAATGCGATGAGGGGGTAGGAAAGGGCTAGAAGCGGGGAAGAAGCAACTATGGCTTTAATTAAGGTTGCGTGTACAGGAAAACCATCCTTACCGTGCCATACTGTACGGATGTATGTTTGCATGACATATTTACGCACTCCTACAGTATAATGTAAGATTAATTCTAGACATGATGTAGGTTGTCCTTTCATTATTATTTGTTTCGGTGTTTTCCTAAAACGAATGTTCCTAATTAACAGATGTTTCATTCCGGGCTTTTGTACAGTGTAATACATTCATAATGTGTGCACACCTGTTTATGACCCCCTCTCAGACTGATTATGATGGTGCCGTCAACTTCCGCTTCAAACGCTAGGGCTGTACCGCGTACGGTGAGCCATCTGGTGACGAGTGGACGTACCAATTACACTTCTACTACTAACGTCTAAATTCAAACTTTCATTCTTGGAGAAGTCTTCCTCGTGAACAGTTGAGATTATCTTCTGAAGACAGAGAACAAAGTTTTCTGCGAAACGTAGGGAATTTCACCTTATTTTCTTGACACGGCATAAGCCCAAAAAGCCTACATCATGTCCATAAGTGGAAGGATCAATAGTAAGATTCATTTCCCTGTATGCACAAGCAAACGAAAATGAACCCAGCGAAAATTGTTCTAATGGCTGAATATCCATATGTGACTGGGAGGCGTGACCAGTCTTAAGGAAAATAATGAATAGGAAGAGCATTGACAGAAAGCCAGTATAGTTTCTTAAGTGACTATATATCCTGTGATGAGCGGAGAATCAATAAACATTCTGAGAGGCAGTCGAATTCAGTGTCCTTATCATGCACCAAAGATGTCAGGAATGGCGACACTCGGAGCTGCGATGAGTGGATTATTACAAGAAACTCGTACCCTTGGTAAACCAAGGATCTGATAATGGGATGGGCTGGAAAGGGTCATAAACCAGTTGGGCATCACCGGAGATCCGAAGAGAGAAACACTACATCCACGAAGAGAGGCGCAACTTATTACGGCAACACGTGGTCTTCGGGCTTGGTGATGGCTGACGACAACGGCGATGATGATGATGAATCAATTTTTGTGTGCAGGCATGTATTTGTGAAAACACATATTTTTAAGCTGGATACTACCTGCCTTAGTGACACAGATGGTGTGTGAGTGGTACTGATGTTGGGGTCACCCAGTCCAAGAGTCAAGCGAATTAACTGTTTAAGGTTAAAATCTTCGATTCGCCCGAAAACCGAACCCAGGGCTTTCAGAACCGAACAACTCGATGCCGACCATTCAGTCAAAGAGCCGGATATAGAGTGCTGTGAATAAAATATGATACAAAATATGTTAACATTTGAGAAATTAGTAACATTTTTACCATCGTTGAGTCGTAAGAGACTCCATAAAATTTACTTCAAATTATGGGCAAATATCACATGTGGTAACTAATAAAGTGTTAACAATGGGTTTAGCATGCAATTTAGGTAAAAGTTTACTGTAGCATTCCACAAAACGTGTTTCTGGTTGGTAACGCAAATGATTTAATACTGCAAACTCTGAACTCTTCAAGTTTGGTCTTTTTACATGTAAATTAAAATGTGAATTAATCAATACATACCACATTACCGAGTCAGAAGCTATGATATATAATAAATGCAGATTATAAAATACTGAAACATACTTGACCGTTCATTTTTTTCGCACGCTGATTGCTTACATAAAATTTTCGCCACAAACTTTGCAAACCGTCTTACTGCACTGCATGCATATTGGTTTTGAGCACTTTACATACATATTGTGTTTTCCTGTGGATCTTAGGAAGATAAAAGTAAACCCTACCTACATAAGTAATAGTACTTCCCTCTAAGAGCACTCTTCTT
Organism: Anabrus simplex; assembly: GCF_040414725.1. Taxonomy (NCBI): domain Eukaryota; kingdom Metazoa; phylum Arthropoda; class Insecta; order Orthoptera; family Tettigoniidae; genus Anabrus; species Anabrus simplex. The sequence continues at coordinate 402,851,351 of NC_090267.1, read as the reverse complement.
CGTTTCCTTCATCCATCTTCTTACCGAGGATTCTTCCAACCTCAATGTGGACACCGGTACATATTCTTATAATGACATTTTTTCACCCTAGCGCCGCAGTTAAGGTAAGAAACCAGACATCTTCACAACTACGTAATGCTAAGCGGTTCACCTTCTTGATTTGTATCTGTTCTTTCTGTAATAATATTTGGGATGTTAAACTCTTCCTTCATCTTCCCTAATGCTTGCTTCTAATACAAGTTCGCTTGCCGACTGATCACTTTCAGACTTGTGGCCACTGTAAATTCCATTAACTGTACACGATACGGCACTCTAACTGTCCTCAACCCATCATGAAACAGTCTCCTAAAATTCAGTATCAGCAACATTTACAGTACTGTCTCCCTTGATGATCATGGTTTACAGCCAATTTCATTTGTACTTACAAAAACACAAGCAAGCATTACGCGCATACAAGATTACTTCACAACAGCTGCTGCTCCTGACGTGGAATTTTTGAGACCCCTCCTCTACTTCAGTCACTGTTACGTCAGTTACATATCGCACACTGCGAATAACAAGGCCACAACTCAAAATAGCTAAATTTTACAGGAGAGAGAAATCAAAATGTGTTTTTTGTATATAAAATCGGAATATTCATAAAACAAAGTAACTATTTATTAAAATTAATTCAGTTTATACACTTTTTTACTCTGGTATACGTACGCCTTGATTCATGCAATTGCATGCGAGTTAATCTGATTAACATAAATAAAATTACACTTGTGGCCTTATAATAAAAGCAAGCTTGAAGAAGCACTACCGAGCTCGATAGCTGCAGTCGCTTAAGTGCGGCTAGATCCAGTATTCGGGAGATAGTAGGTTCAAACCCCACCGTCGGCAGCCCTGAAAATGGGTTTCCGTGGTTTCCCATTTTCGAACCAGGCAAATGCTGGGGCTGTACCTTAATTAAGGCCACGGCTGCTTCCCTCCCACTCCTAGCCCTTTCCTGTCACGTCGTCGCCATAAGACCTATCTGTGTCGGTGCGACGTAAAGCAACTAGCAGAAAAAAGAAAAAAGAAGAAGCACTAACATTATTTCAAAATAATAAGCATAAGTATGAATACCGACTTGCATAAATTAACATAAGCACACTTTATACTATAACATTTATTACATATTAACTTAACCGAAACCAATTTGTATTATTCAGAGTACAATCATTTTATCAACATAAATCTACAGCACCTCTCATTCGTAATTAGCTTCGTTAAGAACCTCTTGTTTGCCCCCATCATTTTAATCTGAGCTTGTAGTAAGCTATGAAAGAAATGGTGATGAACTCTGGGAATGATACCAGTTGAACACAAGTCGAGGAGGTCCTTAAGCGCGCTCTTAGATATTTTTGGTGGGATTGGATAAGCCTGTTCCAGAAGTGTCAAACTTGGACGGCATCGTATTTTCCTCTTACATGAGCAGTCCTATCTCCGCAGTCGGTTGTATAGAAGAGAAGATTAGGTGAAACCTTTCTTGTCTCAATGATTTTGAGGGAATTCCAGTTCATTTTCTCGCCATTTTGTAGACCGTGAAATTCTTACTCATATCCTTCGCCAGTTGTTTAAAATCTTTAATATCCGACGTTGAAAATTATTTCAGAACATCGGGCTTTCCTTCTTTCTTAGCCATCTCTTACAGGGGCACCCACTGTGTTGGCGTATACACTGTTCCTGATTTCAAGCTCCTGGCTTCCTGCTTCCCGATTGTAGAACGCATCCTATGTCCGTTCTGTGTAGGTGTAGCTATCATATATTTATGGGCAATTTGTGGAATACTAAGGTCCTGTACAGCAAAGGGGTACAAAGATGATATACACGGTGTTAGGTGTATACGTGCAGATATTTATTGTAGCAATAGAGAACGATGTGACGAACCACTATATATCAAACTTTTAGTAATCCTCGGAAGTTATTTTCGAGAGCAAAGGGGTACGATGTTTTTAGAATAGGTAGTATGCCTTGTTCTTGTGAATGAATAGCTTTCCTTTGATAACAGGCAAGTCACGCGCCATCCCTGCCAAACTGGTTTCTGTTCTGCTTATGTTTAAGAGCAAATGGACTACTGTGACAGCTGAGCGCTCCCTATTCAATGCCACGAGATGTTACGTAATATACTTGCCAAACTGGTTTTATGTTTACGAGCAACTGACCTACGGTAACAGCTGAAGGCTACCAGTCTACAACATGTTACGTTACATTATCGCCAGACTGGTTTGATGTTGTTAGTATTTAGTTTCCGTCTTAGGGGTTTCAGACAACACTAGTTATCGGTTTCGGACCCTGGAGATGTATTGAATTCTCAGCGTTAATACTGGTTCATTTGCTGTTACGTCCTTTAGGGGATAGGGATATCTGTGGTCGTCAGCCCTGTGGTCTAGTGAGTATGGAAATGACCTGAAAACCTGTGTCGGTGCGCGACCTGTACGAGCGTGTGATATAATTATTGGTTGGGATACGCACGCCGGGACGTGAAATGCGGTACGATCCCCGTTGTGCATTGCGTAAAGGTAGAAGAAGGAAGACAGTTCCTTGCGCCAACGAACAAATGCATGGCATAGGATATCCATATGAGTAGAATCAGAATTGAATTATCGAAGCACATCGAACGTTTTGTTTCAAACGAAAAATGGACATATTATACAACTAAGTAAATTAAACGTACCTACATTTCGTGCTTCCTGCCTGGTTGAGTGGCTAAAACGGTCGAGGTGCCAGCCTTTTGACTCCAACTTCGCATGTTCGAACCTGGCCCCGTGCAGTGGTATTTGAAGATGCTCAAATACGTCAGCCTCGTGTCGGTACATTTACTGGTACACCGAGCTCGATAGCTGCAGTCGCTTAAGTGCTACCAGTATCCAGTATTCGGGAGATAGTGGGTTCGTACCCCACTGTCGGTAGCCCTGAAGATGGTTTTCCGTGGTTTCCCATTTTCACACGAGGCAAATGCTGGGGCTGTACCTTAATTAAGGCCATGGTTGCTTCCTTCCCACTCCTAACCCTTACCTGCCCCGTCATCGCTATAATACCTATCTGTGTCGGTGCGACGTAAAGCAACTTGTCATTTTAGCCAAGACACCACTGTGGTTCAGAATATCCTCTGGTGCTTAAACATACGTTCACGGAGGTCATCCGAAGTGGTTACCTCAGTTCGGTATACTTTGTTTCTCATGTCCCCCCAGGCATAACAATCCACTGGAATAAGGGCTGGCCAATTGATAGTTCCACATCGTCCTGTCTACCGTTGAGGAAATGTCTGCACCATCGTGTAAAATCCACGTGGTTCGGCGTAGTCGAAGCGACACTTCCTCTGAAAGCTCCAGTAACGTACTGTATCTACTGTACAGGAGCAAGATAACATTAATAAAAAGATGTAACCGACCTCCAACTACACCCATCCTGATATTAATTAGAACCGGTGCTGGGAACTGCCTTGTCCTATTGAATGGGGATATTCCACAACTCATGAGTGGGATATAGTGGGTTCCAACCCCTCTGTCGGCAGCCCTAAAGGTGGTTTACCGTGGTTTTCCATGTTCACACCAGGCAAATGCTGGGGCTGTAACGTCATGAATGCCACGATCGCTTCCTTTCCGATACTAGCCCTTTCCCGTCCCATCGTCACTATAAGGAAAGCTACACCGATCAAATTTATGCAAGTAAGGTGATTGGTACCGGTCTGAGTGTCTGAGACCGTTGAGGTCCTTATCTTCCGATCTCCAACTTGGCAGGTTCAATCTTGGCTCAGTCTGATGATATTTGATGGGGCACACATACGTCAGTCTCGTGTCGTAGAAATACTGGCACGTAAATGAACTCCTGCGATATGAAATTTCGTCACCTCAGCGTCTCAGAAAACGGTATAAATAGTATGTGGGACGTAAAGCAAAATAACGCTAATAAAAAGACGATTGGTCAAAGAGACAGACTTCTCACTGCATCCATCCAGATATTAATTGAGAGCCGGTGCTAGAGGTTGCCTTGGTATACTAAATATTAAACACTCCTTCTATAAAAATTGCCTTATGTGTCACTAATACACTTGTCAGAAATTCTGGATTGAGTGCTTGATCAATTAACCAGCGGCAGAAATCCACTCTTAAATCATCACCGAGCTTGATAGTAGCAGTCGCTAAAGTTCGAACAGTATCCAATATTCGGGATGTACTGGCTTCGAATCCCTCTGTCGGCAGCTTTAAAGATGATTTTCCGTGGTTTTTCATGTTCACACCAGGCAAATGCTAGGGCTGTACCTTAATTAAGACCACGGTTGCTTCCTTCCCGATCCTAGTCCTTAGTTATATCTGTCGCCATAAAACCTATCTGTGTCGGTGCGACGCACCGATACAGATAGGTCTTATAGGACGATGGGATAGCAAAGGCCTAGGAGTTGGAAGGAGGCGGCCGTGGCCTTAATTTAGGTACAGCCCTAGCATTTGCCTGGTGTGAAAATGGGAAACCACGGAAAACCATCTTCTGGGCTGCCGACAGTGGGATTCGAACCCATTATCTCCGGGATGCAAGCTCTCAGCCCAGCGTCTCTAACCGCACGGCCAACTCGCCCGGTAATAATAATAATAATAATAATAATAATAATAATAATATTTTTTGCTGCCGGGCAGAGTGGCTCAGACGGTTGAGGCGCTGGCCTTCTGACCCCAACTTGGCAGGCTCGATCTTGGCTCAGTCCGATGGTATTCGAAGATGCTCAAATAAGTCAGCCTCGTGTCAGTAGATTTACTGGCGCGTAGAAAGAACTCCTGCGAGACTAAATTACAGCACCTCAGCGCCTCCAGAAACAGTAAGAGTAGTTAGTGGGACGTAAAACAAATAACATTACCGGTATTATCAGGTCATTAGGAGCTGAAAGGCAGGGACGAAAATAGTAAAATATGCGTGGTGTAGGAGGAAACAAGATTAAATGTACTTCACCCGTGCCCACATCGCTCGCAGTAGTTTACTACAGGATAGCATGCGTAAGACCAGAACCAGGTCTCTTTGCGATGAGTCAGGTGTATCTTCGTATTGTGGTTAGCACTAGAGGACAAAGTGTGACAAACAGGTTTTGTGTATAAACATCAAACATGCACACCAACAGACACACACACGCAATGTACCCAAACCAGTACAGTGCAGAATGAAGAACTGCCATGCTGTGTTCAAGGTCAATATCTAGCGTTTTAACAAGCACGTCTTCCGTGTGTTGTGTTCAGCTTGCGCCACGTACAAGGCAATCGCGAACTGAAACTCTAGATTTATAATTTTTGTTACCGGTACTTCAATTTTTCTGCTCGGATTTATGAGAATATCGAACTATCGAGACTCAAAATACTACATCGATTGAGAACTGAACTCCCAACTCAATACGCTGCAGAAATGGTGTAACATCTGACATACCAATGTGAAACACGTAGCAATTGTTCAAGTGACCTCCCTGGACTACTCTGCAGGCTTCACTTCTCCGTACCCGGCGAGTTGGCCATGCGGTTAGGAGCGCACAGCTGTGAGCTCGCATCCGGGAGATTGGGGCTTCGAACCCCAATGTCGGCAGCCCTGAAGATGGTTTTCCGTGGTTTCCCAAGTTCACACCAGGCATTGTGGGGGTTCAACCTTAATTAAGGCCACGACCCCTTTCTTACCATTCCTAGGCCTTTCTTGTCCGATTGTCGCCATAAGACCTCTCTGTGTTGGTGCGACGTAAAGCAACTAACAAAAGAAAATCACTTCTCCGAATCCAGTCTTCCGTAATATCCATTGGAGATCTGGCGGGCCAATTGATGGGTCCATGTCGTCCTATTCGCCATAGACCAAAGGACTGATCCAAATGATCACGCAGTAAGCGGCTTATATCAGGTGGTGGACCATCGTGTAAAAACCACATGTTTCGGCGTAGTCGAAACGGAGCATCCTCTGAAAGCTCTAATAACGTACCTATGAGGAACTCCAGGTAAGATACCCCTATGAACTGTGCAGGTAAGATGATGATAATAATGTCATTGGCTTTACGTCCCACTAACTACTTTTCACGGTTTTCGGAGACGCGGATTTGCAGGAATTTAGTACGATAGGAGTTCTTCACGTACCAGTAAATCTACTGACACAAGGCTGACGTATTTGAGCACCTTGTCAAGACTGGACTCAGAAGGCCAGTGCCTCAACCGTCTGAGCCACTCAGCCCGGCAAGATGATTGGTGCAGCACTGCGTAAAGTGCTGGCCTTCTGAACCCAACTTGGGAGGCTTGGTCTTGGCTCAGTCCGGTGGTATTTGAAGGTGCTCAAATACGTCAGTCTCGTGTCTGTAGATTTATTTGCATTAAAAAATACTGCGATAAAAAATTCTGGCATTTCAGCGTCTCCGAAAACCGTGAAAATTAGTGGAACGTGAAGATATTATTATTATTATTATTATTAGTAGTAGTAGTAGTAATATTATTTTTACGGAAGTTCTAATTAAACGGGTCCATTACAGTCATCATTTTACCTATCGGTACTTACTGTTCAGTAATAAGCCTTCCGTCCGCCTCTGTGGTGCAGTGGTTAGTGTGATTAGCTGCCACCCCCGAAGCTCGGGTTCGATTTCCAGCTCTGACAAGAAATTTGAAAAGTGGTACGAGGGCTGGAACGGGGTCCACTTAGCCTCGGGAGGTCAAATGAGTAGAGGTGGTCCGATTCCCACCTCAGCCATCCTGAAAGTTGTTTCCCGTAGTTCCCCCCTTCTCCAGGCAAATGCCGGGATGGTACCTAACTTAAGGTCACGGCCGCTTCCTTCCCTCTTCCTTGTCTATCCTTTCCAATCTTACCATACCCCCGCAAGGCCCCTGTTCAGCATAGCAGGTGAGGCCGCCTGGGTGAAGTACTGGTCATTCTCCCCAGTTGTATCCCCGATCCAGTGTCTCACGCTCCAGGACACTACCCTTGAGGCGGTAGAGGTGGGATCCCTTGCTGAGTCCCATGAAAAACCAACCCTGGAGGGTAAACAGATTAGGAAAAAGAGGAATAAGCCTTCTATTAGAAATGCCCGGCGGCAATTCCACAGCAGGTCTTTTTCCTTCGAGCAATGTTCACGATGGATGCAACTACGGTTTTTGAAATTTGTCTCATTAATAACAATTTTACTGAATACTTATAGCCTTTTCTTTCAGTGTCCACCGTCCTTTCAATGACCTAAAAAGTTTATGAATAAGCATAGACAACCCGCATTGTCTGTTGTCAGAAATTCATCGTAGACTGTCGCAATAACAGCACAGAAATGTTGCGCCCATATTTCATTTACTTATTAACCATTTCCTTTCATTTTGTCAGCTTGGATCACTGAGTAATGCCATTGACGTCTTAAAAATCGCACACAAATACACAACACTTGATTCGCACGTATGTGCTTGTACGGATCTTCGACGTCACTGTAAGGATTCTGTGTACTTTTCACACAGAGTACCCTACACCGGTTTTCGAGTACAGCAAGTGACCTGGCACGTGAGTCATCCTCTTCTACTTGCCAAGCCTTTAGGGGAAGTGCACAACAACATGTGTTGGCCTGCGATAAGAAACAGGTTCAACAAGCCCTATACTCGGCTACTGTACTTCCGTTACGCGTGGACAGAATGACATCACCGGCGTATCCTGCTACGGCCGTTCAAAACACATTAGGTCCTGAAATATTTGGCTCAGTTATGGGCAAACTAATAGGACAAGGTAAAAAGTACATAGCATATATTATGAGATGTATTTTTCTTAGCCGACTAGCTTAATATCTGCACGTATACACCTAACACCCTGTATATTTGTTCTTACTTTGTCCACTAGCATTATTAATGACAGTAAGGAAATTGGATTTACATTGTAGCAACAACGGCCCTCCGCTGAGAAATGTAAGTGTAATAAGGCCACAAATTAAAATACGTACCTGCACAACGGTAAGTTTATATGAAATTTTAGTATAATACAGCCATATGTCAAAATGTGGCCGTATTGTTCTTACTACAAAGGCTAAGAAACCCAAATGTTATGAAGAAATATGTGCCTCAATTGTAAAAAAAAGAAGAAAAAGAATATCTTATTCATAAACTTTTCAGGTCAATGAAAGGACGATGGACACTGAAAGAAAAGGCTGTAAGTATTCAGTCATATTGTTATTAATGAGACAGATTTCAAAAACCGTAGTTGCAACCATGCGTGAACATTGCTCGAAGGAACAATAGCTACTGTGGATTTCTTTTGCTAGATGCTTTACGTCGCACCGACACAAATAGGTCTTATGGCGACGATGGGACAGGAAAGGGCTAGGAGTGGGAAGGAAGCGGCCGTGGCCTTAATTAAGGTACAGCCCCAGCATTTGCCTGGTGTGAAAATGGGAAAACACGGAAAATCATCTTCAGGGCCGCCGACAGTGGGGTTCGAACCTGCTATCTCCCGAATACTGGATACTGGCCGCAGTTAAGCAACTGCAGCTATCGAGCTCGGTCTACTATGGAATTGCCGCCGGGCATTTCTAATAGAAGGCTTATTCTTCTTTTTCCTAATCTGTTTACCTTCCAGGGTTGGTTTTCCCTCGGACTCAGCGAGGGATCCCACCTCTACCGCCTGAAGGGCAGTGTCCTGGAGCGTGAGACATTGGGTCGGGGGATACAACTGGGGTGAATGACCAGTACCACGCCCAGGCGGCCTCACCTTCTATGCTGAACAGGGGTCTTGTGTAGGCCTTGCGGGGGAATGGGGAGATTGGAAGGGATAGACAAGGAAGAGGGAAGGAAGCGGCCGTGGCCTTAAGTTAGGTACCATCCCGGCATTTGCCTGGAGAAGTGCGAAACCACGGGAAACCACTTTCAGGATGGCTGAGGTGGAAATCGAACCATCTCTACCCATTTGACCTCCCGAGGCTTAGTGGACCCCGTTCCAGCCCTCGTACCACTTTTCAAATTTCGTGGCGGAGCTGGGAATGGAACACGGGCCTACGGGGGTTGGCAGCTAATCACACTAACCACTATAACACAGAGGTGGACAGAAGGCTAATTACCGGACAGTAAGTGCCGATAGGTAATGTAACGGACCCGTTTAATTAAAACGTCCGTAATAATAATGTTCCTACTACTACTACTACTACTACTACTACTACTACTACTACTACTACTACTACTACTACTACTATCTTTACGTTCCACTAACTAATTTTCACGGTTTTCGAAGACGCTGAAGTGCCAGAATTTTGTAAAGCAGTACTTTTTTAAATGCAAGTAAATCCACTGACACGAGACTGGCGTATTTCAGCACCTTCAAATACCACCGAAATGAGCCGCCTTCGAACCTGCCAAGGTGGGATCAGAAGACCAGCGCTCTATCGTCCGAGCTACGCAGACCGGCAATGGGGCTTAGAGTAAGTTGATCGTGCGGTTAGGGGCGCGCAGCTGTGAGCTTGTATTCTGGTGATAGTGGGTTCGAACTCCACTGTCGGTACCCGGGAAGATGGTTTTCCGTAGTTTCCCATTTTCACATCAGGGAAATGCTGGAACTGTACCTTTATTAGACTTCGAACGCTTCCTTCCCACTTGTATCCCTTTTCTCTCCCACTGTCGCCGTAAGTCCTATTTGTGTCGGTGCGACGTAAAACAATTTGTAAGTACATGCTTCGGTAATTTCTGAGACATGTCTGCAATTATATTATTAATAATAATTCGGACCTGTTAAAAGTTCACAATTTTCTTTAGTGTTTTCTGACAGATTACGAGCTACGAAGTTTGAGTGGGGCGATTAACTTTTATTTTCATAATAGTCAGTAATAATAGACTAACACAGTTTGTAAAATAATATTGTTAGTTGCTTTTCGACGGATGCAAGCTAATCGCACGGCCAACTCGCCCAATAATAATAATAATAATAATAATAATAATAATAATAATAATAATAATAATAATAATTGTACCGGGCGGTACACCTCTACACCGTTTATTTAAAAGTTGCGCCAGTTGAAACTCCTCTTCTGGAGGAAGGTTGAACTTTATCTACTCTATTAATTCTCTACTTTCTCAGAAGATGTCACCACGTGGAAAATTTTGAGTTTTTGAACTGTGTCACTTTTGATGTGTTTTTGTTTCGCTTGAAGTAAGAAGTGTGAACTTTCTCTTCTAGAGGACACTACTGAAGATCAACAATAGCGCACCCTAGTGCGGAGTCAAAGAACTATTTTGTTGGAGAAAATTTTATTTCAAAAGTTTGTTTCTTGTTAAATTTCTTTCTGTTATTGTTTAAGTTGGCTGTATACCACTCTTTTTCCCCTTGTTTTAGATTTATCCAATCCCGAATTTCTTTTAGTAATTTCTGACCAATCTGGTGTATCTTCCCCCAACTTGTATCTGTTGCGGGGTCCTATCCAATAAAAACATTGTGGGCGGGTGTTTTCATTCCCCTAACGCCTAGAAACTTCCGCGAGAGTATATAAACTGCTGATTTTAGGGTCTCCGGGCCACTTCTGTTCCATCTTTCAGTGTATTAAGTACATAGCAGGAGGCGGGAAGCGCCTCTTTCCTCGGCGGCGGTCAACAATAAGGTAATGGCCGATTAATAAATTTTTTCTTTTCTTGCTCAGCAGTTTAACTTTCGGGGCGGGTTCTAAGCGTTCAACCATGTAACCTTTTCCTAAAATGTAAAAACAACTGGTATCTATTCTATTTTAAAACGACATATCGGGATAGAGAGTGCTTAACCCTCTCGAGCTCCCACTCACATCGTCTTGAGGTGAACTTATTCTCTCAACCAATTCTTCCGTAATGTAATGTAAATTGCTATTAAGTCACCTCTGTAGTATGGGATTAGCCCTTGTAATAACGGCCTAGTGCCAAAGTAGGTTTTAAAATCAAAGTGTATTAGGAGTGCAAGTTCGCCTCCTCTCAAATTGTTTTAGAGGTCATTCAATTAACCTGCTTTTCATTTAATAGACCTCAGTAGATTGGGTATTTTACCCCTGTGTTTATGTCCATTGAGGACAACTTGAAGGTGGAGTTTGGTGTGGCCTAGGAGAGGCTTAAATTAAAGAGTGTGTGGCTCATTTTGGAAACGGAGTGTTGTATGCCTCGAGGAGGCTTTACTGTGTAATTTGGAGCAAGTGCTCCAGGGTTTGATTGGGGTCTTCTGCCCCTTTGTTAAAATTTGTATATCGGAAAGTTGGGCTAGTTGCTCAAAAATTGTGAACTCAGGGCTCGAAGCCCAAACTCTGTAATCCCTGTAATTGTACATTTCAAATTGTGTTTCGGCTACTAAGTACCTGTTCTTTGTTATTACTTAATATTGAAAAGGAAATATAACCTTGTTAACTTTTACATTAACTTTGATTCCGTAGTTTGAGACCCATTCACGCCCGCACCTTCTTACACCTCTACCTACCACCAAAACTCGGTAACATGTGGTAGCAGAGCGTGGTTGAATGGGTCTCAATTTAGCCCTTTTTGACGGCTAAACATTGTTTGTTCCGAACTCTAACCATTTTCTCAGTTGCTGGAATTTTTTGATTTTTTTCAAGTTGTTCTGTCATCATGCCCGGCCCTCGCGATGTTCTCCTTCTTAACTATTTGCGCAAGGAGGAGTTGATCTATGAATTGACTATTAGAAATGTACAATCTGGAGGCACGGTTGCAGTAGACACTAAGAAGCTTAGAGAGTCCCTTGATTTGCCCATTTCCATCCCCAATTTGGGAGAGAAAGAAATTGACGACTCTCTTTCCACGATCACGGAGAATATTACTGGGCTAGCTTCTGTAGTTAGTTTTTTTGATGAAAATGATCCGTCTCCAAATCAAATTAAGCGTGTGCAAGGCAGGCTATATCATTTTTCGAATAGGGTTAACGATCTGTTGTCTCTAAAACTGAATGACGTTCAGAGGAAGGAAGCTAGTACGCTCCTGGAAAATATTTCCGAGTTATCTAGTAAGGTCACTCAATTGTTAACTGGGGAAGTTCCTCCCAAATCTGATCAACCCACTATAGTGAATCCAGGTAGTGAGGAAGCGCCTCCCAAGGGAGAAGTTAATAGGATAACCGTTGCTGCTCAAACTATCCCTGCCCCATTGGACAACGAATCTGAACGTCGTGCATCATTGAGTAACATCCGTTCTGAATTGACTTCCTTGCCATTGAAACCTTTACCTACTATGTCACCCGGATTTAGTAGCTTGCCTCATCCATTGGCAATGTTGCTCAGAGGTATATCCAAGTTTTCTGTTAATACCACCAGTGACATAATTTCATTTTAAAGATTTCTAGTGGAATTTCAGGATCATGCCCTGGTTTTTTCTCTGTCTCCATGTCAAATCTTGCAAATTATCTATCCGTATGCTATTGGTATTCTCTCCGACAAAATAGTAAGAGCCATAGCTGAACAGTCATCTATTGAAGATTTTCATGCACACTTGCTTGCAAACTTTATTCCCGCCCGCGCGAGGTCATCTCTGATTCAAAAGTACTATTATCGAGTACAGAGGTTGGATGAAAACTTGGCTGATTTCATACAAGACATTAAGTTTTATACCAGGGTGTTTGCTCTTCACTTCCCTGAGGATCAAATTGTACAAGCTATTGTGGAAGGCATTTCACCATCTTATAGGTCATACTTGTGTTTTGCGGCGTGCCCGCAAACTTTCTCTGAACTTGAAGCGTTGGCCGTCTCAGCGGAAGGAGTTAGATACGCCGATTCTTTGCGTGTAGCGAAAGAACCCCCGCCTTCCTTTAGTAACACTCTTCCTCCACCTCGCCGACCAGTCACGCCCCATAAATGTTATGCTTGCGGGTCGCCTGACCATCTTCGCAATAAATGTCCATTAGTCAAAAGTAGTAGGGCAAATAATGGAGCTGGTTCAGCACAAGGCTGTTTTAAATGTGGGGCCTTCTCACATATCGCCAAGAATTGCCCAAACTCAAATAGCACCCCCTCCTGCTCAACTTCTGGTGCAAATTCCACCTATGCCAATAATAAAAAGTGACTAGTGGCTTCGGCTGAGTCGACTAATCAATCTTCCCGAGACTCAGCCCATAGTAAACAGATTGTAAATGCAGAGAACGATCAGCCTTCAAGTTCATCTTTTGAATGCCCTAAAGAATGTCTTAGGATTGCGGCGGATACCCCCGCACCTGTTCCTTTTCTTAAGATTGAGGTAAATAACGAGCCTATAACAGCTCTCTTAGATTCAGGTAGTGTTTGTTCGATTATTGCGGCTGAATGGTATTCTAAATTGAAAACGGTTTGTAAACTTCCTGACTATGTCTCTTCTCCTGTTCAATACGTTTCGGCTAATTCATCTCCATTAGAAATTCTAGGTTCCTTACTGGTCAAAATTCGTGTTTTTAAGTTTACATGGAAAGTTAAATTGTTTGTGGCCAAGCAATTGTCTTGCCCCATTATATTGGGAGCTGACTTTATTTCTCACACTGGTCTTGTGCTCGATCTGCAGTCTAGATCGTGCACATTCAAATTTGCTTCTAGTTGTAAAATTCCACTATTAAAGTGTAATTCTGTGTCATGTGCTTCTATTTCGCCTACCCAGGATGAGATGTTGTTAGACCTTAGACATCTACCTGAGGAGCAGGCTGATAGTATTCGCAAACTGTGTCAGTCGTTTCCCGAGGTGTTCTCTGATACTCTTGGTGTCACTGACCTTATTGAATACAAAATTGAGGTTACGGATTCGATTCCTGTCCGTTTTCCACCGTATAGGCTATCTCCACCTAAAATGAAGGCTCTGAAGGAAATCATCGATCAGATGTTGAAGGACGGTATTATTAGGCCCTCTAAGTCAGCGTATTCTTCGCCTATTTTTCTAGTACCGAAACCTCAAGGAGGTTTCAGGCCTGTCATTGATTACAGGGCTCTCAATCGGAAGGTGGTGTTACAATCTGTGCCCCTTCCCGACCTTCATTCTTGTTTTTCATGGTTTCGTAAGGCCAAGTTCTTCACCATCTTGGACTTAAATCAGGCCTATAATCAAATTCCCCTTGCCGAAGAGTCTAAACACCTTACAGCGTTTGCCACGGACTGGAATTTATACGAATACAACCGCGTGCCTTTCGGGCTCCCCACGGGGGCAGCTGTGCTCACTAGGCTACTAGATAGGGTCTTCTCCGACATCAAATTCGAGTACTTATATCACTACTTAGATGATGTCGTAGTATTTTCAGAGACTTTTTTTTTTTTTTTTTTGCTATGGGCTTTACGTCGCACCGACACAGATAGGTCTTATGGCGACGATGGGATAGGAAAGGCCTAGGAGTTGGAAGGAAGCGGCCGTGGCCTTAATTAAGGTACAGCCCCAGCATTTGCCTGGTGTGAAAATGGGAAACCACGGAAAACCATCTTCAGGGCTGCCGATAGTGGGATTCGAACCTACTATCTCCCGGATGCAAGCTCACAGCCGCGCGCCTCTACGCGCACGGCCAACTCGCCCGGTCAGAGACTTTTGAAGAACATCTAGATCATCTGCGAGAAGTTCTCGATCACCTTCGTAAGGCTGGGTTAACTGTTAAGTTGTCCAAGGTTGCCTTTGCTAAGCCCTCTATGTCATTCCTAGGGCATATTGTGTCACCCGATGGTGTAGCAGTCGATCATTCTAGAACACAGGCCATCCGTGATTTTAAACCTCCCAAGGACATTAAAGGTATCGCCAGGTTCATTGGTGTGGTGAATTTCTTCAGAAAGTTCATTCCTAACTTTGCTAATAGAGCGGCGCCCTTAAACCTTCTTCGTAGGAAAGGCATCAAATTCGAGTGGGGACCTTCTCAACAAGCCGCTTTTGAAGACCTTAAATTAGCTCTTTGTAATGCCCCTGTACTTGCTATGCCTGATTTCTCGAAGAAATTCATCGTCCAAACCGACGCGTCGTCGTCAGCAGTAGCTGCAGTCCTTCTTCAAGAGACTGAACTAGGGAGGCGACCCATCGCCTATGCGTCTAGGACATTGTCGGCTCAAGAAGCCAAGTATTCCATCTATGAGCTCGAAGGTTTGGCAGTCTTATTTGCCTTAGAAAAGTTCCGTCTCTATCTGGAACACGTTAAATTCGACCTGGAGACAGATAATCAAGCCTTAAGCTGGATCTTAGGTAGGCCGCGTCGTACTGGTCGTATAGCCCGCTGGGCTATTCGTATTTCCGCCTTCCAGTTTGATGTTAGACATATCAGAGGTACCGAAAATGTTGTTGCTGATGGACTCAGCCGTATGTTTCATAACGACGTAGAGACCCACGAACCGGTCGACAGTTCATCACCTTCCGAGTCCATACTATCTGGTGTTAATGCCATCTTAACAGATGCTCCCATGCTTTTTAGGGATATTGAGAAATACCAACGTGAAGATCCGACGCTGGCTCCGATAATGGAAACCCTTTCTTCTGGGGAACATGCTGTCCCTTATGTTCTGAGGAATGGTGTTCTATGTTGCCCTTCGAGGCATGATAAGTTGATGAAAGTTGTTGTTCCAGCGGTTCTTGTACCTATGATCTTCAAATACTATCATGAGACCCCATTGGGGGGGCATCTTGGAATCTTTAAGACTCGTGAAAAGATTCGTGAAATGTTCATATGGAAAGGTATGGACGGTGAAATTCGGGAACTTGTAAAAGCTTGTAAATCTTGTTTGATCAGTAAACCCACCATGTCCACTAAAGTAGGCCTTTTGTCTTCTCATCAAGCGTCGCGCCCCATGGAACGCCTGTATATTGATTATGTAGGACCCTTCCCCCAGTCGAAGGGAAATGCCAACAAATTCATCTTTGTATGTGTAGATGGTTTTACCAGATTTTCTTGGTTATTTCCGACTAAGCTGGCTATCGCTCAGTCCACCATTACCTGTCTAAATTCTATTTTTGCTTCTTTTGGTCCGTGCCAATATATTGTATCTGATAATGCTAAGGCGTTCACATCAAATCTTTTTCGTAAATTCTGTTTTGACTTGTCCATCTCTCATGTAACCACTTCTGCTTATTACCCTCAACCATCTCTGGCTGAACGGGTTAACCGTAATCTCAGGTCCGCACTCATTGCCTATCATCATGAAGATCCTTCCAGGTGGGACACGTCCCTGCATTGGATAGCTTTTGCTTTGAATTCGGCGGTTCATGAATCTCACAAGTTCACTCCAGCTTCTTTAATGTTCAAGTTTGTTCCCAACTCGCCGCTCTCTAACCTCTGGTCTCTGAATGACATTCTACCCGAGATAATAGATCCGGACAACATTAAAGATCTTTGGAAGAAGGCTAAAGCCAATCTTAAAGTGTCTCATGAAAAGGTTAGGGAAAGGTATGATCGTGGACGGAGACCAACCCCTTTGAAGGTAGGTGACCAGGTTATGGTCAAAAATTTTGTTCCCGCGGGCAAGCTTGCCCCCAGATTTCATGGGCCTTGTATCATTCTCGATTTTCTTACGCCGGTTACCTTATTGCTAAGTAATCCAGCCACCGAGAGGATATTTAGAGTTCACCTGTCCCACGTGAAACCGGTGTAATTTCTGTGTTAACTTGCTTCATATCATTTTGAAAGGATATGAAGGTTATATTTTTTTTTTGAGTTTCACTTTTAAAGCATTCTGCCCCTTCTGTAATATTTTGGTTTTAGATGTAAGCCTTGTGTAAAATCTGCCCCGACCCGTTAAACTGCCATCCTGTTCTTGCCACGGCCATTACCACGCTCCCGTCTCCTGCTCCACCTTACACTGTGGCTTCATAATAGTAAATGCCATGGATATCTACACGCCGCTGGCCCCTCAACCTCTCCACAAGCCTGTACCCTCAAAGAAGATGATAGTCCAACACAATTCTGCCGCCTAGCTTTAATGTTTCAGCGCCCCCGCAGCCGCGCAGCGCCGTGCAGCGACTGGGGAGGGGGATGGGCCCCCTCCTCTCCAGCGAGGACGACATGTGCACGGCGAGCCGGAACTCTCCTCCCGGCCAAGGCTGATGTGCGGCGCACGACCTGCTACTGGCCCGCAGCCTGTATATGTTCACCGCGGGCGCGGCGTGCTTCAACACCTCTGCTCCCCTCATAGTGCGGGCGAGCGGTATCTCAGGGTACTTGAGGGGTCCGAGCGGCCTCCTTTTGGACGCAAGCTGCAACGGCCGGTCCGGCCATCCAACTTCATCAACATCAACTACATGGACAGTTACTATAAGAGATAACTACATTTGGGAATTCAACAGCAATATTTGGTGGACCGTGCAAAAAATTTTTCTTCACTTCTAAGTATTAAAAGTTTATCTTCAGAAATTCAAATTCTACAACTTAAAGACTTTCATTCACCTGCAACAACAACATTTTGAAACTGAATTAAGAAATCATGTAAATGCTTCTGCTATCTATCTTCGTATCAACATCATTACTTGGACTTTGTTTCAAACTGATTTCATGTGTCACCCCTGGAGGAACTTTTGGGGGGGGAGGTCTGTACCGGGCGGTACACCTCTACACCGTTTATTTAAAAGTTGCGCCAGTTGAAACTCCTCTTCTGGAGGAAGGTTGAACTTTATCTACTCTATTAATTCTCTACTTTCTCAGAAGATGTCACCACGTGGAAAATTTTGAGTTTTTGAACTGTGTCACTTTTGATGTGTTTTTGTTTCGCTTGAAGTAAGAAGTGTGAACTTTCTCTTCTAGAGGACACTACTGAAGATCAACAATAGCGCACCCTAGTGCGGAGTCAAAGAACTATTTTGTTGGAGAAAATTTTATTTCAAAAGTTTGTTTCTTGTTAAATTTCTTTCTGTTATTGTTTAAGTTGGCTGTATACCCCTCTTTTTCCCCTTGTTTTAGATTTATCCAATCCCGAATTTCTTTTAGTAATTTCTGACCAATCTGGTGTATCTTTCCCCAACTTGTATCTGTTGCGGGGTCCTATCCAATAAAAACATTGTGGGCGGGTGTTTTCATTCCCCTAACGCCTAGAAACTTCCGCGAGAGTATATAAACTGCTGATTTTAGGGTCTCCGGGCCACTTCTGTTCCATCTTTCAGTGTATTAAGTACATAGCAGGAGGCGGGAAGCGCCTCTTTCCTCGGCGGCGGTCAACAATAAGGTAATGGCCGATTAATAAATTTTTTCTTTTCTTGCTCAGTAGTTTAACTTTCGGGGCGGGTTCTAAGCGTTCAACCATGTAACCTTTTCCTAAAATGTAAAAACAACTGGTATCTATTCTATTTTAAAACGACATATCGGGATAGAGAGTGCTTAACCCTCTCGAGCTCCCACTCACATCGTCTTGAGGTGAACTTATTCTCTCAACCAATTATCCGTAATGTAATGTAAATTGCTATTAAGTCACCTCTGTAGTATGGGATTAGCCCTTGTAATAACGGCCTAGTGCCAAAGTAGGTTTTAAAATCAAAGTGTATTAGGAGTGCAAGTTCGCCTCCTCACAAATTGTTTTAGAGGTCATTCAATTAACCTGCTTTTCATTTAATAGACCTCAGTAGATTGGGTATTTTACCCCTGTGTTTATGTCCGTTGAGGACAGGAGAGGCTTAAATTAAAGAGTGTGTGGCTCTTTTGGAAACGGAGTGTTGTATGCCTCGAGGAGGCTTTACTGTGTAATTTGGAGCAAGTGCTCCAGGGTTTGATTGGGGTCTTCTGCCCCTTTGTTAAAATTTGTATATCGGAAAGTTGGGCTAGTTGCTCAAAAATTGTGAACTCAGGGCTCGAAGCCCAAACTCTGTAATCCCTGTAATTGTACATTTCAAATTGTGTTTCGGCTACTAAGTACCTGTTCTTTGTTATTACTTAATATTGAAAAGGAAATATAACCTTGTTAACTTTTACATTAACTTTGATTCCGTAGTTTGAGACCCATTCACGCCCGCACCTTCTTACACCTCTACCTACCACCAAAACTCGGTAGCAATAATAATAAAAATCTTCACGTGCCAATGGAGACGCGCGGTGTCGGACTTTTGCCCACTGGTATTCTTTAACGTACCCGTAAATCTACCGATCAGAAGCGGTCGTATTTGAGCACCTTCAAATACCAGCGGACTGAGCCAGGATCGAGCCTGCTAAGTTCATGAAACCAGTGCTTGAACCGTCTGAGCCACTCAGCCTGGCAACGTTTATTTTGATACGTTGAATAGGCACTGCAAAATCAGCAGTAAGCTAGAAGGTTCTCATTTACATTTAAACATGTTCTCTTCGGTTAGAAGCACGAAAGGAAGGTACATTTAATTAATTTATGTTTATAACATGTCCCTTACTTTATGAAGTAAAACGTTCGATGTGTTTTGACATTTCAATTCCGATACTACTCACTTTGAAATTCTATCCCATGCATTCTTTCGTTGACGTAATAAACTTTATTTACGTACACGTCAACACGGGTTGTTTCTGCATACGGCGAGTTGGACTCCCAAAAGACCATGATATTGAAATCGCACTGTGGGAGAATATTCCACGTAAGCAGTTCGACAAAAGCACTAGACCTGTCACATGCCGGTTGTCTGCTGTTCTTAGCGACGGAGATGTCGCTGGACGGGTTCCCCACCCCTACATGAAACCGGTCTGTCTGACCTTGACCTGAATAACAGCTGTCAGAGATGCGAATTATCGTCCGCACTAGTACGCGAGTTACTTCGTAGAAGTAGCATCAGTAGTAGTATTTGAATAATGCCAGTGTATGAATACCACGAATACCATTATATGCTGCTAGTGTATCGTGTGGCAGAACAGAACACGGGTCGCCCTTCATGAATCTATCGGGAAAGGCTTCCAGCAATTTATATTATATTTCTTATTCCCTACGAGTTAAAACAGAGGACACTTTGCGTTTTAAGGGCCGATGACATTAAGGCAGCAATCATCATCATCATCATCATCATCATCGTCGTCGTCGTCACGTATAAATATTCAATAAAATAATCGTTTTATATTCATCATTACTGAAATAGGAACTATAAGTTAACATTTAACTTAAGAAGATTGCCTAGAGTGTTTTGTTAATTTACAAAAGAAAGTTTAACATTTCTTTTAATGCAATCTGTATGTTTTTGTTTTTTAAACTGTTGTACTGTAATGTTTAACATAGGTACATTATGTTGTTCACAGGCGTTTTCGTGTACGTTCGTAAATCCGTACTTTTCTATTCGAGATAGTCTTGTTACCGTCCACCTGGAATTACGGAGCCCGTACTGTATATTAGTTCATTATTTTTCTACAACAGAGTGTTACGAATGCGACTGTAGTTCCCGCGACCACGCCACTCTTATGTCTGTGTCACTAATGTGCACTTTGTTCAGCTGTGTGCTGCTTGACTATGTGGCTCTCGTTACCTTCTTCTTCCTCTTCTTCTACTGCAGCCTTATGTCTTAACAGGTATAGCCTACTGTTTTCTGCCGACATCATCTCAACACGCTGTAGCGTAATCTGCTGCGATTTACCGAGCTCGATAGCTGCAGTCGCTTAAGTCCGGCTCCATGGCTAAATGGTTAGCGTGCTGGCCTTTGGTCACAGGGGTACCGTGTTCGATTCCCGGGAGGGTCGGAAATTTACCCTTAATTGGTTAAATTTCCTGGCACGGGAACTGGGTGTATGTGCCATCTTCATCATCATTTCATCCTCATCACGACGCGCAGGTCGCCTACGGGAGTCAAATCAAAAGACCTGCATCTGGCGAGCCGAACTTATCCTCGGACACTCCCGGCACTAAAAGCCATACGACATTTCATTTCAGTGTGGCCAGTATCCATTATTCGGGAGATAGTGGGTTCGAACCCCACTCTCGGCAGCCCAAAAGATGTTTTTCCGTGGTTTCCCATTCTCACATCAGGCAAATGCTGGTGCTGTACCTTAATTAAGGCCACGGCCGCTTCCTTCCCTGTCCTAGCCCGTTCCAGTCCCATCGTCGCCATAAGGCCTATCTGTGTAGGTGCGACGTAAAGCCAATAGCTGCTGCGATTTGTTATTAGCACCATCATAGTAAAATGTAATATAGTTGTGGCGGAATCTTCTTAGATAAGTTCGACATCTGTAGATTGTGTATAATTTGATAACTCATCTGTACTCATGAAAACGACCGTCGGCCTGGCGTTCAGGTTAATAGCTACATGTCTCTAACGTGTAACCTTGTTTATGTTTCTTATATTTATTGATGTGTATGTTTGATGTTTATACACAATACGAGATTACAGCTGACTCATCCCCACGAGCTTGACCTGGTTCTCGTTTTACGCATAGTAATCTGTAGGTAACTACTGCGAACGATGCTAACTCACGTGACATTTCATCTTGTTTCCTCTTAAACCACGCATATTTTACTATTTTCTTCCACGTATTTCAGCTTTTAATGACCTAATAATAATAATAATAATAATAATAATAATAATAATAATAGTAATAATAATAATAATAATAACGTTAAGTGCTTTACGTCCCACTAACTACTTCTACGGTTTTCTGAGACGCTGAGGTGCCCGAATTTAGTCCCGCACGAGTTCTTTTTATGTACCAGAAAATCTGCCGACACGAGGCTGACCTACAGTATTTGAGCACCTTCAAATACCACCGGACTGGGCCAGGTCCGAACCTGTAAAGTTGGAATCAAAAGGCCTGCACCTCAACCGTCTGAGCAACTCAGCCCGGAAGGAGGCACGAAATGTAGGTACGTTTAATTTATTTACTGTAGTTGTATAACATGTCCAATATTCCTTTGAAACTAAACGTTCGATGTGTTTCGATAATTCAATTCCGATCCTACTCATTTGGGCATCCCATAACTGCTTTCGTTGGCGTAAGGACCTGCCATCTTTCTTGTACCTTTACGCAATGCACAACGGGGATCTACTGTATTTCACGTCCCGGCGCGCCTATACCAACCAATAATTATATCACACGCTCGTACAGGTCCCTCACCGATTCAGGTTTTCAGGTCATTTCCATACTCACTAGACCACGGGGCTGATGACCACACGTATCCCAATCCCTTAAAGGACATAACAGCAAATGAACCAGTATTAACACTGAGAATTCGGTACATCCAGGGTCCGAAACCGATGACCAGGGTTGTCTGAAGCCCCTAAGACGGAAACTGAATACTGACAACTACGAAACCAGTCTGGCGAGAATGTAACGTAACAAGGCATACGCTACTGTAGTAGCCACCTTCAGCTGTTATCGTAGCTCAGTTGCTCTTAAACATAAAACCAGTTTGACAAGGATGTTACGTAACATCTCGTGGTAGCGTTCAGCTGTTGTACGTAAACATAAACAGAAACCAGTTTGGCACGCATGGCGCGTGACTCGCCTGTTCTCAAAGGGAAGCTATTCATTCACAAGAACAAGGCATACTACCTATTCTAAAAACATAGTATCTCTTTGCTCTCGAAAATAACTTCCGAGAATTACTAAAAGTTTGATATATAGTGGTTCGTCACATCGTTCTCTATTGCTAGAAGAAATATCTGCAGGTATACACCTAACACCCTGTATATATATATATATATACATGAATGGCCATGTAGTAGATGATATTAATACTTGGATAGAAACAAAAAGAATTGAGATGTGGGCTTTTAAATCTCAGTATGCGATATCAAAAGATGTGGGCTTATAATTCTCAGTATGCGACATCATTGCTCAATAATGAACAACTGCATGATTGTCCAAGACAATTCATGAGGAAGGTACCAGGGAGAATAAGAATGTAAAGTGAAGAGTCTAAACGGCGCGACTGATTTATCATCGACTGGAGTTTCATACACTCCACGTCAGTAGCAGAAATGCCCTGAAAATTTGGCTCATGGCTCCAATGAAGAATTTGTTGTATTATAAGTAATATAAGTGGATGGTTCGGCCGCCCCCACCGCCACAGGCCCTTCGCAGAGGCCTCCGCCGCATTGACCTCAGGCAAGGTCATTGCTATGCTGGCTAAGACTGCATGCTTAACCTCACATCCGTTATCTTGGAGGGGCTTAACCTTACGTTTTACGCGTGAGAGAGCAAGCCTAACCTCATGGAGGGGCCTAACGTCAGTTTTACGACGAGATGCCCTTTCTGACGCCTAAGAGAGCGAGCTTAACCTCACATCCGCTATCTTGGAGGGGCTTAACCTAACTTTTTACGCGCAAAACAGCAAGCCTAACCTCATGGAGGGGCCTAACATGAGTTTTACGGACGGATGCCCTTCCCGACATCAATCGCACAAGATGGTGGCTATACACGGCTCCTTATGAGACACCTTAAGGGCGCTTGCGCAAGATGGTTGCTGCTCTTAGCAGACGGCTATCTAATTCTACAAGATGGGGCTGTACACAGTTCCTTATGAGACCCCTTACGGGCGCTTGCGCAAGATGGCGGCTATACAGAGGCTCTTATGAGACGGCGTAGGGGTGCTTGCACAAGATAGCGGCTAAACATGGGCTCTTGTGAAGATAGCTAGCTTAGAGGCTACTGCACAAGATTGCGGGCGGCCATCTTTAATCAACCGAGCATCGTGCTGTCATCTTTAGCTACTACCTTTGAAATGTGCTGGCGGGAAATTTGAAAAAACCCACGTGCTTTTTGGACAGCGGGCATTTTTAATCAACAGAGCATCGTGCTACCATATTTAGCTACTACCTTTGAAATGTGGTGGCGGGAAATTTGAAAAATTCTACGTGCTTTTTTGACAGCAGCCATCTTTAATCAACAGAGCATCGTGCTGCCATCTTTAGCTACTACCTTTGAAATGTGGTGGCGCGCAATTTGAAAAATTCCACGTGCATTTTTGACAGCTGTCATCCGTCATCTTGCATCGCTAACCTCAGTGCTGCCATCTTAACGTCACTAAACCTCGAGGATGCCACCTTTGGCATGTGGTGGCGGGCAATTTGAAAAATTCCACGTGCTCTTCAAAGTCACGTGCTTTTTTGACAGCGGCCATCTTTAATCAACAGAGCATCGTGCTGCCATCTTTAGCTACTACCTTTGTAATGTCGTGGCGAGCAATTTGAAAAATTCCACGTGCTTTTTTGACAGGTGTCAGCCGCCATCTTTAACTACATGCACATGGCTCACTGCTATTTTGGTACAGAATTTAATAGGACAAGCAAGCAAGCTAAATGTTTGATTTAATTTCACTGTTGCAGGAGGCATTACAAATTCGGAAGCATGCTACCTCTTCGCAGAAAGCTGTTAAGAAGCAAAACCAAAACTGTTGTAGTACATTGTAAATAAATATTTTTTTGCATTCAAAATGTTGTACTTATTGCATTCCTTTGCCTCCTTACACCTACTCATTCTTGAGAAAACGATCAAGTCTAAACATGTACAACTGTGATGACGCCATCGCTGCAGGTAAGAGAAACACGTGTTCACTCTAGCCTTCGCAATGCATGTTTAAACTTGTTCAATAAAGATATGCTTTAACAGAGGAGAAGGCCATAACAGCCTATATATATTCGCCATCTTGTGCAGTAGCTTCCAAGCTAGCTTTCTCCATAACAGCAGCCGCCATCTTGTGCAGTAGCCTCTAAGCTAGCTTTCTCCATAAGAGCCTGTGTATACCCGCCATCTTGCGCAATCGCCCCCTATGCCATCGCCACCATCTTGTGCAATCACCCATAGCCGGCATCTCTAAGAGCATCTTGGTTTAAGAAACTAAGATAATAGTATGTTGAGAAGGGCTGCTTGGTAAGTAGGTTGATCAGGCCAGCTTGTTTGCTTGCGGCGTGGCTATGTCCCACGCTATAATGTTTTTCTTCCTTCAAGATAGTAGTAGTAAACCATGTGCATGTAGTTAAAGATGGCGACTGACAGCTGTCAAAAAAGCACGTGGAATTTTTCAATTTGCCCGCCACCACATGCCAAAGGTGGCATCCATGAGGTTTTGGGCTGTTAAGATGGCAGCACTGAGGTTAGCGATGGAAGATGGCGGATGACAGCTGTTAAAAAAGCACGTGGAATTTTTCAAATTGCCCGCTACCACGTGCCAAAGGTCTATGTATACTACCCATCTTGCGCAAGCGCCCTTAAGCCGTCTCATAAGAGCAGCCGCTATCTTGTGCAGTAGCCTCAAAGCTAGCTTTCTCCATATAAGCCTGCGTATAGCCGCCATCTTGCGCAAGGGTTCCTAGGGAGTCTCATAAGAGCCTGTGTATAGCAGCCATTTTGCACAAGCGCCCTTAAGCCGTCTCATAAGAGCAGCAGCCACCTTGCGCAAGCGTCTCTAGGACGTCTCATACGAGCCTATGTAAAGCAGCCATCTAATGCAAGCGATCCTAGGCCGTCTCACAAGGAGATGTGTATAGCCGCCATCTTGTGCAATTGGCGTTGGAAAGAGCATCTTGCAGTAAAACTAAGGATAGCCCCTTCAAGTTGGCGGATGTGAGGTTAGGCTTGCTCTCTTAGGCGTCGGGAAGAGCAACTAGCCGTTGAGGTTACGCCCCTCAAGATGGCGACTATAGTGTTAGGCTCGCTCTCATATGCATAATCCGCAAATCGAAATTTGCTCAACTACTATACTAGGAGTCAATGATCTTGCATTGGAACCTGCATTCCTACACTGCTAGACCTCGGGTGCTGTCTCAGCAGAACAAGTGCTGACTCATTTCCGGATTTAGGTAGAAAGAAGGAGGTGCGCGCGCACATGTTGATCTAAGCATTCTTTCCCACCCCACTTAACGTAGATGTTGAGAAGGACACCTTGCTGTCAGTGTGTCGACAAGTAGCAGCTTGCTTACTTGTCTTGTTAAATTGCGTACCAAAATAGCAGTAAGCCATGTGCATGTAGTTAAAGATGCTGGCTGACAGCTGTCAAAAACGCACGTGGAATTTTTCAAATTGCGCCCTTTCCTTTCTTTTGCCGATAATTTTATTTTTCGAAGTGTCTGACCTCTTCCATTTTGATTCTGATGAATGTTAATAGAAGATGGTTAACAAGTTGTTCTTTTCCTTAAAACAATAATCACCACATTTTACGTTGCAGGAACGGAACCTCGCAACCCTCTGGATCATTTGGCTTGTGCAGTGAGTTTCTAGTAGGGATTTATATAATATTAAAATAAATGAATTTTTATCTCTTAAGTCAAATTGAAATTGCCTCCTTTATTATACACAGTACATTGGATTCATGTTTTGTTTCCATTGTTTAATTTTAATATATAAATAACAGCAGAAAATATCCATAACAGCTCAAAAGAGGCAAACAAACTAAACTGAACTTTTAAATGGGCACCGGAAGCTAAAATAAGGAAAAAAGACCAAATTAAACGTGGTCCTATAGTTCCCAAACCTACGGAAATATATTTGTGTCTATCTGACACTTCGATATGAACACCTAAAAAATAAAAAAAAAGCCTTTTTGCCTAACTTCCGGGCTCTGGTTATAACAAAGCACGGACTGACAGGGAACTGCAAACGGAAACTGGTAAGCAACCTGTGTCATTTCGCGTGCTGCTTTTATTACTTGTGTGTAGGAATAGATATGGAATATGGAGCGAACCACGTGGAATTATCACACTGACAATGGTGTAAGTGCCCAGTTGCGAACTCCTGGCCTCCGAACGCTACGGTGAAGAAAGGCCTTGAGCAAAGATGAAAGAAAAACGCTCAGTAATTTTCCAGTTATAATAAATTAGCACTATGCTCCACTCGCTGCTGGGCAATATCCACTGGGACTTACTGTAGACTGTAAAACATTCCGTTAATAGTATCGCCCTTTTTATTCCTCCCATCAAAAATGTGTAACCTACGTGAGAAAGTATATTTTGGAGACGTATTCCCATTGAAGCTGGTAGATTTCCGACTTCGCTACTTGGTACAGGCCATCCAGCAATAAGCAGACGGTGGTTCGGAAAGCTCACTGTTCATAGTACTGAATGTTACATTGCACTATATTCCATTTCCACATCAGGAAAATGCTGGGACTATACATCAGCTAAAGTCCTGATTACAACATTTCCATTCGTAGATTTGTCGCATCAGAGGGTTGATGAATACCTACAGGAGTTGGCGCGACGTTAAATTTTCAGTGAATTAATATATATACAGTATATGTATATATGTGTGTGTCTATGATTAACTGTTGAGTAGATGAATGTTACTACAAGATGATGTACCTCTAGGATTCCTTTCTTGCTAGTGGTTAAACATCTCACTGTTTTTGGCGACGGGGAGGTGAGAAAAGTGGCCGTGGCCTTAGTTAAGATACAGTCCCGCCATTTGCTGAGTTGAGAGTATAATAGCAGAGAAAACCATGTTTAGGTTTGCTGTTGGTGTTTCGAACGCGCCATCTACTTTCAGCTACACCATCTCTACTGTGTGGAGCCTACTCCCTCACTTCATATATTCCGAAGATAGATTCTCGGTGTATTGTGCATGCAAGTAAATTGCATATTTTCAATATATATATTTTGAATGTCATTTTCTTTTCTAGTTGACAACAGTAAGTGCATACATCAATGACGATTATAATAAACGATCACCTCGTTCTCACTGACTGACAGAATGTTATTCTTTTATTCTAAGCTATTCTATTTCACCCAAGTTTTCACATCTTAGTAGTGGATATATATAAAAAACTTTCTTTAATTTAAACAAGATATACCATGAAATTGAATCTTCTCCCAACTCCTACTTCTCAATCTCTGATCCTGCTTTTCTATTTCTCTTTTTCCTGCTAGACAGCGACTCATGGGACCCATTGTGGCGAATGTCGATGGTGGACGGATTATACGTTACGTGAAGTAAGAGGCAAGTATGTGTGTAGTCATATGAAGTGAAATATACACCATCTTACCCCCACAGAAAAACAATTCCTGTCCTGATACATTTTTGTAAACTAATAGCCGCAGAATAAATTCGAAAAAAAATTAATTAGCATTTCAGTTTTCACCATGTATTGTTAAGTATCATAATGAACCCGTAAATACTTCGCTAAATTGTACTTTGACAATTAACAACGGGATGATTTATATGATACGGAGAAAGCATGTTCTGGTGAAATCAAGTAGTTTGAGGGAATACAGGTAACTAATTTTAAGTCATAAGAATGAAGCACAAATGCTACATATGCACAAATTAGGTAAACGAGGCCGTACATAATTCTATAGGAATCTATAATACATGAAATGTTTGTTATTAGAGTTCATATACGAATGTAATATTGTAATGTCAACAAACTACCAATTGAATGGCCATTGATTGCGGTAACCTCATACACAATCGGAAAGTTATATATTTGTCGCACTTAAGGACATACTTAATGGTTCAAATGCTTTTATACTGTAACACGAGACTTTTAAGCGTAGGACCAGACTACATTCAATGAAACTTCGGTGAATAACCAATTAAAATATACTAAATGTAATCATAAAATCAGCAAAAGTGTTGTAATTATCAACTGAAAATTAGCTGGATGGTTCAGAGCAGTGAAATAATAATGACGAAGAATGACCTTCCATAGAGTTTTAATACTTCCGTATACTGTAGTTTATAAGGGAAGCTACAGTGACCTCCCCAGAAATGTTCATCAGCCGGGTGGCAGGAATGAGCAGCCGGGCAAGGAATTCTACTTAAAAAAACGAATTGGTCTATGATAAAATCTCAACTTATCCCCCTCAGGGCATTAACAATAATATCAGACAGCTAAGCATTAACTGCAAAATTGAGCTATTTTATTGTTATTATCACGACCAAAACATAGGAGTATTTTGAACCAGTGTTCTACTGCTCATTTATAATAATGTAATCCCGGGGTGTAGCACTCGGTTGTTGTGGAGTGCGATATGGGTTTGTAAATTGATGCGGAATTGAGTGTTTGTATGCGATTCCACGCTACACCGCGTGTGACGCAATGCGATAGTCAAACTAAACATTTAACCTCCGACGTAATTGATGCACATTTTCTTACGATAAGAGAGACTATAAAGAGTTTTACATTATTTACGTTTTAATTTGGAGCAACCAACGGCTCAAACATGTATTAACATTATATGTCTATGTTACGTTAGGTTGGCGGTCTGTAAAACGGCAGGGTGTTGCGCCCATTAAAATTGTCCTAGGCAGAACACTGAGCTAGAATACCGTACCATGTAGTATGAAATCTAGGTTGCCATATATAAACCTGCTTGCTATTAGTATTTCCTTAGCACAAACGAGAAGATCGCCGAATACCAGTTCAGAATCTCTCACTTTGTCATGCTGTGAACATCTTACGTAAAAATAAACCACGGAAGTCATGCAGCGATGTTATGAATATTCGTTACAATCAGTATGATCCTACCTAAACAGGTCTCTCCTACAACATGCACCATCATTAACTAATAAAATATCTTATTGCTACTCGACATATAATATTAAGCTATATTAGTAAATCGTAAAGATTATTTACCTTTTACTTTATTTACTAAGAGTGATGATCAAATAAGTAGAATGTCTCCTGGGAATTACCTGTAAAAGAAGGAAAAAAATTAGCAACATATCTACTTCTTGGCACTACTAAACTGAAAATAAGGATTCACACTGTAAGAACAAACAATTAACAAATAAGTGAAACCAAACTTCCTTTACAAATTCAACACGAAGCAAGCTTGTAGTTTTGCGTGTATTTTGATATCACAATCATCATCATCATCATCATTATCATCATCATCATCATAGTACGGGACTTACAGTTTTACGTGGAATCTGAACCATTCGGATGTGCATTTTTCCTTTCGAAACTCCCAAAGGCAATGGCTCCAATCTGGACCATGGCCACGTGGTGCGAGGTAAAATAACTTTTAAAAATATGTTATGGCGACGATGGGATAGGCTTAGGATTGGGATTTGCCTGGTGTGAAGATGGGAAACCACGTAAAACCATCTTCAGGGCTGCCGACAGTCGGGCTCGAAACCACTTCAATATTCCTATTCGGTACTGCACCTATTTAAAGTTTCTTGAAACATCCATGCTCGAAAGATTCATATACACCTATAATTTTTCTTCAAGGTCAGACAATACTTTTAGTCACTCTTCCATAACCTCTTCAGCACTGCTATATCGTGAAAGACACATTGGGTCTTCCGATTCTTTCAGTGAAACGTGGTGTGATGTTACAAGCTCTACGGGCAGTATTTATCGCCCAAATTTAATCCTGAGGTTTCACTGAAAGATAAGTTCTCTAAAATTTTAAACTTATAAGTTTTTGTAATGAATATTTGGTTCAGGTACAATAATGACAACACGAATGTTTTTTACTGTTACTGATTACAGTACCAGTCAAATACAGTAGTAACATGAATGGCTAGATTGATTACTTTTCTTTGTTACGAAAACAAAAATGTCAAAATGATTGCTACAATTAAATCATGAATTTTAACCAGTAGTACCCATTTCATTGACCACTTAGACAATAGCATTTGTATTTCTCAGTATGAATGAAGTTGATACTCTTCTAATATCCTGAGCATTAATTGGACATTAGGCATCTTGCTTTCAATTGAATAACTATAGTTAATCAAAAATACACAGAAAGATATACAGTAATAACAGCAGTGACAGCCGCTTGCTTTTCATAGAAATGGTAGACGGTTATACCATGGTATTCTCTTGAATGTTAATTACACTTACACATTACTACTATCAAGTACTTTACATTAGTTTATAAAATTACACAGATTGACGTAACGAAGGCAGTGAGTTAGCTGCTACCCTCAACCCGAATGATCGAGGTTTAACCAATGGTGGATCTCCGATTGGAATATTCACTTGAATCACCAAGTGGCATTAGAAGGAGCATCCGCCCTCAAACCCATGGCTAAAATACAAAATGACTCCAATGATCCAGTGATCTGGGATACAGTACAGTAATGTGTACTTAAAAGGCGTGGAGAGAAGGATTAGATTCTGTGGTGGATTTAGAATTAGTAGGGTGTGAATTGTGACAGCGTGAGCTGTAGTGTAGTCATAAATTCTGTAGATTCATTTTGCATTTTCTTGTGCAATACACTATGACCTGCCTTGATCAGTTTTTATAATTTTCCCAATAGTTTGATACTCATTCTTTGCGGAAACGTCGAGTTCTTTCTCACTTCATCCTCAAGGTATACAAATACTTTAATAAAATGAAGTTATGTCTCAAGCAAGTTGGTATCTTTACGAGACTTTTGATGTCTTATAGGAACTCCTGCTTTTACGTGCAATCCAAACAGAAAGAATATGACATTTTACTTTTCTTCTTTTCGTCTTATTTTATTATGTGCTACTTGCTTTACGACGCACCAACTTGGACAGGTCTTTGGTGACTGTGAGATGGGACTATGGAAAGGAAACGACCGTAGCATTGATTAAGGTATAGCCATAGTATTTACCTGGTGTAAGAATGGGAAATCACCTACTGTGGGGTTTGAACCAAGCAACTCACTCCCCTGGTGTTTTTATTTCTAGAATTCAAAATGCATAATGAGATTTGAGCTAAAGTGGGAAAGGCGATATTACTAAGGTGTCACGAATCCCGTTTTCGAATATATTATTCTAACTTATCTATATTATATTTACAGTAAATATGTACTATATATATATATTGAACCTATCGTTCTTAGTAAGAGAAACTGATATTTAATGCTGCAATAATGCAGCGTCAGAGTATTAAATTCACAAAAGGCGCGAATTCGAGTGGAGTGTATTAGGGGGGCTAAGCTTGCAGCGACTGGCGTGGCGCAGGGAGTGAGCGAGAATTAGCAGATAAAGGATGACGAAACTCAGATGCTTTTCGGGGAACTAGATCTACCACCCTGATAAGAATTAAAGGGGCAAGAACCAGGCCTGACGCGTTTGGAAATCAAGGCCATATCTACTCTCCTGGAAGGATATCAGAGATATTAAAACCACAGTTATATTCCTCATAATTTACTGAATGACATGATGTGTCTTGAGATGCTAATGGGCATTGTTTCTCGCAATACAACATTCACGCGGTACCGTGGGAACCTTTTTTTTTTTTTTGCTAGGGGCTTTACGTCGCACCGACACAGATAGGTCTTATGGCGACGATGGGATAGGAAAGGCCTAGGAGTTGGAAGGAAGCGGCCGTGGCCTTAATTAAGGTACAGCCCCAGCATTTGCCTGGTGTGAAAATGGGAAACCACGGAAAACCATCTTCAGGGCTGCCGCTAGTGGGATTCGAACCTACTATCTCCAGGATGCAAGCTCACAGCCGCGCGCCTCAACGCGCACGGCCAACTCGCCCGGTCCCGTGGGAACCAAACGACTTGCTACACAAAGAACTCAAGTCTGTATCTGGGTGAAGTCCCCGGTGTGGCGTCACCGGCTGTCCTAATAAATAGAGACCACGTACCTGCTACGCTGGCGTAGCAGGGGGAAGGGTGATACTCCCAAGTGGCGCGTTCCAGGTGGCGGATAGGGGGAGTGTCCTAATCGGCTTGCCGGTGGCCTTGAGGGAAATAAAATACCTCTCGCGGACCAAACAAACAATCCCCTGTGGGTGGGGGACGCAGATGAAGAATTCACCCACGGTATTCCCTGCCTGTCGTAAGAGGCGACTAAAGGGGCGACCAAGGGATGATTATATTAGAACCATGACACTGCTTGTGATTAGTACCACCACGCGGGGAACAACATGGGTCGCTTTTACTTGCGCGTAGTACCACTATGTTAAGTACCAAATAGGTTTGTGATTAGTAGCAAACGAGAGCGCGACGGCTTTTACACAGTACCTGTGATTAGTAGCACTATATGAGCGACACCATGGGATGAGGGAACCCAAGGTTCTGACTTGCCTATGATTAGTACCCACTATATGAGGAACGCCACGGGATAGTACGAGTCCCTGTGGTTAGTACACTTATGTGATGAACACCAGACGTTTCCGTTGCCTGTAAATGGCGCCGCAATGTGCGAAAAACCGTAGGGCCCTAATACATGTGCGAATTTCATTACCTGTGAGTAGTACCATACTGTGTAAATACAGCGAGTCTACGCTACTTTTGATTAGTACCGCAACATGACAAATACCATGGTTCTACTTTTCTAGCGATAAGTAGCCTACCATTATGAGGGGCCGCTGACTTGGATTTTGGACTCCTATCGAATACAAGCATCCTCGATTCAGTATCGTGCTATAAAAGCAGTCCCTTGGTCAGCAATACTATTATTTCACGCTAGCTTCCGTGCATGTGAGGCACTGTGGGTCGGTTCCACTGATCGTTTTAAATTCATATCCATCCATCCATTCATTCTTCGTCCTCACGTTTTGAATTCTGGTCAGTGGATGAATTTGGAATTTTGTCTTTTCATTTCGTCTCATTTCGTACCATTAGGGGCCGATGACCTAGATGTTAGGCCCCTTTAAACAACAAGCACCATCATCATCAACATCATCAATAAATAGAGAGAGATGTAGGGAGAGTGTCTCATTCCACTCTAACATTTTTTTTCAGTGCGGTCGCGTGTGTGTCAGTCCGCAGGTGACTGCGCCGTGAAATTACTAATAGAAAAAAGACTTCGTCGTAGAGGATGAATAGACGAACAGTGTGCAATTCGAGATAGGGGTGTAGCTAGAGCTTTAACTACAACGGAAAGAATTACAGATTTCCAACATAAGTTCGTATGCGGTTAAGTACTAGGCATTTACTATGTACATTTCGCCTAGCTAGGCCGCAATCTTTGCCTTGACGTCTAATTCAGACTCCTAGCATGAGTTCCTGTGCGGTTGAGCACTATGCATTTCACAAAGTGCAATTTGGCTTACTACACCGCAAATTTTTGCCCTAACGTAAAAAAGAAGGAGTAGGAGAGCCCGGAGAGGCGTTGCAGACGATTAGCTTGGTGTTTAATTGCAGTTAGCACGGTGGAAACTACGACAAGAGCTGCCCATAGCATTAGACTTTCCAACACTCATTCAAGAAGACGGCACCGTCATGGGGCCATTCCAGGAGCTGAGACCAGGAAACTCAGGATGTCGACTGTATGATGATGGGCTAGGCTCAACAAGCGAGTCCGGCATTGAAGGACGACGAGTTCTTCAGTATTAAGATAAGTTGAACAGGTGTTTTGGCATTAGTTAGGGATAGCAATTTCGCAGATATTTTTCTTTCAATTTAATTAAATCTTTTTTAAAACCTTTTGGCGAACAAGTATTGATATCAGGACTAGTGCATGCGTTTTAGCTTTGTTTTATTGTTGGTAACGAGGGAGATAGGTCAGAAATAGGTTTTTTGTTATGTAAATATTTTATTTATTCCTTTGTGTTTGATAACGTAGCTCGTTGCAGCATCAGGGTCTTAAAAACATAAGGATATAGCGCTTTATAATGTTGAGAGGGAACTCACTATGATGTACTGGGCTACTTAAAGTCATGGTTTTCGTGTTTATCGGTGTGCATGAATTTCACAGGAAGTGGTGAAGCAGAGGAGCATGTCTCCTCAGTGTCTAAACAGTAACGGTTATCAAACTTTTCCGGTGGGGTTTTCCCACAACTGTGCATCGGATTCCAACCGGGGACTCAGGTATAAAGGAATGTAATGTAAGGATGATACTCCGTGGATTTGGAAAGATATATGATATACGGAAAAATTCCATTGGATGAAATTGACCTCATATGAAGTCCGGCACTTATGCCTTGATGTGAACCAGAAGGAAATGATCACCATGTGTATTATAAAGAGGCCCAGAGAACCAAAAGAATACCCCCTTTGAGGGAAACAGAATGTTTAAAGGCTCCGTTATCCCGAGACAGTTGCCATCTGTGTGCGTAAACCAGGCCGAGCAGAGAATAGGTGTAAACTGACGTTTGTTTAGAATGGCTGGAAATACAGACGAGCTTGTCCGAACCCCTCGCCACGAGCGGCCATTGCCGCAGCCCAGCGTGCAGTTCAGAGGGAGAGATCAATCCCTTGTAAATACTGCAAGATATATGAAGTGTTTTGTTCCCTTTGGCTTGTAATTATTTTCAGGTGCTGAAGTGTTTGTTGTTTTATTATGTGCTATTTTGGTGCTGTTCTTACTTGTTGTACTTGTCATGTGTTTGTGTTAGAAAGTGAAGTAGCACGTACGCTATCTAGGGGTCGTGAGTTCAAATACCACCCTTGCGAGTGAGTACGGTTTCACCATTAACTTCAGTGTTATTTTGGAGGCAACCAATGATCCAGGATTTATATTTATGTGTAGTTACAGTCCGTATGTGAGGGAATAGAAGTTAAATTTTATTTATAAGATCTGCAAAGATTTTCTGTTCCTAACATCATAAATTTCAAACGTTTTTGCCAAGGCTTTTCTCGGGAAAATCCTGTTTAAACTCATCGCCATTTTAAATTAAAGTACTAAAGCATTTGCCACATGGACTTCAGGAAGATTAATTGTTTTCGTTACCTCATGGCTAATGACTTGAATTTGTGTTCATGAACTGTACGCATTTGTGTTACTTGTGTTTCTTTTCATTTTTCGTTCATGCTTTCATGAATCTATCTCATTTATTCTCGTTCCTCATTTACTCACACAACAACGTTTCCTGTCCTCTTCTTTAAAATCCTCTTTGGTTTTGCTCGATCTAGACACAGAACAGTCCATGCGCTCGCCAATGGCCTAGCCAGGTGAGGAAGGGACAGGAACCATAGGTAATTTGCCACACTCTGTAACCCACCCATCTTGATTTTATTATCCCACGTGTCTTTAAGGTACAATACATAATTTGACATCTCGACACGTGTGGCGTGTTTTACTTCTCTTTTATCGTTGTGTAAGTTTTTATGTAAATGAGGATCGGAACAGAGGAACTAGTAATTTGGTATTGATCTGTTCAGTTTCTTTTCTGTTATTAGGGGATGTCAGTAAGCGCATCCCATCAGTTCCGGGGACAATGAAATGATTTTCCATCATAGGAGTAGTGAGCGTGGCTTCCATCAGAAACCATAATTACGGAAAGAGCCGAAGATCAATAATTCCTTTGTTATAGGGTATATATCGGAGGAATTGAGATAACCTCAGTCTCAAACGATAAGAAATGACGACTATTGCAATCAATATTAGCGGTTCGTGGCTGGATATGTGTTGCACGGAGGATGACAGCCCGAAGCGTAAGTAGTGAGAGCAATATTTGACAGAGCCTGTGTATTTTGCACTAAAGTTTGATCCCACTGTTAGTTAGAAAACTGGCAAGTATATTAACTTAAATCTAGGGGCTAAATCAAGTTATTTTTTCTAAATTTACGGGTTCTTATTCACGGATAGCATTCTATAGTCTACATGAAGTTTACCTTCATTATATCCCGTATGACCTCTACCACCTTGGATATCAGGTCAATCTTGCCTTCCCTCTCACCTTCCTTCACACCATATATAAATATGGCTTTCTTCATTCTCTCCTGCCTGTACCCCTCCGCTTCTCTCTTCATCATCACCTCCTCTTCCAGATGTTGCATTTTCCCTCTTAATAACTCTATTTCCTTCTGATTATTGTCCACTCTCCTGCTCGATTCCTCCGTCTTCGTTTCTAGCCATTTCTTCATGTTCCCTATCTCCTTTCTCTGCTCCTCCATCATGTCCTTTATTTCCTGTACCTTATCCCATTGACACTTTTCCTGTATTACCTTACTCACTACCACCTTGAGTGCTGCCAAGTACTCCATGCTAAATTTTCCGCTGGTATTTGCGGCTGGGTTTAATTCCACCCCCCCCCCTCCCCAATAACCAGTAGCACCGCTATCACTGTCACTACCAGCACCGCTTCACCCATTTTTACTCCTTCTTTTCTTAACACCCGTCCATTCTTGGTCTCCTTCTTCTGCTTCACCTGCCATTTCCCAATCGCGGCCCGGTACTGCTCAATACCGACCATGTTCTCGGCACGCACTGCACCACGCGACTTCACTTCACGGTTGCTCAAGACAGACTGAGATTCTATACATGACGAACGCATAAGTGGAGGATTTCAGTGCAGCTTTAAAACGGTGGATGGATATTTTCCGGTTAATCATAAGCAAGCATGTGGCATACTCCATCCTCGTGTAAGGAGAGCTCATGTTATAGAAACAAGTACTGCCTGGCGAGTAAGGAAGGCAGAGGAGGCCGCTTGGTGTGGGAATGAAATCACATGTGAGTCTGAAAGTAGACAGAATTCATGAACGGTTAAACGTAAATGACAAATATTCAAGCTCTACAATCGTCGAGCTCCGGGAGTGAACAGAATGTTTCCCAACATATAAACGTTGTAGAATATACGCGGGGGGGGGGGAGTGCACCAAGTTCACTCATAAAACGCCATAGAATAACATTGAATTTAGTTGAGTTGCTCCTTATTTTCGAGGAAATATATACAAATAGAAATAAAATAAAATAAAAAAGTTACAGCATTTTTCTATTTGCCTGTAGTTTCACGTATTTGTTGGCATCATGATCATACCTACGGGATGTTGAGTTTTACGTGGAATACGAATTACAGTGATGTGATATTTCATTCTAAAAATCCCAACTACATTGGCCGGGGTTAGAGCCGTGGCCCTTTTGTTAACAATCCAGTTCAGTTAGAGAAACGACGGAATTTTAGAGGGGATATTAACACTACAAGACTTCAACCAGTGGAATTATTCATCCCGAATCGTGAGTTGCAATCAAAAGGTCTCAAATGAGGCTGACTCTTCTACTAATTTGATATGCTCCTCCCCTCACTTTTTTCCTATTCTAGCTCTTGTGGCTCCTATTCTCCCTACTGAACACTATGGAATTAGGTTCAATAGGTATTTCTCGACACTACTACTCTTCGATGGATCGAAATTCCTCAGCCGACTAATGTTAAAATTGATTGGTGGTATCAAAAGCATACTTAAAGAGTTTACTTGAAACATCATTACTAGAATACCTTTTAATAACAGATTTATAACAGAAAAATATTCTTATAATGAGCAGACCGTATCCGTTGGTAAGGACAGATATTTGGTGATGTCACTAGCTTCTGTTTGTATTCTTCATGACGTGTAGTATCTAACCGTAGAACACCAACCCACTTTCACCTCATATTGTTGCTAACCCTTTATAAATCTAAATATTTGTTATGCTTTCTATGTAACAGCTAGTGATTGGTAAAATGTTGGTTATTGGAAGTTTTTATGGAATTATAAACCTAATGTGAATCAAAGTATGTAGATGTTAAATAATTTGATGCAATTTTTATTAAATATAGCAAACTTGATACACAGGAAATATTACATCAACATGTTTTATAAGAACTTAACTTTATTAAACAACATATTAAAATAAACCCATACAACTATGAATGTGCATTTTTATGTTGTCTGTCTGTTAGTTCATCAGCCCAGAGGCTGGTTGGATCCTCAAATAACACCTTAAAATTCTATGCAGTTATAGGGAAACAACAAAACCAATGGCAGAGCCCAAATGAGGCGCACTAGGCAAGATGAGGAGTGAGGTAGTTTGCCATTGCTTTCCTCACTGAATTTTTATAAAAAAACTAATTCCAAAATACCATTAAAATAAATAATTTAGTGTAAATGTAAGAAAGTCACACAGACACGTTTTATATTTTCAACTGCAAGAATTCCTCTGTAGTTCAAACTTGTATACATGCCTCTCAAAAATCATCTTCTGATGGTTCGTTTTAGATAGGTATTATATTGCGATCAAAATCGGAATTTTCTGGTTAATCATATTCAGAGGAAAAATGTATAATTGGCGTCTGTCTGGGATCTGAAAATGAAAATAAATGTACCACGAACAATGATTTCGTTTAATGAACACTACCATCTTCCACTAAGTCGTCTTCTTCACTCCCTGCCTTACCTTCATCTTTATCAGATTCGTACAATAATCGCCAATATCTGTCTGGTATTCTAAAAGCCATTTGCATTCTTCTGATTTCTCTTCTACAATTCCCCATGATAACAGATACAGAATTGATAGTGACAAAGAGACAATAGGTGTATACATAAGAAACAGTAAGTGACTGTTTAAATCGTAATAATAACCTAAGTACCTGTAAGTCCAAAAAAAAAAAAGTAGTTGTGAGATTTCATGAATTCATTCTGTACTGCATTATTATCCACCCATTTATCACAGGAATGAACGAAGTTATAACCAATCGTATACGCCACAGTCAACAACTACTCGAGAAATTCAACTACATAATAGGGCGTAGGCACGCATTCGCGGAAGGCCATATACTATACCGTAGTATTACCTACGATCGTAAAAGTTGCGAAGGGTTAGTGCTCTAAGATTAATCAGCAAACCTTCACACACCCTAGGATCCAGTCTGAATTAGCAGGAACTACCAAGTACCAACCAAATACCCAGCTGGACAACCATCCTCTATGATTGTTTGAGGATATTAATTATTTATTGATTCGTTTTCTCTAGGTCATCATCGTAGTCTTTGTATTTACAATATTTTGACTTAAGGGATTAGCGTGCATGTTAAAATGTATTTTTCGCGGGAGCTTGAGGGTGAATTTGAACTATGACCGACGACATGACCCGAACTCCGCCTGTTTCATGTCCCGTAACAATAGAAATTCATATTTAAGGGAGGTTAAAATTTTAATGCGGCAAGCTCTAAATGAGCATGTAACAGCTGAGTGGTGAGCACGTGCAGTGTATCGCGTGAAGGGAGTAATTCAGGAAACCTAAAAAATGAAGGAATTTTGCATGACATAATGAAGAGATTCATCATCTCTGTGGACAGTGGACGATCATCAGATGGTTCTAAGAATACGGGTATTGGGTAACGAAGTAAGATACTGCATATAATTTTTCCCCGCCTGCTCTATCCTCAAATCATTTCTTGAAACTGTGTTTGATTGACAGCCTAGATATCCACACAAAATAAAATACAAAGGTTTAATCCACCTACTCAATATATTTACAGTAATTGCGATGTTTATAAGAACATTACAATATATTACGAGGTACTAGTTTCGACCCTGTGTGGGTCATCATCAGCCTAGCGAAGATACATATGGATATGCCAAAGTCCTAAAGCAGAATTATACGGTGGAATGAAATATAAAAGAATGAACTGAATATGTGATGGAATGATGTGTATATAAAATGGTGAACCAATGAACTGTTATAGATGTGATATTGTTATGCTTATCAGTGACAAGGAGTTGTAGGGGGTCCGCTGTCTGTAATTCCTTTTGTTTTGCCAAATTTTTAAATATCTAACCGTTTTAGGACAACTCAAGACCGAATCGGTGGTTTTTACTTTTCGTGTCTGTTTGTTTGTCTGTTTGTTCCACCATCACGTCGAAACGGCTGGATAGATCTCAACCAAACTTCATATTTAGAGCAAGACCAACTACAATTACATCAGACCGTAATCCAGAAAGAACATGGCGGACATCGGTGTGCGATACGAGAGGTTGAGGGAAAGGTTATGCATGTTTATTCCGAGTCACCTAATGAAAATATCACAAGTCGAATGTCATGAAATGCAAATCACTAACTCAAAATATGAATAATTAAACACCAAAAGTAGCGTTATCGCGTATCGTAAGTCTAAATGAAATTTCAGTGAGGAAAATAACGAAGGGAGAATTATTGTATCAACGTCAGGTTGAAACAGACACAGAGTATTAAAATATTTCACATATGAATCTCCGGTCAGCAAATACGATATATAGATGTCAACAAAGAATATTATTAACCTTACATGAAATACTATGTGACACCACCATTGACCACAGCCCATTATGCAAAACACGCAAACAAATTTCTCCAAAGGAATTTCAACCCCCCAAAATCTACCTGTATTGTTGAGTAGGTACAATCGATGTTTGTATGATACACCTGACCATCTAAAACACTCGTCACCTTAAAATTCATCAGAACTGATGGCATAATTGTATTTTACATAAAAAAAGAACATAGTTCTCATGTTCACTCACGGGAAATGGGGTTAGGATTAGTTTACGCATGTTCATTGTAAAACGTTGAAAATTAATTACATCATTCTTGCACCACCGTTTAAGATTAATTTAGACTCTAAATCATAAATCTTGGTCATGATTTTCCGTATCTTTCTGGGACTGATTTAATTTTCTTTGTAGTAAGGTACGTTGGCTGATAGGGCAAAGGCTAGGATAGACATCATTAGTTTTAACTTCGGAAGTTTGCGCGGCACTCGAAGTAGATCACCGCCTTGTATAGGTATATAATGTCTTCCCTAACAATAAATTTGATTTCAAAAGTGGTTAATGCATACAACATTATTAGGCCTATGATTCGGTTCGAAGTTTTCCTTACGAATGCTCTTAACCCACTTTTGCCTTAATGCTAGGTCTTTTGGAAACGTGAACACTGAAGCTCTTACTCATCCAGGCACACAGCACATTAAACTATAAACGTATTGCATAGGTAACTAAAAATGAATAAAATACTTCTGGAGAAGAACTCGAGAATCAACATTAACCTAATCACCACCAATATTGTTGGAATAAATAACCTCTTTGAGAACAAACAGCTTCTTACGGCACTGAAAGAGGATCTATAACCTTCTTAAGACTATAAATAAATATAATGTACGATTAATAATATTCAAATTTCCGAAAATATTTGGTAACAACACGGCTTACTCAAATCAAAACAGACGCATGCTAGCATTCCAGCTGCCGCCATTATGGACAGTTTCCATAGGTCGGTTAATGTCTGATGTATTGTAGTTGGTCTTTTTTAGAATATACTCATCCCGGGGAAGGTTTCGATATGCGTATCATTTTTAAATCTTTGAAAAGACGGGGGTTTCATAGGAAAACCACGACGGTTTTCCTCCATTTTCTCTTATACTATTGATTTTCTGTAAACTCTGTGGACCGTATGTGAAAGGTCTCTTCATTATAAACAACTTTTGTTCTGTTCATAATTCACCTTACTCTTCAAATGAGGGAGAAATTTACTATTTTCTGTCGATACCATGCTCTGCATTGAGTAACCGACAGACCGACAACGAATATATGGGTTACCTTGCCAGCAGGGAAGTAATTTATTGCCATTTTCCTCATCATTCCTTTAAATTCGTGGTTGTTCCATGGGTAGAAAACAAGAGAGTCGTCAATCGGCCATTCTGCGGGATATTGGCGGAATATCATTGGACGTAATAATAATAATCGTATGGCCTCAGCTACCGTGTGCAGACATTTAATTTTGACGCCGTCTGGCTGTCTGCTCGTCAATTTCGACGTTCCGTTTTACTCTAGGCCCCCACTAGGTGGCAGACCGAGTAAACCGAAACTCTCTTGGGCGTCTATGGCTGAGATTTAATGAATTTTGTCGGGTAAACACCAAATGTGTCACCAGAGATCTTTTACATGCCGACATCGTACGACATGGAGTGTCGAATGGACTTTTTTCCGCCCTTCAAAAATCCGACTACCTCTGCCGGGTTTGAACCCGCTATCTTGGGATCCGCAGGCCGAAACTCTACCGCTGATCCACAGAGGCAGCTATTGGAAGTTATAACCGTCCTCGAATGTTAAGTAATAACACAAATATTCATCTTCTTATCTGATTATCTAAGAATCCCTACGCCTAAATTTCTCTCCGATTACCGCTTTCTTATATCCATAACTCACACCGGCATAATTTATTGAGGAGCATTTGATTTTCCAATACGTTCACTTGGTATTTACATATTTGTCGTCATCCGGATGTCCTCAGTTATAATCCATTTTCTATTAATTTCAACTTACTAAACTGTATTATTTTCTTCCTTAATTACCACGTATGTATGCGAGTGCTAATCCCGAATGCTGGACACTCTTTTCTTTGAGGAAATATTCTATGCTATGCAAATGTATAACTTTTGACCCAGGAAAATTCCGAAATGTGGATGCAATTTTAACGACGGTGCAGACCTTCGTTTCGGGGTAATTGGTGGCTAATCAGTAAGTCGTATCACAAGTCAGAAAGCAAATGGCCTTTCATTTTGGAGAGATCTACAACGTTTGTCCTATGACTTTTCGTCGTATTTCTATCCCTAATACGTTAAAGACAGCTGTATTTCTCGATTTCGAGTTGATTTTGTACTTTTACACGTATAAGTTATTATTTGGCACACTTATAGGAGAGGTAGAATCATGACATTCAGCACGCACATTAACATGACCATTGGCCATGTTATAGCCAAATTTTATGATTCTGGCTGTCACATGAGTATCAAAAATATAAATTAGTATGTGAAAACTGTACAAAATTTCACCCCATTCAATGACTAACTCAATATAACCCATAAATATAGAAGATACGAGAAGATATCATAGGACCAACCATGTAGAGCACTCAAAGGGACGTCTGATGGTGAAGTCCGTTTGTAGATACGTCGTACAGTTTCAAAGCAGTAACTATCGAAATAAAGGTCTGCATTTCTAGAGTGTGTCTGTACATTGACAATTTTGGCGAAATTTCCGTACAGTTATCCGTTTCAGGTGTAATAATGACCATCTGCATATATTCAGTTTTGGTGTCTGTTTGTTTGTTTGTTTGTTTGTTTGTTTGTTTGTTTGTTTGTTTGTTTGTTTGTTTGTTTGTTTGTCTATAACTTGGAAACTACCGGATATATTTCCACCAAACTTGATATTTAGAATCCACCTGTCCTTTGGTAGGTTTTAGGGCAAATATTGTTTCTAAATCCCTGAATTGACTGGGGGATTATACGAAACCGAAACGGTGATTTAGCATTCCCACAAAATATACACAACCAAACTTAATGTAAATTTACCTGCCTTAATTTCTAAGCCTTTTTCCTCATGTGCATCATTTCAATACGAGGATTAATAAGGGAGATATCATTAACGGACCATTTTACGGTACAAGTCCCACCGGACTTAACTCAAGAGCGGGTGCGTGTAAAGCGTATTTTTTACAACTTGAAGACTACTGAAGATATTTGAGTCAAACTTTACATTAACATCCACCTGTCCAACGGTAGGTGTTAATCGTCAATAACATTTGATGTTCCCGGAATGGACTGGCGGTTTATAGGGAACCGAAATGGTGATTTTACTCTTACACAATATATGCAGTACAAGACCAACCTGACTGGAAATCAACCAAACGTGATGGAATTCCATCTCTAAAACAGATGGAGGAGCTCACTGCCAACAGACGTGTCACCAAAGGAAGAGCTAGCTCCTGGCGCCGACCTACCTTACCTTGTACTGAGCTCTCTCAACCGCTCAGGAGCGGGCGTCCCCATATGCAAGACCAACCTGAAGAATGAGGGATCCTTCCATCAAACGCAGACAACTTGTGTGAACGTGGTGCTTAACAAGACCCAAGCCATCTACTTATCTGCCCCCTCCTGGACAACCCATGCACATCACAAGATGTTTTTAGAGGAAACAACAACGCCACCGTGGCTGCAGTTTCTTGCTTATGCTGATCGGACACGGAAATTAATGAATTAAGTGGAAATAGAAAGTGGCCAGCTAAACTAGAGTATGAGTTCACTAACAGCTATTAATGTTTCGGATATAAAGATGTCCAATATTGATTACAGAGTGTATAAAAAGGATTTTAACGCATTAGTTAACTCTGGAAG
The DNA here is from genome assembly GCF_040414725.1 of Anabrus simplex. NCBI lineage: Eukaryota > Metazoa > Arthropoda > Insecta > Orthoptera > Tettigoniidae > Anabrus > Anabrus simplex. Next base: position 402,806,850 of record NC_090267.1, on the reverse strand, counting down.
AATACCAGAAAATTGGAAAAATGCTGAAGTGATACTTCTCTTCAAGAAAGGTGATAAGGAAAATTTAGAGAACTATCGTCCTGTGAGTTTGTTATCACACCTTTACAAACTCCTGACTAAAATTGTAACCAACCGCCTCACAAGAGAACTGGATTTTTATCCATCTGCCGAGCAAGCGGGATTTTGTAAAGGTTTCTCAACTGTTGAACACATCCAGACTATTCGTCTTCTTCTTGAGAAAACCACTGAGTATAACATCAAGATTCATCTGGCCTTCATTGATTATAAAAAAGCTTTTGACTCAGTGGAGATCTGGGCAATCATGAAGGCACTTCAAAATGCCATGATAAACTCAAGGTTTATAAAGCTTCTGGAAAACATTTATGATCAAGCAACAATGGTAGTCAGAGTGGACGAAGACCTCATCACCAATAAAATCCCAGTTGGCAAAGGAGTTCGACAAGGTGACACAATCTCTCCAAAGCTGTTTACCCTTGCCTTGGAAGATGTATTCAAAACCCTTCATTGGGATAATAAAGGAATAAAAATCAACGGGTTATATTTGAACCACCTACGTTTTGCCGATGACATTGTGCTCATAAGTGAAAATCTAGATGAGCTAGAAAGTATGATCCAAGAATTAAAAACTGCTTCTGCTAAGATTGGTTTGGAAATGAACATTAATAAAACGAAAATACTAAGCCCAGAGAGTCGACCACTTAAAATGGGAAACCAATATATAGAAGCTGTCGATGAGTACATCTATCTTGGACATAAGATAAAACTTGGAAAAGACAACCAACGTGCAGAAATTCCTCGCAGAATAGGTATGAGTTGGACTGCATTCCGAAAACTAAGATTCATCTTCACCAACAAGGATGTTCCAATTAACCTGAAGACCAAGGTTTATAATACGTGCGTGCTGCCAGTTACAACTTATGGTCTGGAAACGATGACTCTGACGAAGGAAAGTGCTCGCAAGCTTCAGCGAACACAACGAGCCATGGAGCGACAGATGCTAGGGATCAGCCTTAGGGATAAGATCCGTTCAGGGGACATCAGGAGAAGAACTAATGTAACAGACATCCTAGGGAGAGTAGCAAGACTAAAATGGCAATGGGTAGGACACGTAGCTCGACAAGACTACAACAGGTGGACCTCTAGGATTGTTCACTGGAGACCATGGGGACACAAGAGAGGCATTGGAAGACCCCTGAAGAGATGGCTCGACGACATAAAGCTGTTGGCTGGAACACGCTGGTTCCAAGTGGCTCAAGACCGATGACGATGGAAGCACATGGAAGAGGCCTATATCCAGCAGTGGATTGAAATAGGCTAGAAAAGAAGAAGAAGAAAGAGTTAAATGTAGGGTGTTGTACGGAGCAGAAGTCTGATGAGTTGAAGGGAAATTTTACACACTTGATGAAATTACGAGTAGATTTGCTAAAATAGTTATGAGACTACCTAGTTGTACAGCTAACTGTAGAGTGAGAATGATGTGCAATGACGTAAGTTTGCACACATCTACAGTATATATTAAAAGTGTTTATTAAAACCAGCTTTGGCAAATCCATTCATCCGTTCTGCTGGACCGATTTGCTTCATTTTTGTTTTATTCTCTCCGCAACTATCTGCCGGTGAACCGTGAGACATTGTTAGGTCTCTAAGTTCAGCCAGCATTGAGTAATCATAATATAATCAAATCATTAAATAATCATTCCAATAATTGCACCCGAAGGGTTATCCTAACCCGCAATACATTCTGTACTTAGCAGGTTGCTAACCGACTAACACTTCCATTAATATTCTGATGTATGTGATTTTTATCCTTCGTAATGACATTGCATGGAGCCATGTTTGATTACGGTACTACCTATCATGCCAGAGAGTACACACTTCCTCTGATCAAGGAAGATTACTGTTCCCTGCTAGATACTATTTGATTCTCTAACTTCCCAGCTTTCAAATATATCCAAAAGATGGCAGAGCGTTCCTAATAACTTACATGCTGCTAAGAGAAAAGTATCTTCTTACATTTAATATTTGTATGTAATTTAGAAATTAAACAGAGAAAGAATGGCCTGAAAAGTGTGTTAGAAATATTATTGTAAGAAATGAAACTTCTCGGATATGCTATCGAGGAAACATGACACCCGCCCCAAAGAGATCATCACAGTAGTTATCCTCAGTCCCTCCATATATCCGACAGCTGAAATTATCTGGGAACACCTATCGAAGGATAACCTACCTACTGTAGAAGGAGTGAGGGATATGTATCTTAAATAAGTTCTCTGCCTGGCAAAAGCGTTCCTCCTAGGCTAACCTATGAGCTCACAAGACAACCGTTCAATATGAAAGAACTGCGATTATCCTACGACACAATACCAAGCTTTATATCAAGAACTGCAGGATAAAAGAAGCGAGTATATGGAGAGAGTTTTACCAAACCGACGGCATAATGACGTAAGAAGAGATTAATTCTAACTACGAACTGAGGCATACCATAACGCGCTTCTTATTAAATGTTCATAAAACCATTGAAAAAGGCAGGCAAACCAATACGAGTATGACAAACGTATCAAGACATGTTATCTGACCTGTTTATAAGGAATGCTGCGATGGAGCACGGTCCCTCTAGTATATTGTTAAAAAGATAATCAAATATTGGCTGAGGCTGAAGTTGGGATCAGATGGCGAAGTGTTACAAAAGGCCTAACTACAGTAAATTAAATATCAGAAACAAGGACACTGGGTGGATGGGGTAAGGAACATTTGGAAACGATAGGAATTGGATACTACTGAGAAATTGATTGTATATAGCAGCTAAGAATATGTAAAAGAATAGGTCTAAGTTTTAATGATATTAACGAGCAACAAATTGTTTCACAGTGTAAAAATAAGAGGTCACTAGGAGAATTTTGTAATTTAATTGGGATAATGAGGATAAATGTAGATAATATAACAAATAAGGAAATGAGGGGCATAATATGGTGGTTAATGGGCTTATACAAAAATAAAGCATACAGACAAAATAGAGATAAAAATAAATGTTTAATATGTTCTGAAGAAATAGGATGGGCACAACTTATAAAAGATTGTTTAGAGACAAGGGAAGTAAAGAGGGAGATATGAGAAAAATGGGTAAAGATTTCAGCTGTATACGATTGTAAAGTTATTGAACAGAGAGTGAATGCATCCGGGAAGAACTGAAAATGTTTCATCATTATTAGAGGAATGTGGAGTAGTAAACCAATGGAAGGAAAAGAAGTTATACATGCTTGTTACTAACAGAATTGTACCTAAGGCAACCAGAAAATATAACTCCTTTAAAAAGTAGACCAGTTAGGTAATTTGATTATAGATATAGCGTATAATTAGTTTAGTGTCGTAGTTCTATTAGTCTGCAGGTTTTTTGTTTTTCTTTCGATAGTCAATATTAATATTCATTTCAGGAGTCAGACATATGGAGGGACTCCTAACACACTTTTCAGGCCATTCTTTCTCTGTTTAATTTCTAAATTACATACAAATATTAAATTTTGTTTCATATTTTCCGGACAAGTTATTCTTTATTTGTGATTTTAGTGCATGTTTTTCAATTATACTATATTCAGTTTTGTAAACTGCATGTATCGAAAATTAAGATTAAAATAATCAATACCCTCTCTCGGCTCTATGGTTTCCGAAATTATGGGAGATGGGTATTATCTTAAATCTCCCGTTAACACTATGGTTTGAGCTTTTCAATAACCCATCAATGTAAATATATTTAGCCTTCTTTATTTGATTGTTGAATATTAAAGAATACTGCAGTTAAGAACAGTGATGTTATATTTTATTTACCGAATATCATAGGGATAGACAAATTATTCATACATAGATTTTATTACCATCCACAGATACCAACATTTTACAACTGAAGCTCTTCACATCAACTGAACATGCATCATTTTGTCGATTCTTCTTTCTTTTCAAATAGTTAGTAGAACTTCTCCATACCGCCAAATACGATGAGGGTGTCTTGCCTCCTTGACTCAACCTAGGAAGCTTTTGTAGAGGTGATGGCCCCTCCCCGCCATCACCCGTGGCGACCATCCAGTAAGTCGATGCGCTTTGTCGCCCCCGGAATCCTTTCGGACGCGCACCTCATCCCGCGTATTTGTTAATATCCCCGAAGTTTCAGTCGTTTCCGACACTCGGGACTGAATCCCCAAACAGAGAAAACCCCTGTTCTGAGGAGCAGTACCTCGTGTCGAGTTCGACTGTCACCCCGACGATGTTAACAAGTACAGCGGGGGAGTACCAGCTGCGATCGCAACAGGCTTCCCCGTAGTGATGGCCCCTCCCCGCCATCACCCGTGGCAACCATCCAGAGAGTCAGCACGCTTGATTGCCCCCGAAATCCTTACGGACGCGTGCTGGGTGAACGGGGAATAGCGAAAACAATTCTTACCCTTCATATATCGACTGAATGCGGACTGCACAGTAAACGACTTGTTCAACAATGGTATGTTTCTGTCGTGTCTTATTGTTGACTGGGCACCGAATGTGTTGTGACTATAGAGCAGAATGAAGGTTTCTCCTAATCCCATCATTTCCTACCAGATCTTAAAATTATGATTAAGATTAAAATTAAAATTAAGAATAAATTTCGTAAGAAAAAAGTTTCTATCGTTTATTATATTGTTTCCTACCGGAGGATTGCTGAATAGGGCTGTGAAACTCCTGGTCTCACATTGTGTTCTGGACACATATTCCATTAAGGATATCAAATACTGTAGTAGTGTTTCTATTTTACTCCTGTAGGTTGTGAATCATGTTCAATGATTAG